>NC_085049.1:36625655-36975309 GCF_963662255.1 Cinclus cinclus | reverse complement strand
GCATTATTAACTGATAGCATTATCTGAGATCACAAGAAGATAGGAAAGCTTAAAACACTGTAACTATTATGGTACCATCTCAATTTATTTTGTTGTCAATATGAAGAAAATAAATCCTTAAACTAAGGAAATATAATTTCTGTTTCAAATCTATCAACAGCAAGTGCTCCTTTTTGCTGCTCTGTTTCCCCAGTGCAATCTGAAAAAGACTGAGCACGGTAGCAACAAAAACTAAGAAAGCTCTGGTTAGACTTTTTTCTGAAGAAATCTTATGAAGTATAAGATTTTGATGAAAGAGCAGAGTTTTCTAGGTAAATTAATTTCAAGATCTGGAGACTTAGTTTTCCAACCGTAGATTCCAGAAAGGCAATGTGTTTTAAGTTACAGAAAAAAAAGGGGAAGTATTTCTGTGACAAGTTCAGCTTTTCCACCACATATAAATATATTTTCTGGGACTTTGCTAGAGCAAACTGCTCCTATATTGCATTGGTGTTTTGACTGCAGTGAACATATTACCAAATAAAAACTAGAGTGATCATAATACCCTAAATAATACTATTATAATATTACTTTATATGACTTTTATTGTAGTTTTCTTACAACATGCCATCTTGTTCTAAATTCTCACTGCACTTCCCCAATCCCCTAAACACAAGCAACTTATTAAACCCACAGCATTCTGCCACAACACAAACTGAAATTACCACAAAGACTCACTTAAGAGTTTTAACTCCTAAAAATATTTATATTTAATTATTGAAAATGCTCCTACTAATATGAAGATACTGGCAAAGAAAATTCCCAAGTACTTGTGAAATAAGGATCTCACATAGAAACACTAAGGATCATCTCAGTGATCCATTTTGCTCTGTATCCTGCTTTGAGTTTGTACCAAATATTATAACAGGAATAGGAAATAAACTCCATAGAGTTATGAATCAACTCAGCTCCATCTGAGGTTTCAACTGTGTTGCCTTTTAGTGGCCATCTTATGCTATGGACTAAGGAAAATGTTGGATATTTTACATTTGTAGACATCTATCTAATGTAAAGATGCTGGCACTTGCTGTCAGCACTTTTTGAACAGCTTTGATTTAGAAGAAATAGGTCACAAATGTAAAAATGACTAATGATGAGTAGAACAAATCTACAGTAGGACAATAAAATATCTTAATCCAGCATGGCAAAAAAATGACTGGTAGCATTTAAAAATCCTAAACAATAAGAACTTCAAATAGCAAAAAATACCTGATTTAGTAGTTGTAGTAAAACTGAAGAGAGGTTCCCCCCTGAAGATAAACAGCTAAAATTCCAGGTAGAAACTGTCAGTGCTTTATTAAATCCTAAAGATTTGATGACTGGTCCTTAATGGAACAGATGGCCATGGATACACAGGCAGAGCCAGAAAGGGATTTTGTTCTTTCATCTGTTCAAGCCATTTTCATTTTTTTCAATCGCACTAGCAATGTGAGTCTGCAGTATATCCCTGAACTCCAAGTGTCCACTGATTCCAGACAGACTGCTCAAAAAGCAAACAGAAGACAGGGACCATCTAGGAAATCCTACTAAAAAAAACCCCATGAGAAATCATTTTATCTCTTAATCCTTGAGTTTGGTGGCTTTTTCCCTTTGTCTGTCTTGCTCTAAAGGAATTAACAATGAAGTCTCATTTCAAATAACAGGAAAGGTAAGAGAAAGAAATTGCTTCTTGCCCCTAATGACTAAAATGACAGACAATAAAAGATTGGTGAGATTTCACTAGTAGTTGTATCTTTCCATTTTCTCTTTTTTTGAGCACTGTTTATAGTTATGTGTAATAGTTAAAACACCGGAAGAGTTTAGAGGTATTTTACAGCCAATGTCATTTTATACTCATCGATAGGACAACTTCCATCCCAAAGAATAACCACTGTCTGAAACAGAATAACTCTGGAACTGTATTTAATTATGGATGTGTGACTGAAGAAAAAAACCCAAAATGTATAAAATGTAATTGGAAGCAAATTAAAAAGGCCTATAGAAGAGCCCTTCTGTTTATAACAGAAATGAAACACTAAACATATGTCAACTAAGATGATCACAGGATCACCAAACTGTTGGGGTCGGAAAGAGCCTCTGGAAATTGTTTGGTCCAACTCACTGCTCACACAGCAGGGCACCTGGGATTATATCTAACAGACCAATAACTAAGAAAGCTTACAAAGATGCCTTTGTGCACTTTCAAGCAAAAATACTGCCATGCTTTCCATTATCCAAGCTGGATATTTATCTGTTTTTATAGACAGACACACAGAGATACACAACCCCCCCCCCAAACAAAAGCAGTATAAAAGAAGAACACCCTCTACGACAGAGAAGGTTCAGGAGAGAAAGGGTAACATGCTAACTAATCTACAAGCATTTGATGAATAGCTTATTTCAGATGAGGACAAGATATGTATATTACATGTAGAAAAAAGCTTCAAGACAAAATTTGTTAAGCTATAAAGTACATCAGCTACCAGAGTACACCAGTCTTATAACAAGTTACTGAATTGACAGTCTATGGAGATCAAGAAATAATCCTTTACTTCTGACTATATGAACAGCAGTGGGAAAATCTAGAAAACAGTTTGCAGAAAGCAGTTGTCACAATCACTGGTGGATGGATTTCATGTGCTGTGTTTCCCATCCCTGACTTCTGTTCTAACTATTAAAACCTGTGCTTTAATCGACATGCATTTGTTCCAGCAAAGCCACAAGCAGTTAGCTGTCAGTTTAAAAGCATACTAAAAACTCTGATTTTTTAAATACAAAAATGTGAATCCTGAAATTAATGAATTTTTGACAGCATGCTAAACACATAATAGACTGTTCAGACTACCAGTGAATACATTCTCTTGTCACCAGAGATCCCCTTCAGGACTGAGGAGCTCTGGAAGTGGTGGTGACAGCAGCAAGGTGTGCTGCCACTGTGGATTTCAGCAGCAACCTGAGGTAGCCCTCGGGACAGGACTGAAGAGGCAGAGAGCTAAGGAGGGCTGAGCACACACCAAAGAGAGGGTGACAAGCAGCAAAAGTACACGTGATAGAGGGTGAGTCTGAGAAGAAATGGTGAGCAGTGAGAAATGGGCACTTAGGATGCAGTTTAAGAGCTGATGGAACAGTAGGAGAAGAGGGAATAAAGGTATTAGAAAAGAAACTCAACAGAAAAGTCTTTAAAATAACATCAAAGCACAGGTAGGCAAATCAGCAAGAAGGCGATAAACTGTCAGTGACAAAAAGAAAGGGGGGAACTAAACATGACCAGACAAACAGATTAAAAAAGCAGGTGTAGCATGGATATTTGAAAAAAATATGGAAAGAAGCCAGAGACCTCTGGGCGAATAAAAAAATCAACAAAAAATAGCATCAAACAAGCAAAGCCTGAGAAGGACTGAATTAAAAATACAAGCCAGGAAGAAAAACAGGGGTAAAGAGAAAGAAAAGGACTGGATACAATTTGCATTCAAGTTCTTTAACCAGTGATGTTAACAAAAAGTATGTCTAAGCAAATACAGCTGTTACTATATATACAGGCAACCACACCAGAGTAAAAACTACAAAATCATTAGCTCTTCCCCAAACAGGAAAGTACTCATATATACAGTAAGCTTATTTTGACTCCTATAAATAATTCGAGTTAAATAGCATGGTCCATTTGAGTACTCAAGCATGTAACGAATACTACTATTTCACTAACCCATAAAATTCACTAAAACCAAGAATAATGTACTGAAAGTACTTCATTCATACTTTACCTGCTCTAACACAGTTAATTTTTCTCATGTTAATATTAAATACAAGCCTTTCATGGATAATAATTCTCTTTGGCCAGTAATTCAGAAAACCTGTAGTTATCTTCAGATAGAGCACTTAACAAAATTTGATTACAAATTCTTGAGAAAAAGAGTGCCCCAAACCCTTCCAAGACCTTTGTCTGAAAATTACAAGCTCTTCATCTGCAAACTTTCATCATGATATTTGATTCTTGAAGAAGTAACACCTGAGTCATTTGCATGACTTCTTCTGGATCTTGTCCAATCCAAGGGCCTAATTACGAACAGGCACATGATTAATTGCTGAAATAAGTTGGAGCTAAAGAGTCTATTGATCTGACTGAAATTACTCACACAAATGTAAAGGCAGGTGCTGACCACCTCCTGCAGATTTTGCAGAAATTAAAATGTCCATATATTTTTACGAACAAGACGTCTTTCCTCAGCAGCTATAACAAGGATTATTCTCAGAAGCAGACCATGTCCCAGCTTAAAGACACGCCCCATTTTTTAATGCACCCAACTTTAACACATTACTTTTACAGTTCTCCCCAAGCCCATACCCAAGTACCACGAACAGAAACTTTAAACCCTTGTCTTATTACAAAGGCTATGTTCCCCTTAAAGAAAGGTCCTTGGCTAACAGGACTTTTAGCCTCAACAGCTCTGCATAAGTAAGAAACACCACTGTCTCTGCTACAGCAAGTTAATTCACCTCACTTTAAAAACTTTTCCACAAAAGGAGATTTTATATTTTCCTGGCCATTTTAATAAAATAGGATACTTTCCAGACACCAATTAAAGACAACTGGTGCTTTAGGTCTTGATTTTTCATACACATGAAGCACAGATGTCAGAGTTATCAGAAATGTTAAGGGGGCACATATAACATGCTTGCAAAACATCTTCCATGAAAGGGAATTCCCCACTTTCCACCACTACATTTCTGGCTATAAGTGAGACCTTTTTATAAGCTATTGCTAATTATTTATAGCTGACTATTAGAAAGCACCTTTCCAAGGCTCAGATTTTTAGCAATTCTATTCATACAAGGTCAAATGGCAGACCACAAAGTGATTTCAAGCCCACCTCTCTTATCAATTGCACTATCATTAAACAAGTTTTCAGTAGTGAGGAAAGATATAAATAAAAAATGTTCCACCTTCCAGGTAGCATTTAACAGATGTCAAATATAATTTACACATACTGAAACAACTACAGAGATCCCAAACTAATGTTCCAAAGACAAAAACTGTTCATCTTACACATGCAAAAAAATGTTTTAAATAGTCTTTAGAAGGGCAAACACATTTTCAGGAACTGGTGACCAAGGAATACTTGGCATTCCTAAGAAACTCTAAGGAAAAATACATTAAAAATGTAAATGTAAAATATAAAAAAAATCCTTAATATAAGAATGTATGAATGGCTGTATTAATATGCAAAGGTCCATCCAGAAGAATGTCTGGTTTCCAAAGAGGCAAAATGGTTGCCTAGGAAAGACTATAAGGACAGACCAAACATGTTTCCCAACTACTTTAACCATTAGTGGCTCAAGAACTTCCTGAGCCAGATGTGGTTTTCAGAGAGTACACATGCCACAGTGAATTTTGTCCTGCTTCCTCCTGAGCCTCTGCAACCATGGGGAACACATGGCATGTCATGATATGATATGATATAATATGATATGATATGATATGCTCAGCACCATATGAAGAACTATTCCTACCTACCAGGCTTCAACTTGCTTCTTGCCAAATTGATACCCCTCAACTTTTGCACTGATTGTTTATTATCAGTATTGTTTATTATTGCTACTTTTTTGGTTCTGTTTCCTTCTGTCCTTTCTGCAAGTCCAAACACCATAGATATGAGTGCTGATAATCTACCAATAAAAAGCAAAACTACCCAGTGTTCCTTGCAGGCTTGTCTGTTAACCTCTCATGCTCTTCATAAAAAAAAAAAACCAAACCAAACCAAACCAAACCAAACCCCAACAAAGAATCTTACAAAGTAACTGTTAATTTCATCTTCCACTAACTTCATTAATACCATTCATCCACAAGGTTATTTAATCTAAGAAAATCTGCAGGATTAGAAATTCTACAGGAGTGGGCAGGAAATTGTTCTGGAAACACTACAAAGACATGTCTGTAAATCTTATCTACTGTAAATGATATTTTATATATATTAATATATGTTTGTAATTCATATAAGAGGTGAATGGACACAAAATTAATAGCTTTTGTGGTTTATATCAACTTGAAAAAGAAAACAATGCCCTGCTGCAACTATGGCAACATACCACGTGTCTTAACTTGGGCACTGAACAAACATTTTGAAAGAAATGTATGCTTTCTGCTAAAGAAAAGACAACATCCTTAACTCATAAATGGAAAGAAAAGTACACTGTGTGATTTTAATGACTGATCTTTCAGATATATCCTGGGGTTCATAACCAGATTTTTCAGTGAGACACATAAAGGTCATGTTATACCAACAATTTATGAGTTTATCAGCTGATCTCTGATTCCATGTAATTGACGAAAAGCCAAGTAAAATTACTGAAAAATACATTATTTAATACATTTCAATTTAATTAAAATAGTACACAACAAAAGCCCTAGATTTAGTGAGCATTACTAAATGCTCACTGAAGCGTGAGGGTTTAGCACAGTGATTTCTTTTGAAAACAAATTTTATGGCACAATGAATTCCAAAGCAAAACAACTTCCCAAGTAGGTAAATGCAAAATATTTTGCTCACCTCTTCTGCCCTGGAAGCATTATGTTTTCCCATGCTGCCAACATAAGGAAGCTGGCAGTTGCACTTGCTTTAAGAGGTCACAGTCAAGGCAGCTCAGTGTTAAGTTCAAAGCACACGCTGTACCTACGCATTCCAATTTTCAATTGCTAACCCACAGCACACCATCAAATTTTAGGAATTTCATGGAGCCTGCAATTCTCAGGATTATTGTCAAGAGGAGATCAAGATAAAGAGATTATTATTTACCTGCCAAGAGACAGCTCCCAAAACAGCAGTCGCAACAAGGCTGAAAAATACCAGCTGTTCTGAGATCAAACAGAAGTGACGCATTCCTTTAGATGCCATGACTCTGTCCAAGCTGTTGTTTTCTGCACGGTGAGTATAGTACACCCTGTGGCAGTCATTTAGCTTCGTGTGAAATCCCCAAAGCGTTATAAAAAAAATCACATGACAGATCATCCAGAAAATTCCAAAAATAGAAAAGCCAGGTATCACAAAATACCAGAGGTCCAAATCACGTAGTTTAAAGGCTGCAAGAATGAAAAAGATCAGTTCAATGACTCCAACTGAGATGACAGAAAACCGCCTGCAAATTTTACCACGGTACAGGTACGGCTTCCATCGCTCGGTAACGGAAAGTCCACTGAAGTAAACGTCAAGAAGGGGATCTGAAATGAGGCAGCTGAAGAAACATGCCAAGGCAAAAGGGTTTGTGGGGATTTGCAGTGACGGAAAAAAGACTAGGGATGCAATGGCTCCAAAAATTGCCAAATTGGGAATTGCCAAAAAAGACTTCATACGTAAGTCAATAATCAACATGGCCAAAGCCAAGACCAACAGAATAATACTTACAGATTTTTCTACCAGCATAGTTGTGCTGGCAATTGCAAATCCAACTAGCTCCAAAAATTCAACCGTTGTCAGCAGTGTTGGTCGATGATGGACACAACCACAAATCCTCTCAACTAAAGCACATAATATCCTTAAAACAATGGCAGAGAGAAGCAAATATTTTGTAGCTTCTTCTTTAACATCTGTTTTGAAGGCAGAATTATTGAGAAAACAGAGAAGGCCAAGCAAAAAACCAAACCAAAGATTGGAGAGACTCAAACTCGCTGTTTCCATTGAAAAATAGTAGTAGAGTATGCTAGCAATTCCAAGAACAAAGAGCCCCAGAATAAATATGACCAAAATCAGTGCATCTGCAGTTTTTTCCCACCTGACATAAAGGCCCATGCAAATGGCAACCAGTAGGTTGATCCGGGCAAGATAGCCAAGGTATCTGACTGAGGAGTGCATGTTCACTTCTCTGTTTGCTTCTTCAAGCCTTGTCATTGCTGCATAGAGACAGTGACTAACACAGTAACGCAGTGACCTGCACATGTAAACTGCAGGTAGGGGTTTCACCCACTTGACTGACAGTAAATATTCAGGTTTCATCCACTGAACACAATGCAACTGATGGCTTTTGTAATATCATTTCAGTAACAGTGGTCAAGAATCCTTGAAGTCCTGGAAGAGAATTAAGAAAAGTTTTAGGGGCAAATAATTCCTTTTAAACCTATAGAACATAAACACGACCCATCCCATCTCACAAAGAAGTTCAATATCCAGATTCAAAAAACACATAATAAAGACCATTAAAGTATGAAAACCAATATAAAATGGGTTTTGCATAAACTTTATTTCATAACTTGAATGAGAGGAAAAAAATCCTGGCCTGGGTAGTTTTCCATAGAATTCAGTGATTAGGTATCTTTATTAGATATCTACGGATTTCCAAACCCCTTCTATGATAGCCACTTGTTTCAAGAACATTTTAAAATTATTTTAAAACACAATTTTATATCACCATTACATTTGGTAAGTTCTCACTTTATCTTAAATCATTTCAGCATGCTTTGCAAAACTTCCTTTTAGCAGTCAAGTAAGTGATTTGTAAGTATATGATTTACAAAAAGAACTTCTGACTCAGTTAATGAGCTGAATCCACAGTAAAAAATTTATTATTATCTCCATTTCATAAAAGGAGAGTGGACACACAGATGTAACAACTGGTTTGGCATGATTTTCAGAGCCTTCTCCTAATGCACAAAGCCTTCATTTGCACCCCTTCAAGCCAGTTTCCAAGAAAAACAAGAAAACAAACAAGCTGATCAAGATAAATATTACATTTAGAACACAAGCACCTCCTACTCAGATCCATTTAACTGATGTTATTTTCTTTTTAATATAGTTAGGAACAGACAGTAGTATTTTTAAGGGGCGTTTTGTAATGTTATGGACAGAGTCTCCAACACATAAAAAGATTTATACGTAACCTCCATAATTTTTTAAGTAATTAACTAATTGCCCATCCTACAGAGACTTCTGAAGATTACTTATTACTATTATTACTGGTGTGATAGACAAACCAGTGTGCCAAGAACACTCAGTGCTTGGTTATAGCCTACTGCTTTTATTTATCATGGTGGGGGAAATGTTAAGACACGTTAAATGCAAAATTTAGACTCTACTCTCTCTTGATTTTTAAATTCTTATTTTTTAAACCAGTGAACAACAAATGATATAATGAATTGATTGATTTGCCTGTAAGTTTTGGCAGATTTGAAGACTGACGCCGTGTAAAACCATCTCAAGTAACTGCTGCAGAATAAAACCAGGCCTAAGAAATCCTATTGTTTAAATTACTTGTTTGGTAACAAGTATTTTGAAATAATGTTATAAACCCTACAACAGTGCAGATATTACTTGGAAGAACTATGCATTAAAAATCTGTTTACCTGAAGCAGCACCATATATTTAAAATAACTTAATGTAATTGCAATTTGCTTTAAGTTAAAAGTTCATTGAAATTCAACTGTGCATTTTCATAGTATTCGTTATTATTAATGTTTTACAGATACTGACTTAATTCTGAGTTTCCAGGGTGCTTAATACCTCACAATACCTCTTCCCTCACTTAGTAAGGTACTTTCAGTTCCTCTTACCCTTTCATTTCTCAGTTACACAGATAACACAACCATGAGTTAGCTTTCACATTCCAGGTCACAACACTTTAGGTTTCATAGCGCTGATTGCATCTCATTGTTTCTTGTACTACAACAAAAGTTCATTTTATAGACAACTTGAACCATTTATTTCAGCTGCTACACATGCCCTCTCCCTGCCTCCCGCTCCCTCTAGTTCAAACCGTGAATACAGGGAAATGATTTCCCATCTCCTTTAAACCCACAGCACTGACACGCAGTTACTGCTACCCTGAAGAACATATGCCATGCTATCCTGTTTAGCTGGATTCCTGAGCCTTTCTGGAACCCCTCCAAGTCGGGAATAACCCCATAAACGTTCAGTTGGACAACAGCCCCAGAAGCCAACAGCCCTTTTCACACGAGCAAGTGGCAAAGTCCTCACCTCACACCTGGCTTAAAATTTTGCTTCGATCACGAAATTGTTTTCCATGGGATCGTTAACAGTAGCAAACCCCCTTCCAGGCAAGCAACGACCCACTCTGACAGAACACAACTCTCACTGGGTCAGCATGTGCGAAGTGGAGTTTTGCTGCCAGCACACCACGAGAAACATGAAAGAGAAAATCCTCTGCTTCTGCCCCATCAGCTGCTTAGGTTTTTGGGGTGGGGGAACAAATGGGTCAACATGTCTGTTCCTACTGCAAAGACACAAAAGCTACTTGGGCACAAAGAATTTGCAAAATTACATCTCAGACTGTGAATGCAATCTCTTCTTCCTGATCCCACCTTCTAGCCAATTAGCAAAAATGTGTACTCCTAAATCACACTACTAAACATTAGCATTTTTTAACCAAAATATATGGTCGACTTTTTGTGAAGAGGAAAAGGTGCATTTTCATGATTAATGTATCCCATCACACAGCTATTACCAAATAAAAGGACAACAGCAATTCAATTTTAAAGAGAAATTTCAGTAACTGATTTGTTCTCTAAAACACAGCTATTTACTAGTAATTTCTGTCAGTGCTTTGTTTACACAAGGACTGCTCAAAGTCCTGGGGTTGGGGGAGGCCTGGGGGGAGTAATGCTGTCGTGTTTGTTTTATACTAATGGCTCTAAGGTTTCAGATTGAACACGACTTACACATCTCAGCAAATCATATCTACATTCAAAACAGAATGTGGACACCTACTTTTAAGTATTTGTCAACTTTTGCAAATATAATTTCAAGGAAAACCTGGAGCCTCATTAACACTTAGAGACCAAACTACCTAATAACCTTCCTATATATAAACAAGCACTGCTCCCAGTGTAATTTTTACCCTAACTTGTCTAAGAAAGTGGAAAAAACAACCAAACCCCGAAACTGGTTCAGTAGTTAAGCCCAGGTGAGACCTATCTAAAATAGTGAATCCACTTTCCTTCACTTTTATTCTTACAGTTTGGCACTTTTCTTCTTTTTAAAGCGATTCTGTAGGAGTTTTTTTTTAAAAAAAAAACCCAAAAAGTCCCGTTTAGCTAATACATTAACACAGCAGAATTAACCCCCGGTGAAGGGCTGCGTTCGTTTCCAGATGTTAACACCGCGCCCACAGCGCGGATCGCCGGTTCGGGGGGAAGGGCGCGTTCCCGGCTGGAGCTCCAGCTGCGGGGCCGGCCCGGCCCGGGAAGGTCAGTGACAGCATTGGGCTCGGCGGCGCGGGGTCCCTGAGCAACCTCTCCGCGACGCCGACCTGTGCTGGCGGCCCCCGCGTCCCACAGAGGTGTCCGCCCGGCCGCCCTCGGCGAGGATCCCGCGGCGCCCCCGCCCCGCCCGGCCCTCTCTCACCTCAGCAGGCGGCCCGGAGCCTTCCCGCCCCCCGCGCCGGTGGCCGCCATGTCGAGGCCGAGCGTGGCCCTTCCCGCTACGGGCCGCGCCGAGGCTCAAACAGCGCCGCGCCACCCGAGCGCGGCCGGATACAATCACGAAAAGAGCCAACCACCCAACCGATAGCCCCGACCAAACCCATAAACAGCGTCAACTGCTGCTTAGGCACGGAAGCGGGAAAACTGTGTTTAAATCAGTACTGCAAGGCAGATCGAGCCCTCCCCATCCCGTAATCCGGCGCGACTCAAGCGCTTCCTCGGCCTCGGAGTGCGTTTCTCCGCGCTCGGTGTTGGAAATGCACCTTTGGAATCGGCGCTCGCAGCGAGGGGAGCACATAGCGGGAAGGCTCTGGATCACAATAACTCCATGCCCTGGCCGAGAAAGGTAAAACAAGAGGAGTTTGATTGGCCGTGCTGCTTAAGGACTCTGAACTGGAGGTGGGCTGGGCTACTGCGGAGACGAATCCTTTGCTCCTGTAATCCTTCATCACAACCAGCACCTTCTGCCCCTAGTCAAGAAGCCCTGGGACAGCCTAGGCATCTAAGATTGCCGCTCTGGCTTTCCTGACTCAATTATTCAGACAAACTGATTCACAAGAACCTCAGTCATCCCCCAAATTATTACACCTCTTCAAATATTAGATAAAACTTGGCCCAAAGGCCTAAAAGTTACAAACAAAATCAGTGAACCCCAAATAAAAAAATCCACAAGCTAAGAGGTTTTCCTTTAACAAGCACTACAGTAGAAATCTCAGATGCCTAGTGAGGGTCACATGCTTCAGATGCTGTACCTGCATTATGGACAGCACTTAACTGGTACTGTATTGATTCAACCATGATATGGTTATACTCTTCAAGCAACTATGGAAGCTTCTGCATCAGTGTTTTACTTAGAGAGTAAAACAACCCAACTAAGCTTCTGTGCAAGTTTTTGAAACAAAAACTTTCTAAAAAGACACCTTGTTATTCTACAGATCGAAAACAACTGAGGGAAAGAAGGAAAAATCAGCAGAAAACCTGCTGTTGATTCATGGAGATGATTAAAAAGCCTTAGAATGATTACACTTGTAAAGCAAGTCAGGCAATCTTCCTGAAGCAGAAGGAGGCAGAAAGGATCTGCAGGAAGCAACACTGAGCACAGCTGTGAAATGCTATTTAGTCATCTTCACTCTCACTTAAAAGACCAGAATATGCCAGGTAGGCTGTGCAGTGCTATCGACACACTTCAATTCTACTGAAATCCAGTCTTCCTAGAACTTGTATCTGAGCAGGAGCCTTGAATTTTCAGTTCTTAGGATTTCTTTTCCCAGTGTCATCCTTCTTCCAACACCTCCAGTATTCAGAATCACAATGTAGAAAAATACAATAACGATATCAAAGGGGCAATTGGGCACTTGGTAAAAATATTTCAGTGAGACAGAGAAGAAATTAACAGGCAGAGATGGATGAGAGGAAGTGCATTAGCAAGTGGCCACATCCAAGTGGGCAGGCAAAGCAACATGGTAACAGTATCAAATGGAACTTAAAAACCCCTTCTGAAAAGAAAACACCGCAACTAACATGTAGAAGTGAAACTGAAGTACCAAATTTAACATCGTTATGGGTTATAAAATCAACTGAAGACAACTGTCTCCTTGGAAATCAAGAAAATAGCTTTGCATTGATTTCACTGGATTTTTCAGCATAAACAGATTATACAGAAAATAATACAATAGCTCTATCCCAAAGAATTTTTAAAAAACGTTTTCAGTTTTTCATATTTTTTTAATAAATGTGCTTTGTTCACAAAAGTAGTGACATAAAAGACAACAGAGATGCCAATACATGTTTTCTTCCTTTTCTTGTCCAGCACCTTAAGAATGAAAGGTGTCTTGCACAGTCATAATTTTCAAATATTTCATAACCTAGAAATAATATTCTTGCACCAAAGGCAAATATACAACAACTCCTGATATCACCACTTTATTATTAAGGGAGATGCAAGTATTTATGTAAATCACACTTTCCTCCTCCACCACAAGCTACTGTCCCTTGTGAAAAAAAACGATACGAACCAAACCAAAAAAGAAAAAAACCCCACAAAATAACCAATAAACCCACTTCGGGCATTTAGAATGATCAGCAAGAAAACCAAGCTGTTATGAATCTCAGGTCCCTAAACCACAGTGTTGTTATCAACCTCCCAAAAAGGATTAAACTTTAAATCTTAATATTTAAGCTATTTTGGAGGATAAATCCTGATCTGAATTGCATTTCTTTGTGCATGAATCACAAACCAATTTACAGAAATCAATGCCAACACGTTTGATGGTGTACTAGTTTTTAAATCGAGTATCAGTTAAAACATTAGGTATACTTGGAAGAATGCACATATTAACATCCTATAAACAACTGATTTTACAGCAGCAATATTTTAACATGAGCACTGCTGGGAGCAGCGGTTAATTGGGAAGAAAGGCTTTAAATTACAATACTGACTTAAAGCCAATTTTGAAGCCATTGTGTATTTCATTAGAGAAGTATTCTCTGTAACAAAAATTAGCAAGTGAACCATGACTCTTTTATGTCTAACCTTAATTATTTTTTTCTTTTCCCACATCAGAATATAACTGTTTGTTTTGGATAACCCTATCATTCAGATTGAATAACAAATTTGAATTAGGTATTTGGGAATGCTTAAAATTCAAGAGACACCCAAAAAAAAAAGCTTATGGTAAAGAATACAGCACCACAGTCCAGATCACATTTGAGTGTAAGCTCAATGCGATGTAACCAATTCAATTACTCTATGTAGGAAATATTATAAAAGAAAAACAGGCAGGTCAAATTGTCACACATTCAGTGCAAAACTTCAGTGGAAGCAGTTAAGTTTAATTTTTGTAGCAACCACTGTAAAATTCATGCTACAACTTCAATTTGTCTAACAACTTTCATATTGTAAATGCAACATAGCGATTTAATATGGTGTAAGATATTTCATCACAATCACCTGTGAAACTGCATTAGTATTTTTTTACCAATTTTCAGAAGTCAGAAATAAATCATGATCTGGCACCTAGTTCAAATAATTTACTACTAGGGACTTACATATAGATTTAAGAGCCTAATATCCAAATCTGAAAATCCTGGCCATTATTTTTAAATGGAGGAAAATCTAAGGTAAGCTAATAATGAATCCTCTTTTATAAACCACTGAACAGAATTTTTTTCTGCAAAAACTCTAAAATTCATTGCACAAGTTAAAAACTTAATACATATTTCATCTCCTTACAGTGCTGACCAGTTTTCAGTCAGCTATGGAATTTTTATTTAACTGAACTGAAGATTTTTGGGTCCTAATAAACAAACAAAAAGCATGTGTTAACTTCACTTGTGTGGTCTGAATTACATAGCTTTATGCAAATATGTGAAAAACTTGTACATTTATGTTCCTTCTTACAAAATCAGTTTGTAGTCACTGGCTAACTTAGAAGTTCTACAAATAAGGACAATTCAAGAAAAAGTTGTTTCTTTTAAAAAATGCATAAATAATTTACTTTAAAACATGACAAAACCCACCCTTGTCGCCCCAAAAAAACACATTTGGAAGAGAATACAGAACACCATAGTTGGGGAAATACTGATGTATGTTAGTGCTTGTATACTCATAGAACTGCAAAACATATTCCAGCTTTGAAGTGAAACATAATTGTCTAAACGTACCATACTCCTCTGGGGAAAAGCCTCTTCAGAAATTGCTAGTTATGCAATGGAATTACACCGTATGTACAACTATGGATGAATATATTCCAGTGTTTTGGTGTTACATCAAGAGGGCTGCAATAAACATAAAATCAAATGTGCAAGTATTATAGGTTCTCCAGCCCAGGCTTAACCAGAGTGAAACAAATTTTGGAAGAAAAAAGTTTTGTTCCATAATTAAGAAGGGACATTTGCAACCAAGTGTCTTAACCTATCTGCACATTTAATTAAAGTGCAAATTATTTCCTCCTACATATAACTTCCAGAAGCCCGCCAATTCCAGTGCCTTAAGCTCAACCACATTGAGTTAAAATACTGAAACAACATTTAACAAATTAAATAGAATTCACACTTCACAGCACTAAAGAAAAGAATGTACCTTTCTGGAAAAAAAAAAAAAGCAATACAAATCTAAAGAAAGTAACAGCAATTTATGCTATGACATGAGTCATTTGCATAAAACTTGTATTTTTTTCACTTTCATACAAGAATAAATTTTAAAATTCAAAAGTAGAAAAAAATAGCAAACTCTGTAAACCTTTGCATTTTCTTTATGCAAACCATTTTTCTGTGTTGAGCCCATGTTAGTATAGCAAAATTAGTTAAGCAAGAGGTTTCACTGAAAGGGCATTTCAACGACTACATTAACTTAGAAGCAATATAGGATCTTCTAGCTCATAGAAAGGAATAGAACTAGACTGGCTTTCTCCAGAGTCTGAGTCATAGGGAGCATCAGGTAGCTCCATAAAACCATAAGCTAGCTGTTCATCTTCTGTGTCTGACCGAACATAGCAGGCAGTGTTGGAATACTCCTCATCCTCTATACTGTTGAAATCCTGTGGGATATACAACATTCCTGGGTAGTTCCTGCTAACTAAGTCACTTGTTGTTTGCAGGGACGTTTTCCTAAATGCCATCAGGTGCATGTGAGAAAACTTGGAATACTTGAAGCGTTTAAAACCCAAGGACTCTATGGCAATTTTCCAGCTTTTCATCATCATAGCCCGGCGATTCTGATGAGATGAATCAGGAGTTATTACAAGCAATAAGCCATTTAATACGAGAAGTTCATGTGCCTTCTTGCAGCATATCCATCGTTGATAGGGTGATGGAAAGTAAGAAAGAAGGAGTGAGAAAACGACAACATGGAACAGTTCTCCAGGTAGAGAATCAATGGGATTTTTCAGTTGCTTAAGAAAGGCATCTATAGCATCTTGTGCCAGTTGAAGAGGTTGCTGAATTTGAAGATTTAGGAAGTCACATTTGTACACGCTCTGATGGAGTGACAAAAACAGAAAACCAAACATCAAGGTTAGTTTAAAGGGCAAATACAACCAAAATCCACAGAAAAATCAATTACTCCCTTTTTTTGTCAAGCCTACAGAACATTCCTCTTGCTATTAAATCATTCTAAAAGAAAAATTTAACATATATGCAAAATTTTAGATGTGCAGTGTTTTACTAGAGATTTGATAGCTAAGAACTGTTAATTTAAGAAATACTTATCCCCAAAAGAAAAAAGTATTGAATCAACTATGTCACAAATTATTTACGAACTCAGAACATTGCAGGTACTGAAAGCCTTTTATAAACCTGAAATAAGTAATGGGAAACTAAATTTGATACCCCAGAATTTCTACCGGTTCTTTAAAGATAATCCAAAAAACTAATAGCTTGGTCACTTGGGAAAAAAAGAGTAATTTTTTTACTGGTAAAGACACAAGGAGTAACAAGGCAATATAGATTCTTAAGTTACAATACTGATTTTCAGCAGTAATGCAGATCCATGTTATAGCTTTGCTGTAGATGCAAAATGTAGTGGCACACATTTGGGCAGTTGTCAAAGTAAGCCAAGCACTACAAATCATCTGTTAATCATTTGTGCACTCAATCTGTCAAAGACTAGCAATGACACCACAATGCAACATACAGAATAATAAATTCTTAACATCCTTAATCACAAAGCATTCAAAAAGTAAATGCATGCACTTCAGTGAATTTTAAGTTTTGACACTTCATCAAAACCCTGGATTGACTTTTCATAAAACAATAAGTAGTAAGATATAATGTTGCAATCTGATAGCAACAAAAGTTGTTCCTAATGCCTAGACTATGTGCAGTGATTGACAGACACTAAACAGGTAAGCAAATAAGAAAGCAGACACAAAACATTCTGTGGAACACATCTGAAGGTGGAATTAAATCTGTTGCATTTTCATACCATGAAAACAGTTACAGTAGAAAAAGTGTGTTTTATGAAGCAGCATTCAGAAGAGATTACGAGAACACTTTTGTAAGGGTGTTCATAAAGGAACTAACATCCATAATTGTTTTCAAGTAGAAAAGAATGTTATTTCTGCTCATATAAAATCACCCTCTCTTCCAAGAGTAGCAGAAAATCACAAAAAGCAATCAGTGTTAAAGAAAAAACAGATTTATTTTTCGTTACCTTTAATCTTGGCCTTCAATATGCAAAGACCCAGAAAAAGATTTTCATTATGTGACTATAACCAAGAAATATTAATTGCAACTATTATACCTGTAGGGCTATATTCTGTTTCCCTGTAATACTGAGAACAGGAAATTACAGTAGCAATTTCATTATATCCTCTTGTAAGTTTTAAAAGAAAGCAGCAGTTTGAAAACTGATTGTTCAGAGTGGTGTGCTAATTTTACTTAGAACTTGAAAACTTGAAGAGTAAAAAGATTAGTGGTCACACAAATAAAGCTGAAAAAACTGATTTAGACTGCAAATATTTCTGAGTAGCAAAGAAACATAGATTAGTAACGCAGAAACAATATTAAAGACAATTTTAGAACTAAGGTATGTTTCAAGTGGAATCTGTGATCAGCTTTAGGACAAAAAATGCTGCTAAACTGGAATTTGCTACTAAACTTTTGATATATGAGTCTTGAACTAATGTTTAAGTCCTCAGAGACACTGAAACAGCAGTTACGTCTCAGTGCATCCACCAACATTTAAGAACACAATCCTACTTATGTGAATAATTTGCACAGATATTTCACAGCATACTCTGAGTTGGAAGGGACTCTCAAGTATCGAGATATATATTCTAACTTAACTCCAGTACCCTTCCAGCCTCTTTTTATTTTTGGTTTCTGACTATATGTACTCCAATACAACATCTGCTGCACACTCCATTCTCAGTTTCCATCCTCCTAGCTTCTAATAATGCACATTTCCCTCAGTATACTTTACATCAGGACACTGGGAGTGTAAGCTGGCTAACTAAAGAAAATACTAATCTTCTCTTGTAAGCAGTTTCCTTCCCTCTGAAAACCTGCCAATGGAAATAATTTCCATATTCCACAGTTTGCATTCTCTGTATGTGAAATAGAGATTCTAAAAATTTTGAAGACATTTACCCTTCAGTTACATAACTAATATTTCTATTTCTTGTATTTCCACAATTACATCCTTCTTATTCCTCCAAATAAATTGAAGTATTGCTCAACTACTTAGTCTATATCCAAAGCATGTCTAAATGAAGGTGTATAATCTTTTTTTTATTAAAGAAAGAACTATTTAACCCTCTAATCAACATTATTTAAGAAACCGGCTTTGTAAGAAACCTCCATGCTTCAATTTGTTTTAAAAGGTACTTTAGTATCTTTACCTAAGAAATCTGCTAAATGAGAAAATTTTACCAGTTTATTTTCAGCTTTTACCACAACTTACCAAGATAAATTTTTCAAGTCAGGAGATGACATTAACTACCATAATATAGCTCTGGCTGTTGTTCCAAAAACCTTAAATCAGCCCAGGCAACTGCTGGCCTAAAGATAAATTTATTCAGAAGGTCATGGTGCTGATTCAGCTCAAAGTAAAGTCATCTTCAGTACATCAGGGCTCATTAATTCTGTTTTGGAGGTAGGACTAAGCTTATTCTAGCAGATGTGTTTGACTGCTCCAACTGTACTCCCTGTCCCTCCAAGAAGACTTGCTAGCCAGGCTTCAAGGTGCCCTGAACAAGCCAAAGCTTCCAAGAGAATCAAAGACGTTGAGACAGGCCTCAGAGTAAGCATGTGTGTAACCACATGAACATAGATAGCACTCTGGGAAGCTCCTACCATGAAGCCATGGTACTAACCATGTCAGATAAGCAGAAATCAAATATCTGATTGTTCTCTTCTACTGGGAGAGATACTAAAGAACTGGCTAGTAGATAGAGATTGCATGTGCTCCTCCATTAAATCGACAGAAGTTACTTTTTCAGGACTTCTCCCAATAAAGGTTTTGGTCACTTTGTATTTAAACTGATTTTCATGAGAACAAATGTAACTTTCCTCTGAAAGCAAAATAACAGATTAGAAGATAGAAAAATATTAACTAGGCATACCCAAAAATTAATGTTTAGGTTCAACTCATGCCACGTTAGGTACCTAGGCTGCCATTATAGTCACTGGAGAATTAGTCAATACAGAACTCCATTTACCTCACCATCGAACAGCAGATATTTAACTATTTTTAATAGATACTTGCTGACTGTAATTTGAACTTAGTACCTTAGAGACACTGAGGATTTATAGATCATAGCTAGAAATTCATTTGCCATTTTAAATGCCACAGGCTGCCATTTCATGCGTCTTTTTTACCTCCTGTGTAATGCCCAACAGCCCTACACAGTCCTACAGCCTCCAAAGTGGTGGAAAGCAATCATGATGCCTGTGTTTCAAATTTGGCAAGACAAAATCTACTCAAAGTTTGTGTTTTAGATGGAACAAAAGTTGAATTGCTTTTGAAAGCAATTTATCAGACTCAAATTTTTAAAGAATATCTTTCAGTATCTCTCAGCATATATTCAAAAATACAAATGAGGTGTTAATGGACTAAACACGTAACAACAACAAGGCATTTAGCATGTAAATCACACTGCAGTAAATAACAACATTACTTTCCAGTTAAATGTATTATTTCACCTGTACACTTCTTTTCACCTCTCTGCTTCAAAAGAAGGTTACCTTAGGCCACAGATTTTAATAGAGACTGATTTTTAATTGTAAGTAGTCAAGGTGAGCATAGTCAAAGGCTTTTCTGTTTTCTGTCAGAAATGTATTTCTGTGTCTTTTGAAACAATTTATTCCACCGTATTATTTTGTGTGGTTGATAAATGCAATTACTGCTGACAGATGTTGGGTCAAGTGCAAAAGACAAAAAATGTATGATTACATCAGAATTAAGGCATTTAAGAACCTTACTGCCTGGAGAAAATGAAGCAGTTTACCCCAAATACGTGGATAAATTTGTCCTCTGGACTTTGAAAGCTCAATTATAAACAGAAATGCTCCCTTATAGTGCACTCTGATTACTAAACCTTCCCAGAAAAAAACTTGCCAAATATTGATCATTTCCTTCTGTCAGTGAATACAGCTTCTGAGAGGTTCTTGCCTAAGCATAAGCCTACTTCATCATTCTTTATGCCTTTTAAGATGCAAGGACTCATCTGAAATACCATTAAAAGATGGCTACCAGAATTTTCCAATTACAAGATTAATAATGCTATTATAAAAGCATGGCTCTGGGAAAAAGATTGTATTTTTAAAAGAAAACATAACTAGGACTTTAGAGCCTGTTCATGGGAAAGGATGCTGTGTTTAGTTCCTACTAAAACAGATATTTAGAAAGCATGTAAGTATTAAACATACTTTTTTTACAGTAATTGTGAGGCATTCCACAAATCTGAGGATCAAGTTTGTACAAAACACAGCAAACATTACATACCTCAACAGCTGGAACAATGTCTATGCCAACTGTCAGAAATTCTTCAAACTTCAGAAATGGATTAAAGCAGCTACCAACATCAAGTAATCTGATCTTTCCCAAGGAGTGAAGGAACCTAAGAAGCAGCAAGGATTAAGTGTTATCAAATGTAACTTTAAAAGCTGTATTTTGAGTCACAATTTCAGGTAACTTAAACAAAGAACACCACAGTAGTGACTAATAGAAGTGAATGCTTTACTTCAATTGAGATACCTAAAAAAACAAGTTCCATCAATAAAAGCAGATGGTCCTCAAGCAGAGTTTTGTTCAGAGCAGCTGTAATACTATTAACTTGTGCATTTGTAAGTAAAAAAAATGGCAAATTGTGTGTCCACTAGACAGGCTTTCTCATATTATTTTGTGTTTCTCACTTAAGTCTTTGTAGTATTTTGAAGTCCCACTAGAGACCAGAGTTAAAATTTCATTAATTGAAAAGGGAAACAGAACAACTACATAAATTGCATCATTTATAGGGCTGCAATCTAAAAACATTCCATAATGATTTGTAACATCTTAGACTATCCAAAATCCATTAACAGAGGCAAACAAAGTCACAGCTTTCACAGGGACTTTACAGAGATGAGAATGCTAATAACCTTTCAGAAAGAAAATATTTTTCAAGTTTCTGTAGCCAAATCCAACTGGCCTCTCCAAAATATAACTTGCCATGTTTCTGGGAAAGGCTCAGCCCTGGAGAGACAGGTAACTGTAAAAACTTTCAGGAACAGAGGTGCAGGGCCAGTGGAGTAAAACAAAGCCATGGCTGTACACATAACAAAGCAACAAGGAAAAAAAAAGCCTCTAAGCAACAGTAAGAGATCAGGGATCTCTGGGCTCCTCCTAGACTCCCAGTAACCTAACAGAGAGAGGATGTTGGAAAAGCAAGAGAAAATGTCTTGTTACATTCGGCAAAACACTAACAGCAAGTCTAAGCATTTTGCTTCTACATGGAACAGAAGATATCCAGGGCACACTTCTCTCAAAATACCACCATGACCAAGGCAAACAGTGCAACAATTAGCTTTAAGTTAAAGCTGCAAACATAACCAAGCCACCCTGTAAGTCAATCAGTACTGAGATTTCAGAATGAAGATGAAAGCAACAATGTTTCCAGACTTGAAACAGGAATTTGGATAATATGTAGGCAGATCCTAGTAGCCATAAATTACAAAAATGGTCAGAAGTCAAGTAGTGTCTTTTCTCACATAAAGGTAGTCTGAGGTTTCTCAGACCAGCATTGCTAGATCTTGTCTAGCAAATGGAGACGCTAATGGCAGACCCTTCCTCATTCAAACCCAAAAATGTATGCCTGTATGTATTCTATGCATATTCATTGCATTCTACGTGAGAGTCCAATGTAGTAGCAACAAATTAATGGACACATGGGACTACAGGAAGCATAACAGGAGGAAACAAGATGTTGCATTGCAGAGAAAATTTCCCATAAAAAAGAGAGAGCCTCTAGAGAGCTAAACATGTTCCCTTTAAAGTGTTCAATGAAATACTTGTACAGATTAAAATTAAACAGCAAATCCCAGAAGCCTCTGATTTCCAGGATAGCCACTTCACCTATGATGCATTCTGTCTGACTATTTACAAAAGCTACCTTATTTATATATATTTATATATTACTTCAGAGAGGATTATATATGCGATGAACAGAATTATTGTCTTTACACCTACCAGAGTAAATCAAAGAATCACAAGCTTAGTCATACCAATAGACAAAACCACAGCTCTTACTTGCAGTGTTACATGACCAGAATGGAGTGACAGTCTAAACACTGCGCATAGGTTCCCCCATATCCCTTGTACCAAGTTTGAGATTTCACTACTGGATCAGCATAGACATGACAAAGCCTTTCAGGAAAGATCTCTGCTTTGTGTAATATGCAATCCATTTTCTTTCTGATAAACTCTGTAATTTCTTCTGTAAGGTGTCAAGAAAAAAAAAAAGAATTTTGATTTCTCTGGGCAGTAACTCAGACAGTTATGCCTTGTTTAAGGTCTCTATGGCTACTAAGAACTTGCTGTAATTAGTAGCTTACTCATGTAAATATAATAAAACTTGCCTCTGCAGGTATGTCTTAAGGGGTGTGTATATTTTTAAAGTTTTGAGAATGAAAACAAAAATTATCAGCACTCACTATATTAACAAATACTTATAAAATATTTTTATAAAAAATTCTCTATTAGCTCCTTTCTGTATACATTAGAACAAAAACAAAGGCTACAAACAACTGGTAGCAAGAGGGCAGGTGAAGTTAGCTCTGCAATAGCCTCTATTAACAGCAGAAAGTATGAAGACAGATCAAAGAGGGAGCAAAGAGATGCAAAGCGAGAACCAATGCTTTATCCTGACACTGCCTCCCACTAGTAGACAGCTTTAAAGTGTATATGATCATCAGACCTATTGATTTAAACAAACATGAGAGACACGAAAGACACCAGGCTCCTAAGGACAGACACACCTATTAGAAACATTAGTAACACATCATTCTTTCCCTAAATGATACTACACCTAGCTTCAACTAAGTGCTGATCACAGCACACATGCTACAATAAAGGCAAAAAACCTCCTTACACAACAGAAAAAACACAACTGCAGAAAGTTCTAAGAACTAATCTATAGAGAATGTGAAGCAAATAGTAAGTGTAACTTTTATAGATTCCATGGTTATACATTCATTATTTCATTGTACTTGCAAAATATTAATATTTTTCCATCACACATGGAAGAGTCCCAAACATGACCCATGTTATTTAGGAAAAAAAAATGGAGGGCAGGACTTCAGAAAGAATAAAGTTAATCTTGGATGCCAAAAATAAAATTCTTGCTTGAGTGAAGGTCACAAACAAAATTAAAACTGTTGTTTGGAAAATACCTCAAGGATACTACAAGTTCTGCAGAGCCAGCCATCAGAAAACTACCACATTAAAAGTTAAAGGCTGTAATTCCAAATTGCTTTTGAAGTGTGTAATTGGAATCAAGAGTTTCTCTGCAATTTTTTATGAAGAGAAAGTTTTAAGTACTCTGATATTTACATTTGGCACTTGGTACTTACATAAGCAATTGACTTTTCAACAGTGTTGAACAGCCATTAGGTTCTAAGTTAATTAACATCTCCCTTATTTCACCTCAAGGTTTAATATAAATTGCATTGCACACTGATGACATACTAAAGGTGAAATTGCTCTAGCACTAAAATGAAGATGACTAAGTTGTCATTTTCAAGCAATTTTTTATGGCATTCACCAAAATATACTACAACATAAACAGCTCTTGAAGTGTATATATTGACATGAAAATTCCCTTTCTTAACTATTAAAAATACATCAGACTGATGTAACATGTTATGGGGAAAAAAAATGCCAGGGTAGATTTTAACACTCAGAAAAGGGGGAAAAAAAGTCAAAACAAGTAAAACTTACTCCTCTGTCATAACTTCATGATTTGTCAAGCCAAAGTTTGGCAAAGGATCTTCAATCTTGGGAGTCTGAGGAACATTTAAAGCTGGAGTGGTCTTAGAAGCAAGAAGTGCTCTTTTTTCATCTTTCTCAAGTGCTTTTCTTTTTCCACCATTCTGAAAATATTCTCGGCATACACTGAAAAGACAAAAAGAAAAATTCCTCAGGAAAACCGAATGCTCTTGTTAATGACTACTGTAGCTAAGATACATACTAGAAGGTTAAGATTCACAAGTGCTGTCAGCTGTTAAACAAATCTGGGTTTTATTTCAACTTTGGTAAATCAGCTTTAAAAAAGATGTGATACACCCAACAAAATTGAGTGGTGGGTTGTTGAGGTTTTTTTCCCCTGAATTATGCCATAAGTCACAGCTGAGTAAACAGATTCAAAATATTTTTATCTGGATACACTTTTTGAGTAAGACAGCAGAAGTCTTGTCAGAACATCACCAGAAGGTAAACTTCAGCTCAGTTCTCCATTGTAGTGCTAAGAGTTATCAACTATCTCCTGGTCAACACAGGGTTTTGAAAATGTGTGTCTTGCTGCTACATAAACTGGGGGAAAAGAAACCTAATCCAGATTTATGTGCAAACTTACATCCAGCAGTTTTTAATTTTAACCGAGTTTGCCTGGGCATTTTTTGTTTTAAGTAACGGATAGTAGCTGTATTATTGCGGAAGACTTACTTTAGCTCAGTTTTTCCCCATATTTACTAATTTTTCTTATAAGAACTAGAACAAAATAATCTAATCACACTTGAACAGAAATATTAGCCAGTTTAAAGAAATTGATATTACAACAGAAGTTAAAGAGTGCTTGCATTCTTCAATCAGTAGTCAGCATTAGTGTATAAGAAGAAAGCACTGTTTGAGAATAACTGAATATAATCCACAAAATATTATTAGAAGAGGAAAAAAAAAGATTGCTGTGAAATTAAAAATCCAGACTCATCCTGCATAATTCATTTTTTTAAAATTAAATTTGCCATCCAAGTATTTGCATGGAAATTTTAACAGAAATAATACTTCTTTGAATAATGTTTTCTGAACAAATCATTTTTATGATGCTTTCTAGAAATTCACTTAATTTTCTTCTAACAAAACTGCAGAAGTTTGAATGAAACATTCCACAAAACATAAATTCATGTTCAGTTTAATAATATCTTATACAAAGCAGGAACAAGATAATGACACAACACATCACAGATTTAAGGATGGACGTGTTGGTATAACAGTGCATTTAAATCACAAAAAGTGACAAGGACTTGGAATACACAGGGCTTTTCTAAGGTTTGGTGATATTTTAGGCATCAAATATACCCAGTCTCTTCATCATATAAGAGGTGAAGGACAACAAAAAAAATGCCACTGGAGTGGCATTGAGTTTCTTAGGTAGAAACATATACAAGCAGGTACAAATAGAAGTAACTTTACCCCAAGATAGGTAGGAGGAAGAAGCACCTTGAGTCAGAAAAGTGTAATCACAGAATGGGTCAGGTTAGAAGAGACCCCAGAGGGTCATCTGATCCAAGCTTCCTGCTCAAGTAGGGTCATCCCAGAGCACATGGCACAGGATTGCATCCAGAGGGTTCTGGAATATTTTCAGCAAGGAAGATTCTACCTCTCTGTGCAATCTGTTCCAGTGCTCAGTCACCTGCACAGTAAAGAAGTTCTTCCTCATTTTCAGGTAGAACTTCCTGTGCATCAGTTTCTGCCTGTTGCCTTTTGTCCCATTGGCTGGTATGAACCAAGCAGAGCCTGGATCCATCCTCCTGAGACCCAGTCTTCACATACTGATAGACATTGATGAGGTCCCCTCTCAATTGTCTCTTTTGAGACTGACCAGGCCCAGCTCCCTCAGCCTCTCCTTATAAGACAGATGCTCCAGTCTAGGCTGCAACACTACTGACTACAGAAATACAGACTTAAAAATTATAGCAACGTCATTCATTCTCTAATCTATTCTCCATACTGCACGTATGGAAAGACAACAATTCTAAAATTAAGTAAGTACAAGAAGCCAGCCACTTAACTTAGCAGGAAAGAGATTAAAAAAAAACTTAATAAACAAATGAAGAACCCCAGAAAAAAACCACTTGCATTACTGCTAGTATGCTAATTAAAGTGTATTTTACACGTTATTATTTATTTATAAGAATAAATGTGATCAATTACAACTATGTGATTAATTTAGAACTATTTTGCTCTGTGTATCAATTAGTCAAAGAAGTGAAACTTGGAAAGAAAAATCTTTTTTGTCCATTTATCAGCTACTGCACCATTTTGTAAGCACCTTGCAGTCTCTTCATTCTTATTCTTTTTTCCTCACTACATCTTTTAAAACATCCAGAATCAAGGGCAGTTTAAGTACTGTTGCACTGACATGTAAGACATGAGAGAATTCTCAGCCTTGGAAGAATGTGTTCTTTCCTTAACTATTCATGTTATCAACCTTTTCATTCTCTAGATGCTGGTATGCTACACAGCATAACACTTAATGAGCACAGGAGAACCATTTGTAAAGTGCAAATTCCTTTGGTCACTGAGAACCCATTTCTTCCTCATTCTTGGTTTTGATGCAAATGAGTGTTTTTTCCATCCTACCACTGTCATGTCAACTGAGTTCTCATAATTCTATATTCTTCATAACAGACCTTCCTCATTTGCACATAAGACACTATCAAAGTCAACCACAAAGAGAAGCTTTCTCCTACTTCTGCATTTCCCCTCGTGGACAACTGGCCAGTGCCACAGGAAGGTCCAAGAGTTGACAGAATTCTACACATTCAGATCCCAAGCTCTGCATACTGGTGCAATACCACAAGGCATCAAAAAACCCCAACCAAATCTATCCAATCCAAACAAAAAAACCTCAGATCACACTACACTTCATAGCTACTGAGGGTTATCTTCCCTTTATGTTTTTCTGATGTCACTGTCGTTCTGACATGATTACTGTGTTGCCCTTTCGGCTGCCAAGCTCTCAGAAGAGTTTTCTTTGTACACTCCCTGTAGAAGTGACCTCCACACCTCCTGTGGGGTAACAGTGAGCACATGGGCATTCACTGCACTGGTAGGTAGCAGAGGTAATGCTCTGTAAACTCTGTAGTTTACCTCATGGTAACTTGCTCATGTAGCCAGATGTTTAACTTCACAGCCATTAAAAGGCATCACTGACCACTCTGGTTTTGAGTAAGTAGTTATATAAGACTCTACATTTAAAAACTGTCTCAAGTAAGGAACAGAGCATCTCAACTATCTACAAAGCAAAAACTAAGGAATCTATTTTATAATTCTAAAAACTGACATGGCTCCATTTTTAACTGACAATTAAGCATTCAGCCTCTGGTGACACAATATTAGTGCTCTACACTTAACATACTTTCTTGTGAAGAATTCTGCAATGCAAATGCTATCTGAGCTGATGCTACAGTTCACACAAACTGTGAAATAAATATTTCAGGTCTAAACTGTTTCGGTTTCCTAGATGCGAGACGGGTTAGGTTTCTGGGTGAAATATGCAGTTCATGTCTTAGCTTTAAAAAATAAATTAAAAAACCCCCAAATATTTGTATTTCCTCAGTGAAACTTATTTTCCATATTTCAAATCTCAAATGGTAAATAACCTGTTCCACTTGACTCCACAGCTCTGTCGGCCACTTGGGTAGAACACATAAAGGAAGTCTCAGAAAAAGCCAATATGGATACATATGATTTTCTTAATACTCTTCAGCAATAAAAGAGAAGCTTTGTTTTCAAAAAGAAAGACTAAATGCATGAGTTTAAACAGAATATAAAATGAAAAAAAAAATGAGGGGGATATTGCCAAAAAACCCTATATGAAATTAAAAAACCATAACAGAATTGTTAATTAATTCTTCTGCTCAAGCAATAATGAACAATTAAATTAAAGCTGGTGTGGTCAATTTTTATCATGGCAAAAAGCAGTTTCTGATAGGTGTAATCAACGCCTGAGGCTTTCAAGCACCCAGTTTTATTGACTGACTCTCTCCTTCTGCTTTATAATGAGGAATAGGTGAGCTTGACTCATGTTCCTTAGAATATTTACTAACCAAAACCTAATACTGAAGATGGCTTTCAGTGAGAGTACAGAGAAATAGCAAACTTCCCTCCAGAGCTGAAGAAATGTCTGGACTTCTCATCATGATTTCTACTGCAAAATATATCTCCTCTCCTTCCACACACTGAGGAACAAGTTTATAAATGTTCACTCTCAGAGCTGCTAGCCTGAAAAAAAAAATGTAATTGCAAATGCTTCTACAGGTTTAACCCATCTACCTCCCAACCTCCAAAGTGATGGGAGGGTGAAGTCTCAATTGCCCCTGTACATATTAATCATACTCAGAAGAGCAGACAAGTTTCTCTGAGACAAAAATATTTCATGATTGTCATGTGCACCCAGCTTCAAGTTAAGGAAACAGTGTTCAGCGTAAGTGAAAGCACCAGGTTTCCCAATGTAAAGTATCATATTTTTTATCAATATAATTATATATTTTAAATTTCAAGAGGAGAAACTTGTATATAATACATTTTTCCACTTTCATATTTGGTCTCAATTCTAGGGGTTTGAGATATTTTCCCTTTGAGAAACATATCTAGGTTTGTAATCATGCATTTCTCTTGGGCTGTGGCCACCCCAAGCCAGTTTCTGGAGGTAATATCTTTTATTCCCAGAGGATTCAAAGAACTTGAAAATAGTCAGCAGTTATCATACGATCAGTCCTTTAATTAGCTCTAGTGTTCAACAAACAAAAGATGCTCTTGTCAGAACAAAGTAGTCGTAGAATCATAGAATATCCTGAGTTGGAAAGGGAACCATCAGGGTCACTGAAGTCCAACTCCTGGGCCTGCCAAAAACAGCCCCAAGAGTCACACCATGTGCATAAAAGTATTATTCAAACACTTCTTGAACCCTGTCAGGCTTAGTGCTCTGACCACCTCCCTGAGGAGTCTCTTCTAGTGCCCAACCATACTCTCGGTGGAGAATCTTTTCATAATATACAACCTAAACCTCCCCTGACACAACTTCAGGCTATTCCCTTAGGTCCTGTCACTGGTCATCACAGAGATCAGTGTCTGCCCTTCCTCTTCCCCTAACAAGGAAGCTGTAACTGCAATGACACCTCCCCTCAGTCTCCTCAAAGCTCTTCACTATCTTGGCTGCCCTCCTTTGGATGCTCTCTCACAGCTTTGCATCTTTCTTTTATTATGGCAGCCAAAGGTGCCCCAGCACTCGAGATGAGGCTGGCCCAGTGCAGAGCAGAGCAGGACAATCCCCCTCCTTGCCTGGCTGGTGATGCTGTGTCTGATGCACCTCAGGACAGGATTTGCCCTCCAGGCTGCCAGGGCACTGCTCACTCACATTCAACTTGTCATTGACCAGTGTCTCCAGGTCCCTTTCCCAGGCACTACTTTCTAGTATCTCATTCCCCAGTCCATCCATATATATGCAGAGTTGCCCCATCCCAAGTGTAGAATCTAGCATTTGTCTTTGTTAGAATTTGTACAGTTGGTGATTGCCCAGCCCTCTAATTTGTTGAGGTTTCTCTGGAGAGCCTGTCTGCCTTCAAGGGAGTTAACAGCTCCTCACAATTTGGTATCACCAGCAAACAACATGTTTAACAGCAAAAAATTAAGACTGTCATATAAATGTGAACATTGTCTTCTCCCATTTTAAATGGTTCCCTTCCTGCTGCTTCTGCCACCTTCCTTAGTTCCATTCTCCTTGTAGTGAATTGCTCAATTAAAAAAATCACCAAAAAAATCCCCCTGCAAAATGGTGTTGAAGGGACTTGAAAACACTTATTCATTCAATCTTCCAGTTCTAGCAGAGATCTGCTATTCTCAAAGACTCTCTTATAGATTACTTAGCCTTCTCTTCTTTTGACTAGACAGCTCCAGTTTCTAGAAAAGAACACCAAAGCTTTTGTGGAAAAAAATAAGGTTTTTGATAAATTATCCTTCTTGGACTTGAGCTGCAATTTGTTATTTTTTAAACGCAGTGGCCAAGGTGACATTTTGGCTAAGAGCAATGCTAAATAATGTCAGAGTAGTATTTTACATATCTTGTGTACAATCTCATTAACACACTCAAGTATATTTGCCTCTAATGCAAAAGCATCCCATGATCACTTCATAGTCAGTTTATAGCCTGCTTCAGAATCCAAATAGTTTTTTGAAAGACTGAAACAATAGATTATTCCCTGGGCTTTACTTGGACAGCTGATATTTAACACAGTAGATAATGTTTAGTATAGTTTATCACTGTATTAATTTTATTTCTGCTCTCAGAGTGACAGTTCCTCTCTCTTTGGTCTCATTTCCAAATTTAATAAATGCATTTTACTCTAGCAGGCTTCTAATAAAAGCATTGATTAGTTATGGAAACAAACTTTGACAAATCCTTCCCAGTAAATCACATTTTTAAGATAAGCTTCTCAGAGAATAGTTATTCTCTGCAAATGTTTCCAAACAGTTCTGTACTCATCTGTCATTAATTTCATCAGAACTGTATTTCTTTGCCCATGAAACAGTCAAAAGACTAGGTCTAGATAGTGTTTTGTCATGATAATTAGAAGAACAGATTTTATTTTTTGCTCTTTTAAAAAACAGTCAAGTCAATACAAGTCAACACTGAGACAAAAGCTACAGAAGGAAACAAACCTGCTGGTCTGGCTTATTCTGTTCTAACTAGAACCAGAACAGGCTGGCATTCATTGTCCATTGAAAGGTTCACCAGCCTATCTATGCCAGCAAAAATTAAAGAGTTACAATAATTATTCAGGGTAAACACCATCTTAACCTGTTTTGTTTAAGTTTTCTGTTGTAATAGAAACACAATTACTATTTAAAGTAGTGCAAATTTGCAAATACCACTTGCTACTCCCATTCAATTTTCTAAATATATATATATATATATATACACACACACAGAAAGGAAGGAAGAAACAGTTGAGTGCTGTCCAAGCTTTTTACACCACCACTCGGGGGATCATAAGCCTGGATCTGAAAGAAGATAGTTTTAATCCCCCTTCCCTCTCCCCACCTAACAGTTCTGTAATGTTTCCCTGAAACAGTAAACAAAATTGGCCCTATACAACTCAGCATACAGCAACCAGCACAGTCTATCATGTACTGCTTTCCAAATTTTACAGTTTCTAGAGTCTGGATACATGCTCTTTAAATCAACACTAGTGAAGAAGTAAAACAGTAAGTTTTGTGTCATCTGATTTAAGAATTATTGTCAGAATTTTTCCAGTGTCTTCATTTAAATAGCTAGAAAGACTTTAGAAAGAAAAACAAAATTGTTATTCTTGATCCTGAGAAGTACACATAGCTTCTCTAGTGGTTATTCTACACTATCTGATTTTTTTTATCAGGTCCTAGGAGAATACAAGGAAAATGAAGGAAAGGAAAAAAAACCCCACAAAGTCTTTTGTACTTTTCTTTTTCCTTTTAACTAATGGAAAAAAACACTTCTCAGTTTCAGATTGCTGAAAAGATCTTCCATCAAATTAAAACAAAACTCAAGTCTCTCCTTTCTTCAGGAGGCATATACTGGTGGTTCAAAATTATTTCAGCACTCCACTCACAAATTAATAGTCATCTAATATGAAACAGTTACCTTCCTGCAGTTGTGGTAACATAGTAATAATAAGCACTGAGCAAAAGCTTTCAATTAAGTCGGATGAAAGTTCTCTTGCATGCAGTTCTGCACCCAGGCACAAGGAGGAGTAACAGCACCTGCCACCTGCCTGGCACACCTCTTGGCCCCGTGAGAAGAAACAAAAAATTGCAGAATACAAAGTCAATCTGATATGTTCTGGTATTCAGCAATCCAGGCCTCGGTATAATCTGAGAAGCGAAAAGTACCCTCTGTTTTTCTACTAATGTAAAAACTCCTGATCCTTTGACTTTGCAAACTGAAAAGATATGTGCTTTATATGAGGCTTTATACCAAGACAGAGCATTTTAGTGTGTCTTAGTGGGTGGATTCTCTTCCTAATATGAGTTCAGGCTGCAAAGCCCAAACTGAGCATTTACTTCAAGGTTTTCTTTGTAAATGATCTGTAACACAAATCAAGTGGGAGCTCGAAATCTTCTATGTACAAGTCATCACTATGCACAACAAACAGTGTCCTACAGGGTAATGGGCAAACTTGCCATAAACTAAGGGATTACTGCTTAGATGAAATTCAAGAACACACCACTCTATTGAAAATGTTTCATGTATTACTTGACAATCAAATTGTAAGAAAATATCAAGCAATGTTCCATGGAATCTGCCCTGGGTCCAGTACAGCTATTTTTTTTCCAGAGATAACCTGAACTGTGAAACAGTCAGTTTCAGTTCCTCATAAGTGATCTGAGAATGATGCCAAACCAGGGCAGGGTGGGAGGAAGATGATTCAAGAAATTGCAGCATTAGAATTCAGTATGATTCAAGGGAATGTAATGTAGTAAAGAGAAATATAAGTATCAGCATTTCCATAGGAGTAATGAATAGCACAAATACAAGTAAATAACTAGCAACTCAGGAAGCCTGTAACACAGAAATAGGCAGATGGGGATCACAAAGGAGTGAAAGCCAGTGCTGTGCCAATTACCAAAAACAAAATGAGCACGCAAACAAAAGAAAAAAACAACATAAAAAGCCAAATAAGACCCAAACCCAACAAAATATCAAACTGCCACAAAACAAGGTTAAGAGCATTAATGACTGTCTACTACAACATCAATAAAATCTATTTTATTTATCCCTGATAAAGCTGTTGAAATGCTCCCTCCATTTTTGGGCTTAGTGCTTTTTAAGTGAGACACCTCTCCTACACTTGGGATATAGATACATAAAGCACATCCAGAAAGGTGTCTATACAGAAACACTTAATTATGGTGGTTTTTTCTTAAGCTAAAGGATAAAACATTGGTAAGTAAAGGAATAGCTTTCAAATATTTAAGAGTTTATGCTAGGGAAAAAACCTCAGATTTTTATTACTTGCTCCATTTCTACAAGCCATAGAACAGCTCAAGCTGACATCAAGATCACCTCTTTCACCGCCAATTCCCTCTTCTCTTCTTTGTTTTATGGACTCAAGAGAATGTAAATTTAACAATACCACATCTACTGTTCTTTGCTCAGCACTTTGCAATACTCACCTGCAGGACCTACAAACTGGCACACATGATTACTTTTTGGTTTTCTGAAGTCATTCTCTTCCTAACAGCAGGACCATTGATACATCATCTTCTCATTTAAATCTCAACAGCATTTTGTTTTATTCTACTGTACATAGATTCCATAGTATGTCTTGGATGCCAAATGTACACAAGAATTCTGAATGACCAACATTTCTCCTCTTTTTACTATTTATTTTCCTCAGGGACTGAAATAGTTTAGCTCCTCATTTAATGACTTTTGTGAGTTCAGATAGCCCAACAAAAACTAAATGTTCATGAGTAATAGGAATTTTAGAGTATTAAATACATTTAAAACAAGTTTCACAGGGGTAAAGTCTGACACAGGAGATTAAGAATTGAAAATTAAGTACCAGAGATCTGCATTTAGAGATCAAACACTATTGTATGTACAAGTCAAACCAAACCCCTGAAAATTAAACTTGAGTTACACTCACTGCATTTTTTCAGCTTAGGTTCAAAACCATGGAAAATTACTTCATACATTTATTTGCAAACAGTTTCAATATTTGAGAAAAAAATTGTTGAAAATACTTCAAAAAAAGGATCACCTAATAACAGAACATTGAATAAGCTATTTCCTTAGTAAGCTGGAACATCAAGAAGGCATTTTTTAAAGAAAGCAATACATTATTAGTATGCTGTAGGACAAATGTTAAATATTGGCAACAAGTAAAAAAAAATTAAGCTTTGTATTATAATTGCAAATAAAAGCATGCAAACGCGTGTTTCAAATACATTATTTACCTGCAACACCATTCAATTCGGCCTTCCCCTTCACAAGTTTTTGCCCAGTGATTATCTGCAAGGTTTTTCATTGCCACAGCATATTCACACAGAGTTTCCTCATCCTCACAGTGCTCACGCCAGATCTTATCAAAGTCTCCCACTAAACAAAACAAAACAAAACAATTCCACATCAGATACAAAGTCTCTCATTATCTCCATGGCAAAATCCCCATCCAGTAAAAAAGTTACATAATGCACCAAGAGATTACTTTACTTGCACATAACATAAAACAAGTTCACCTTTCTCTAGTCATAAACACAAAATTCCAAGTTTTGGGGCAGGAAGGGGGTGTTGGATACTTGAGAAACAAGAAATATCAGTACACAGATTTTGTTCTGTTTGTTCTGTGAAATTAAAGTCCCTGGGAACTTGCTTTCTGTTTTCTGTGCATGAGTGTTAACATCATAAACATTTTAGAAATGAAAGATTTAAAGGTTTCTACTAGCATTCACATCCACGGCAAATACTGTGATGACATTACACGAAAAAGCAATGGAAGTTAAACCCACAATATAGATTTCTTTTTTTTCTTTCTTTCTTCTCTCATTGATTGCTGTCTAATCTAGCCAGGCCCAGTAAATTAGCTTCTAGGGATAGTACTGAGGAATCAAACCAACTATGATCAGGAAATCACAGACAAACTCCTCTGCTGATCTCTAGGGACAGATTTATTTACATGCTCCTCACCTCGCTGAAAATAAGTCTTGGAGGTTAAGTTCTGGCACTTCAAAGTCATTAAACATGATGATTTTCCTTCTTTGCTCCTAAGTATGCACTTCTCCTAGCCTGCTTTGCATAATGTACTGCTAAACAAAAACAAGATAAATGCTAGGCCATGGCTAGTCCCAATTCCTATACAGCATGCATACCCTTGGAGTACCTTCCTGAAAGGATATTTCTGCCCTAAGAAAGACACTTTCCTGGTATGGTGTTCAATAATTTCTTTTGTGTTTCTAAATCACGAATGTATGCAAGTATCCAGAATATATATCAATCTGCAGAATAAAAAATATATACTGATTTGTAACTTACAAGCTAACACAATTAAATATAACTTTACAAGAACACAGCTATATTTTAAGCTTTAACTTGGACCAGCAGCAGACCTTTTACAACATGGTTTCACCTTGTAGCATCTTTATATGAGAAGGAAATACTTCAAATACTTTATCAACTGTAAGCTAACAATTAATGTCTGTTAAAGCCTGAAAGTAGCTTACAGTATGACCTGTCCTCACACCAGTAAGAGATTTCTGTTTCCAACACACTTATGGTAATTTCTTTGATGTACTTTGTTTCAATTAGCAGTAAATCAAGAGGGTTTTTTCCAGTGATAACCTTTTTATTTTTTCCCTCCTGTGTAAAGCAGCAACAATCTTCACCTCTTTTGTCCTCCACTTATAGAAACACTGGCCCTGATGGACAGGTATAGATGTATACTTAAAAGATTTAAATCAACCATCCAGGTTACTCCCCTACTTAGGTTTGGTTTAGGGATGTCATAGCAATTTTCAGAAATAAGCATCTAGCACACTTGTACAATCATCAAAGTGAGTCATGTTTAAAATTGAGTGTTTATACTCCCTTGCCTGAGATGGCAGCTGAGATGGAAGGGAGTGGCCAAAATTTAATGTTATCAAAATGGGGAAGCTGTGCAAGAAATTATGTATTCTACTTGCTGTTCAACAAGCATATATGAGAAAGTTATTACACTGGACAAAAAAAAAAAAAGGTTTAATACTGAACAGCATCCCTCATTATTTTCCAAATTATCCAAATTCAGAGAGGTGTGCTTTATAAGAAATGGTAGCAGCAAGGTCACCAGCTGACCACCAGAGCAAACACCCAAGTTGCAGGCAAGTCCCCACAAGGATTTCTGCTAAAACCTGTGAGGTACTTTTCCAGAGGTTTCAGGAGAACCTTCTGTAGAAACAAACAAGCCGAATGGGACATACCCTGACAAAGAGAGCAGCAAATGGCATCAACAGTGGCCTACAAGCACAGGGGGTAAAACAAACACAACTCCTAGCAATCGAAGCACTAGCAAAATTTGAAGTGATTCTCAACAGCAAATTAATTCTGGTGCAACTTAGACAAAGTGTTGTGGTTTCTCCAACTCTACACTCTGAATTTTACTGCATGCTCCAGACAACTGTGAAATGCTTCAATGACTAGCAGTAGCTAAAGATTTGTTTGAATACATGGCCGATCAGAAAGGTAAAAAGTAAATGAATTAACATTTACTGAAGGAAAATATCACAAACACAAAATCTGAAGTTTATTACTGCTCTTTTATTTCACTACTTCATCTGGTCTATTCTGAAGCAATTATTCTATTTCCAAATAGCTCTTTTCCTTAAAGCTTAAGAAATAAGACAGATGGCAAAGAAGAAATATGCAAAGACCAGATGTTCTTAACTAGCCTACCCTCAGTAACAGCAGTGATGCCTTCTAACAGCAAATCCTGCTCTCATAGCAGCTGCTCTCATTTCCTTCTGAACAAGGCATAGATTTGCACCACTTCTTGGAAGTCAGATGAGGGTTAAAAACACCTGCAGATAAGGAGTCTCAAATTGAGACACATAGCAACAGACCCAGTGCTGAGTACCAGCAAACTGGGACATGAACTTTGGGTTACAACAGAGCTGCCTATAACAGTAACAGCTTCTTGGCTCTGAGCTGACAAGAAAATAAAAATTAATTATAACACACCATGATGAGAGAGATGCAGAACAAAAGTGAAAAATTCATCACAAAGTAACTCCATCATACATATTAAGTAAATTCTGTGAGCACTTTTGGTTTATTTTTATTTACCAATACAGAGACACAGAAATTGTCTACATGGGACAGATACAGCCCTGCTTTTCTATGAGGAGCACTGAAACAGAGGAAGGAAGAAGGCAGATGAAACAATATGAGGACAAACTTCCACAAGATCACAACTGACCGAATTGTGGAATACTCTGGAATATAGAACAACTTCTGGCTGTTTCAAGAATATGAGACACTCAGGAAGAGCTGCTTAAAAGAAAAAAAAAAGTTATTTCCTCATAAAATGTATAACTAAGCTTAAAGTTCATGCAGCTGGGCAAATTACAGGAAGAAAAAAAATCCATGACAAAATCCATGTTCAAAGATGAAATTTATAGCTCAGGAGCTCCTAGACCACAAAATCACTAGAAGACAGAAGAGTAAGCAAGCACACAGTGATACTCCAGCAGCATTTTTCACTTATTCTTGTCTAAGCATCTGCTGCTGACCCACTGTCAATACTGATTTTGATACGATGCCCATTTCTCTGCCCTTCCATGGATACCAGCTCCAAACGACTGCAGATAATGGGTCATCTTAAGGCACTGACAACACTGTGCAGGGCTTTTCAAAATGTCTGGTGTCAAACTTCCTTTGAGCTAGTAGCACAGCAGTGCATTGTCTTGCTGTGGTTTTTTCTCCCCCATACTTAAACATAGTGAGCTTTGGAAGACACAAACAGGCACACCAGGTATAGGAACTTGAAATCCAGAATCATGCTCCAATACTGAGTTGAAAATGCAAACAGTCCTTCCTATCTGTTGAGACAGTGACTATGAGAAGTCTTGTAGTATTCAATTTCAAACTGATATCCAGAACACAGAAAAGTTATGCATTAACTTCTTTTCAATCAGTATATTATAATCCACTAGGTACTAATTTTTAAGCAATACATTATAATCCAGGTGCAAATATGGCATTAAATCTATACTCTAGAGTTAAGCATTTATTTATGAATCAAATACATTTTTACTTATATAACCAAATAGGTAGAAAATATGCATGAAGATGTCATAACAAAACTACTAGTTATTTGAGAAATAAGACACATGAAGTCTTGTATTAAGCGATCAGGAACACTGAAAATTAAATAGCAGTTTGTGTTAGGCCAATCTAATAGAATAGAAAGAAAAGCCTTTAATCTTAGATCACATCTTAAACTTAATATTTGATTTTGTGTATTAAACTTATCATACTCATGAACATACCATAACATAAAGTTGAAGGCACTAAATACTTCTACTCTACAGTTACAGATTACCTTCTAAGCAATTTAAAACTTCTTTTGAGTGCTGAACCTTCAGAGATCTTCATAGGCCTAAGATCCCCATCTAGGAGCCAGATATGCCCATGTCCAGCTGAGAAGTGTGACCAGCAAAACTAGCTCATAATAGGAGTTTTACACATCTCTCAAACCACTATACTCATGCTATTTTAAAATTAATTAATGCTTGTTCTATTTTATTCAGAATTATCTAGAAAATAAATAACCTACTCTTCACCTTGAAGATTAACCATTCCTATAAAAACAAAAAAGGTGAAAGCCCACAGCTTCCTAGAATTCTGTCACAGAACAAATGACTGCTCGACTTGCTCTTTGCAGCACAGACTTTACAGTAACAAAAATCCAATACTACTTACCTAGAACAGATGATTCCTAAGTCATTTCCACCCATATTAATATTGCCCACAGAACAGCCCAGTCATAACCCTGAACTCAACTAATCAGCAGTTGCTAAATACTGTCACAGAGAGAACAGGTCAGGCACGTAGAAGTTATTTTTAAATTACCCTAATTACAAGATAATTTTAATTGTGGGCAACAGCAATAGCGACCAAACATTAGCTGTAACTTTCAACAACTTAAAACTTCTAATAGAGAAGAATCATACAAAATTAGTAAGAACTCCCCTTGTTCTGTACTTATTTTACAAGTCCTTATCGGAGGTTCCCAGAACAACATGAGAATATTAGGTTTGCCTTTCTTGGTGAGACAAACCTACACCATAATTCTTCTCTCTAGGTAGTCTGTTATTAAGGAAAAAAATCCACCTCTCTTCCATCCCATTTTTTTTAAATTTTGTTTTCATTTAAAAAGCCATTTATTTGTAGAGTGTTAAATTGTACTGTCATTTAAGGTAAGCTTATAAAATAAGCAAAAAAATAATTAGACAGTTTTTCTTCAACTTCTAACAGAACAAATCATGTCAACTGGTATTTTAAGAAAACACAATCTTCTGTAATATAAAAGAAATACAGCTCAGTTCTGCTAAAGGCAGTATTTTTCATTTTGGAATGAAATGAAACCCAAAACAACTAATTTGAATAATTCTGTTTTATCAAACAGCACAGTAGTTGTCACAGAGAGTTATAAAAGTGCTATCTGCACCCACAAGAAGAGATTTGCAATTACTATTTTCCACAAGTCCACTGGTGCTCTTCAGATAGACAGTGCAGTCATCTCTGACAATCTCTAAATACAGAATACTTCATCCATCACCAAACAAGACCTTGCACATCAAAAGCTAACTAACACTGACATTTACATCTTCAGGTATTTGTAATGCACATTTAGATCATTAAGCAACAACTTCCTCTAAAAAAAGAAATAAAATAATAATAACCTAAAAAGAAAGAAAAAACAACTGCCAAAACAAAACAACCCCAAAACAAGCAAAAACCTCAATAAAAACAGTAATTAGAGTTGCCATTATTTCCTTCTGGGACAGTAAAATTTTCTCATTTCAAGGTAGTTCTAACTGGAAAAACCACAACAAAAACAACAACGAAAAACACCCTCCCCCCCCCCCCCCCCCCCCCAAACCACCAAAAAATGCCCCAACCCACCAAAACCCACCCTCAAGTGTTTAAGGGTTTGAAGTTTTCTACATGCTGGTACAACTTAGTAATGCAGAAAATCAGATTCAATCCACTCCCTTTTCAGTACCTTCATTTAACAACACATTGCCTTCCTAATTTCTCCTCTACCAGAACTTGGGTGGCACTGGTGGAAGAGAAAATAGCCTCAATATATTGACTAACAACAAAAGGCAAAACCAAAACCTACATGTTAATATTTGCACAGTATTTACACCACCTTAATAAAAATTAATAAATACTGTTCACTGTAAAAAGGAAATCAATCCCCACAATTAAGTGTCCATGACAATGCTGGACAACTTCTGATGACCGGCTGCTGGCCATAGCAATGCCTAGCAAGATTTTTGAGGGTGTTTTTGTTTGTTAATGGCAATGCACTGCAGAATGAAAACAAGCCATCTCATTTTCAGTCTCTTAAGACCACCTCTCACTTCCTGGAAACAGTATACTAGCTTCTATAACATGCTAAACAGTAAATGAGAAAAGCTCTGTTCACTGCTACTTCTACACTGTTCACTAGGCTAAAGCTGAAATCAAATGCCTATGAATACCTGACAAAATTTCCTCATTAACACTGTTAGTTGAAATTTAGCTGTACTACTAATGTATGGATACTGTGGCAATGATAAGAAAAATTAATTATACGAGGAATATCAGCAAATACTATGACATTCATAATTTTCATTGTACACAAGATAAACTTACTGAACATCTGTCTTACGAAAAGCATATTCAGCATCCCTTGCAAATGACATTAGGTATTTTTGGCTTATCTGTTTTCCAATTTTACAAGTCTATATACAGAACATGAACTTCAACTTGGACAAAGTTCAAGCAATCAGAGTTAATATTTTCCTTCTCATGTCTGACTAGTACCTGCTTCACACTTCTTAGGAGTTACCTCAACTATTTCAGAATAAGATATGTTTTAAAAAATCAAGTGCAAGAATGTAATTTTCTCCATCTCACTATCAATGCTCCCCCCTTCAACTTACATGGAAAAGATCATTTGACCAAATGTGGATTTCTACATCTGACCTCTCAGGTAAACTTCCTATCCATCTGTTTACATTGAACTGACTCTGAGGGCCCAACTGACTGATATTTCAGCATCTACTGGGGGTCCACTTAGATCACTCTGAAGAACAATTTGTGTCTCTGTCCTGCTACAAATCTCTGACAGCTGTCAGACGAACAGCATGTATGTGACAGTTTAAGCAATTACTGCCCCCAGGTGTTGGATCTACTCCACTGGAAACTTCATTCCTCTCTCCCAAACCTGATTTTCTGGGATGGACTATGTGCTGTACCTTAACACAACCAATACAGAGATGAGTATGTCAACTGAAACTACCTATTTCTGTAACTTTTGCAAATGCAGGAGCAAAACTTAGAAGTAGCTGATGCATAGATTTTATTATGCTGACTCTAACAGGAACACCATCTTCCCTGCCAGGGCAACAAAGGAGCAGGAAGGTGACATAGACCTGTTTGTTCAGTGAGTGCAAGCCTATGCTGTAGCCAGTACGTTTTCCAATTTACATGCTAACTAAATGATAGCAGCAATTAAATCCCCCCAAATGTAAACCTTAGGTGATTTCTAATGAAAACCTTGTTGCAAAACTGTGGTGTGCAAACTGTACGGGCAATCAAGCACATGTCATAAACTAGCATCAATTTTCATTTTAATTAAATAAAATTTAACAGTTAGTATTACAAATGTCCTCCTCTTCCAAGAAATCAATGCGAGTGGTAAAACACAAATTAGCATCTTGAAAACTAAAGTTTATTTCTACTCTAAAGCAGTTATATTTAACAAAAAGGAATAACAACTGTTAACTTATCATGTAGAGTTCAATGACAAAGTTTTTCCTGTCCTGTGAAAAATGACACCATTTCAAAATGTTTCCTGTTTCACATCAGGAAGAACTTAAGCTCTCAAGTTTTTTTCATGAAAAACAGGAGATGAAGAGACCATGAAACAATTGAATTCAGAACAACCCTTCTGTCTAAATGTCTAAACCACCTACCTACTTGGGTTACTTCTTATCATCAGGCAGGGTTCTGTAAATTTTCTACAATTTTCTGAGAAAACCTTTAGAAAAGTTCCTTTTCTTTGAAGTTGTAACAAATATTTCTTTAAAGGAATCAAGCTGCCACCTAGAAATGCTTTTTGTCAGCTTCTGTGATGTGGTAATAAGTAACAGGACAAACAACAATTCTGTGTGATTATCTAAGGCTCAATAGCCTTAGCAGGCATATATAGGAGAAATGAACTATTTTAGTGAACACACAGGAAAACATTTCAAAAAATACCTTTGCAGATACCTCAGCAATTTTTTCTACTTCTACTTATTACAGGATTTTAAGGGAAAAGTAGTAAAGTAAATCATCTTTCAGACATACACAAAACCATCTATAACTGAGGGTCATGCTAGAGAGAAAATGTTTACTTGATAAATACAGCTCTGGATGATTACAAAGGTAATAAAAACTGAGAGAAAAACAGGACACCTCTGTATCAGGGGAAGGGATTTTTATCCCAGTAAAATTTAAACCTGTTTGGTTCCTATAAGCAATTGGAAGCAAACAAATATACATCACACAGCAGATCTTGCTTAGTTCCTTAGGAACCACTAAATCTGCTTTTACAGGACTGTGTGCCAGGCTCTACACACATCAGCCTACACGCAGTACTTGAAACATTCATGCCTATATGCAACCCATACAACATACTACAGCCCATGGCTGCAAGTGCCCAAAAGATGCACAGAGGAAAGCCCTATAAAACTTGGGGTCACCTGTGGTACCAAGCAACAAAACCAACAGGAAGTGACTAAATCAAACATTGTTTTTTCTCTATCTCCGTGTAGTAACAGAAATTCAAACATAATGAAAAACCCTAATTTCTGTACTTTTTAAGTGCTTGTGTAAAGCATTCATAACTACCCTGAAATTTCTGGCAAGTGAATAACTCAGTACTTGAGAGCAGTTCCAGTTTTGGATTTTACTGCTGGTTGTATGTAAAATAATTAAGATGAAACTCCATTTGAACAGGAAGCAGGAATAAAACCAAAAAACCCCATGAGCCTTATAGTAATGAGAGAGACTCCTAAGTGAACATATTACGTCTCTGAGTTATTCTCACTTAAAGTTTTCTTTCTGATGAGAAAGTTTATAGGATGAATGATGTTTAATTTTAGGAACCCCTATATATGTACTCTATCACTACCTAAAAGTAGCCTGAAACAACTTCTTAATGGTTATCTGATTTAACTGACACATTCACTCAGTGTAAACAAGAACCAACCACTTTAATTTAAAACCTACACTCATTTGTGCTAAACTTCATTAAATAATTTCAAAATACCACATAGAATATTGCAGGACTAACAGTACAAAAAAAAAAAAAAAAGCAGCCTACGATTTTAAAATACCAAATCTGCCATGGCATTTTATAATGACATGCTTCCCTTTATTTTCTTATTAACAGAGAGGACAGAGAAGGATATAAAGAAGGATAAAAAGGAGACAAAAAAGGAGAAAAAAAATATTCCCACTATAAGTCATACTGGTAATATCCAAATAGAAAAGGTAAGAACTAGTCACACAGCAAAAAAATTAAAATTGTTGAAGAAAACAAAAACATGCACTTCATTGCAAGCTCAAAAGCATTTCAGCTGCATAATTTAGATGGTGGTTGTCATGATTGGCATGGGGTTATGATATGACAGGAGGTACAGTGCAGAAGTACATATGAAGTCCATGCACCATATTTACAAGTATAAGTGATTCAGTAAGTGCAGAAATTAAAAAATAAGCCAAGGTTCAGCTTTGATTAATCTCCAGAATTACAGTTTTTCACCCGGAAAAAAAATAAAATCAAACCCTTTACATGACATGATAAGCAAAACTTTATTCTAGTAATTCCCTAGTAACTGCAAAAATTTGCTGCAATGCTCCCCGAGTTAAGAAATAATGTTCTTGCACTTCTGACAAGTATGCAATTTCTTAAAAAACACATTGGGTTGCAATTTTGGAGCATATTGTCACTTTTTTACTGGCTCATCTTCAAAAAAGAGGGGAACCATTGCAGAAAATGAAACAAAATTATAACACTGCTGCAGCAATAAGCAACTCAGATAAAATACTGGCTTCCCTGTTAAAATTGCCCATTAAAATACAAACCTTGCTAACGTCAGCAAGGCAAATGAATTAGCAAAGAAATCAGCTTATTGAGATCGAGTCCAAATAAAATCTATCAACACACACCTCAGTGTCTCAAGGATGCACCTATTTCCTTTCAACACTTCTAACAGAAGACAGTAACCTAGAATCATATTACAATACCAAGGGCTTTCTTAGACTTATGTAGCCTGTGCAAAATAATCATATACTTTCAGAATAATGAACATGATTTTTCATCCACCAACAAAATTAATAGGCGATTCCACTTTGGCTTCTACAGACAAAGCACTGAAGTCCATGCAACAACAATTCTAGTAGTGCTTGCTTACTTAGAAAAAATGGAAACTAGCTTCATAGAACTCTAGTAAAACATGAGAGGAGGCAGAGTAAAAAAAAGAAAAGAGGAAAAAAAGACAATATAAGATTGTGGACTAATACAGAATAATATTTCTGCTTCATATGGAGGTGAGAGCGCTAAATTGTGGGGTCAAGAGGCTTTGTTTTCCCTGTGTAAAAAGCTGTAAACAGGTAAGGATGGATGAAGGGATTTTGCTCTTACTTTTCCATACTCAAGCCATAATTCAAATTGTACAGAGAAATTACAGATGATTTAGTGATTTTTTTACTTCTATTTAACAAACTGTCAACTTTCATTTGTCAGGGTTAACGTACCTGCCAGTCAATATCACCAAGTATTAGAAAAAAAAAAAAATCTAAGAAAAGACCTTTCAGAGATCATGAATGTCCTGGTATTACAATTTCAGAACAACATTAAAGGCATTTAAGAAGGAGATTCTCAAGTCTGCCTTTAGAAGCAAAGGCAGATGTAGGTAGAAAAGAGTCCAAAACTAAAATTCGTAAGCTGAAAGGACCTAACATAGGAAGTACTACTGGCTACTAAGCGCTAGTAATTCGTAAGGGCAACCACCTATTGGAGGAGTAGGTAATGGGTACAGCTCTTCTTGTTGCATGGATATGATGAACTGTTTGGTTTTAATTCTCTCAATCAAATGACATACCATGTTGCTACTTCGGAGTGACTAGAAAAATCACTTTAAAGTTTTCACTAACACATGATTTACAAGTCATAGGAAGTAAATGAAAATGCTGTTGGCTCTTTCACTTAACCAGCTACACAACTTACCCTTGAGCACGAACTTGCTTTTTGCTAAGAAGTAGGCTTACAAAAACTTCCTCCTTATTTAGGCTCTCATCTAAAAAAAAAAATCAGTTGCTAGAGATTTCTCACTTAAAAATAACCTAACAAAGCCAAACCTGTCCGTCTTAATCTTTCAGGCACTCTGAAATAACACAGAAATATGTGCTGCTAAAAGCTGGACTCTTTCGCCAGGATTTGAATGTTTAAATATACTGTGTTAATTCTCTCAACATTTGAGTGGAGAAAGATCCCCCCTTAAGTTTTGCCTCACTAAGGCCAAAATAAACAGCGACTTTTGGTCAGTATCAAGAAAGGTCAGTATTTGCGCCCAAATCCCAGGAACTGGCTCCACGAGAGATTTTGGGAGTCCAGAAGGCAGTACGACCTTGTTTCTTTAACACCAGTGTCATATGCAAATACAGAGGAGAGGCAAGAACTTGTGCTTACAAGAGGAAGAGCTCCCATTTCATGTGTGCTCTTCTGGAGGTGAGCTGTGGGCTCACTAAAAGAATGGATGGATGAATTTTCTGTAACCTAGCATTTCATGAAGGTTTTAAAGCATTCCAATACCACCCATAAAAACCTTGCATAAGGGCATTAATGCCGATGAAAAAGTGGATATTTCAAAGACTACGAGTAATTACAACAGCTTTAACCCAATGCCGCCTGCCTGAACAACTGCGCTGCGACTGAAAGACAAGAAGCACAAATAATTCACAAAGATCTGTGCCTTTCCAGACCACCATTCAATCTCTTCTGGCATTCATCATCTACTGTCCTCACGCTTGCAGTTAGGAAAACACTGCTATACGGCTGGGAAGCTCGTTCCTCTGCCCAGGTACGGGGCTTCGCTGCCAACAGCTCCAGGAAAGCGGCACAACCCCCGCAGACCCGACCGGGTGCTTCCAGCGGGGCTGCGGGCAGCCGGCGGCGGCGACCCCGGTCTCCAGGGGAGGAGCAGGAAGCGAAAACGGAGCTGCTCCCGGCCGCCCTCGCCCGACACCGGCCCAGCCGGCCGCCCCCCGCCCGCGAGGGATACCCCGATCCGCTGCGGCCGAGCCGGGCCGGGCCGGGCCGGCCCCCTCCCCGCGTTACCTTCCCGGTACTTCTTGCGCAGCCGCCGGTGGACGCTCTTCACTACCCCCGACAGCTTCTCCTGCTCCAGCTTCCGCTCCTGCTCCGGGGGCGGCGGCGGGGAGGCGGCGGCCCCGCCGGGCCGGGGCCGGGGCTGCGGAGCGGCCTCCATGGTGTTCCCGCTGCTCGGCGCGCACCGCCCGGCCCAGGGGGAGGCGCCGCCGTGCCGGGGCTGCGCCGGGCGGGCATGCGCGCACCGCCCCCGCCGCGCGGGCAGCCGGGACATGGAGTCCGCGCTCCGCGTCCCTGCCTGGCAGCGCCCGGACTGTGGGACGCGTTGTTGCCGACTAAGCTTCCCGCATCTGGAGCGGGTCGCTCCGCGGTGCGCAGCAAAACAGCGTCATGTCAAAACACACCAAGTGTCCGGGGCAGCGCGACTTCCCCTGCAGCTTGTGCGTGTTACCGCAGCTCACGGCCTTCCCAAGAGGCCCCCGTCGGAGAGGCGGCTGGGAGTCCGTCTGACGGAGGGAGGACAAGACCCGTTCCGCCTACAGCGACCCTGCGGAGAAAACCTGAACTCAGAGCGCACTCGAGCAAGCCTGGGCTGCTTGGTGTCCGTGGTGTGGCCGCGGGCGCCTCAAGAGCTTGTGGTCTTTCTGGCACTTATTTGGGTGGAAAGCCAGAAGTTTGTGGCATACGTATAATGGCAGGGAAATACGCCATGAAACTGCTTGTTTGACGTGGCCAGGAGCCGCTAACTGTCTTCTTTGAAGATGTTAAAAAGACATTAAGGGGGTAGTTGCGGCTACAGTTAAATCTGTGACAAATCTGACGGTGGGTAGGTTGAAATCATCAGATTTCTTCCTGATGAGAAGTCTGTGACACACGACTTAGTGAAGTGGGATGTATAATCGGTTCTTATCAGCACCATGATGGTCCTGCCAGAAAAAATATTGCAGCTAATCACAGAACACAGTGGTTTTCAGCTTTTCTGATAAAATTATTTTGAAGGTGCAATTATCAAGGCAAAACTCTAATGGTCAAAGTAAAAGGTTTTCATTGTTACTGACTGCAAAGTAATCCCTTTTTCACTCACTCTGAGAGGGGTAGGCGAATAATGATGTCACCCATCACCTTGAAGTGCCCAAATAATCTAAGGTCCAAGTTTTTCTGTGCTGGTAATTTCAGAGAGTGTTTAAACAGCTTCATTGAATTTTGGATCTTTCATCACTATGTTTAGGTATTATTTATTTTATTGTCAGTATTTCCATTTTGTTTTATGGGTTGGGTTTTTTTTTCCCCTCATAATACAGAAGAATAACAGAAGGAGAATTAAAATTTTTAGCTACTAACACCAGCATTAAGAAGGAAAAATTCAGTGTAGTGACTGAGTTTTTCCTTTAGTTACGTTTTCCTGTAAGTTCTGAAACTGAAATAGCTGATCACATGTGAATGAAAAAATATACCTGTGTATATTAATTTTACTTTGACTTGGAAAACATCCAAGAGTCATCTTCTACTGTGGATTATTGTATTCCATTCTCACTAAACTAGTTCAGGTAGTTAAATCTGAATCAGAAATAAAACTTTATGCTAGGGTTAATTATATCCTTCTGGAATATTTTTATTTCTAGTTTTACATGCAAGTCCACCTAAGAAGGACTAAGATGGTGTAAAAAGAGATTACAGTGATAGTTGCTGGGAACATTTCAGTTAACAGGGAGCCTACATGGTGGTTAACGTTCTTTACATTTTTACATTGTGTAGGTTTTGGGGAAGCACAGGCTGAGGAGGAAAAACATGAGCCAGTGTTCTGTGTGTAGCACCATACCAGGAGAGCACTGAGGGAGGCATCTTGGAAGAGTAGGAGTATCAGAGTGACAGAAGAGAGATGGAGGCATTTGGAAGATGCCTGACATACTGCTGTGGCATCAACACTCCCAGTCATGAGCCTTCAGACTTGGAAGTGTAGGTTACACAGTCAAAATATGAGTGTGTCTGTGATTTGGAAAATAGAAAATCTAATTGTAGAATTGGAAAACAGGGGTGAAATTACACTTATGTGAAATACACTCTTTCAGAATAATATGTTACTGTTAAAATTATGTTATCAATTGTTTTTCAGTTCTCAGGATTTCTTTCTAAAACTAGCAGAGTGGTTTTATATACAAAGTAGTTTCAGTTTATCACAATGAAGTAACACAGAAGTTTAGTTTCAATAAGCAAGTAGGGAGCATTTATCAGATGTCAAGTCTTTCCAGCCATAAAAATAAAAGAATATTTGAAAAGGCATTATACTCACAGGACACACACAGATACTTTCCCTGGAATGTGTGGTGCGAGTTGGGTCCCAGTGACAGGCTTCAAATGCAAAATGATTGAAGGAGGTACTGCCCCAGAGTGCTGCATGGAGATACTGGTGGGCAATGGATTGGGCTCTTAAAACAGGACTGGTTCTCTAAGGCCTGAAGGAACTGATCTCCCAGTGGTCTGTCAAGGTGGAGAAAAAAACATGTGTGATCTATACACTTCTTGAACACATTACAGGAAGACTCGAGGAGCAAATTAAGACTCAAGGACAAATGAACATAAATGTATTTGTCCCTGAGGCATGAGAATAGAATGAGCAATAAGGATGCATACACTTACCCCAAGGGGATATAAGCAATAAACTACTAAGTGTCCTGATAGGGGTGATGGAGTTTCACTTTCTGGGAAAGAATAGTTTTGAGCAGCTGGACTTACTACCTTGCATGTAAAAAATGGATGAATGATCCTCTATGTATTAATTACTTTCTAAATAAATTAATTAATCTTAAAAGCCAATTTAGGAGAGATTAGCATCATTTCTTGCAACATTTCTGAAATATTTTAATGCAAATCACTTTTCATGAATAACATTGGAATCAAAATCTTGGTTCACAGGCTGGGAGGACAAATAGTGACAGCATTTTCCAGTACTTGTGTGGCTGGAACATTCACTGAGGATGTGGGAAAACCAGTTCACATGTGTACTCTGCCCACAGGGATCTGAACCCACATCTTTATTATGAGATTGTATGAGGTGGAAGTGTTCTTCCTTCCCAAGGGAAGGGTGACAGCAGCCTATATTTTCAGTCTGTCTCCCAGTGAAAGTGTGGAGGAAAAGCAACATAAAATTTTTGTGAGCTGCAAATCAGCAATGCTTTGCTTCTGTCTCTTTCACTGGCAGTTTTGACCATCAAGACTTCTCAGCCTCTTCATCTCTTCTCTCATAAAGATGCTAACTGTTTGAAAATTAACTGGAAAAAAGACATCAACGAGAAGAATCTGTCCAGTGTGATGACATCATCATAAGAGTCTTTAATGCAATGTAATCTGCAAAAATACTACCAAAACTATGTCATTGTTTTAATGGAACACTGAAACACAGTGGTGATCTAAAAGGAACAAAATATTCTTTGTTAGATGTGGAAATGGTTTTTGCCATATGTATCCGAATGGCAGAAACAGGCAGCAGTGGAATACTTGAGTTGAAATTAAGATTTTCTTCTTCATTAACTGTGGAGTCTTATAAACCATGAAAATAAGATAATTTGGTTTAAAAAATGGGAGTCACATCTGAATTTGCATTGATGCAGTTATTTAGAGTTGGCCTATTATTACATTCTCCAGATTACACACTGCAGTAATTTAGTAATTAAAGTTATATAGTAATTAAAACTGCTACCCCATAACAATAATTTTATAACTACACATCTTGGATTCCATTTCTGGAGACTGACACCTTTAAAACTAAGTACATACCAGTAGTCCCTTTACTTAGAACCCTGTGTAGTTCAGTGGAAAAAAATAGGCTTAATACTGACTTTGGTTTGCATTTGAAGTCCCAATATTTACATAAATAAACATTTTACTTTTGGAAAGCAGATGATTTTTCCACTGCAGGACAAACTAAAGTTGCTCTTCAAGTTGGTGGAGACACCCAGTTTATAGAAGGATAAATATATTTCCCACACAGGGGCTTATTGTGGAATGTATTTAAGTATCTTTAAGACCATGAGAATTAGGTACTGATAAAAGATTTTATTTATTGAAATAGTGTCTTTTCGTTGCTAGCTTGGGTTGCAAAATGACAGGAATAGTTTTAACAGCAGTCAGCATTTCTGATAAACAATACATTCTCTACCTCCATTCTGGCCAGCAGGTACCATCCATTGTCTGTCCATGGAAAGGAGCTGTTTCTTTTGTCACAGGAGGGAAAAGTAAAGAATTGCTAAATCCCTTCAGACTATCACTTGTGTAATAGTAAAGTGGGAATTAAATTTCCTGGAACTACTGAAATAGTTACTGAAAAGCAGCAAAGCACTTTATACCTAAATTATCCTGGACATGATGTGCATGAAAGTAAAACAAGCCTTTAATGCTGAGAACAGACAATGCACTTTCTAATAATTGCTGTATTGATAGGAACTTCTTTGCAATGTGAACATCACAAACATACTTAGTACTCTAGTAACAAAGATCATTATATAAATATTTTTTTTTTAAATCAATCCTAAATTACCTTAAACCCTGTTGGATTTTCTTGAATAGATTTTAGTCTGAGCATGTTCCCCTATTATTTGGAATGCATTAATTATTCAATGACCAGAGTCAATATCAGGATAGCTTTAACAAACACTACTAGCTGCTCTTTATAGCTTGAGTTTCTTCTTAGCTGATTTCTTGCTGCCATGAAAGATTAACTCATAAAATCACTTTGATTTAGCAAGAGATGTCAAAACATCCAGCAGGTCTAACTAGTTTTCTTCCAATGTCAGTCAAAATTGTATGTGATTTTAGCACTGGTTCATATTTCTGTCAGCTGTTATGTATAAACTTGCTGTGTAATCAATTCAGACACAGTAACTTTAAGAGTTTGATACTAGTAGAAAAACTTACGTTTGATTATTTGTGAATCTGCGAAACCTGATAGTCTTGAAGATGTTCTCAATTTTTGGGATTAAAATTCCAGCCTTCCTGCACGGGTCAGATGTGTATAATTCTAGTACCTCTCAACAGCAATATAGCTGTACAGTAGGTCATTTTCACCTTGGGAAATACTGCAGTTTCTTGTAATCTTGTACTGCAGGTGTGATAGTCTGACTCATAAACTAAGATGACCTCAAAGTCTGATTGGAGTAGTGTATGCTAAAAATTACCCAGAGAAAGGCTAAGGTGCATGTGAATTTTTGAATCAGGAAAAGAAATAAATTTGTGAGAAATAATCTATTTCTGTGATGCCATGTATAGCTCAGCATATGCTATGTCATTTCACTTTTCTCCTTCTTTCCCCTCCTAAGTCCTGGGAGGGCGTGGGAGAAGATATTTTAGGTATCTTTGATATGACCTATAAAAGAAATACATCTCTAGAATGAATAAAGTCTTCTTGTCTGTTCCAATGATTGCCCAACTCCTTTTAATCTCTCCTGCCTCTTGAATGCTGTCATATGGCTTATTTGGGACTCTACTGAAGTTCAAGTCAATTTTCATCTAAGCAGATGACAGAACAACAACAAAGTCTATTCATACAACATCAAATGGGGCTTTATCTTCAGGACAACATATTGCAAGTGGTATGATATACTTTAGGAAGAGCGAGGAATGCCAAAGCTCTAGCTTGTCCTGCACATATGGTATTTGACTTGCACATAGATCATGTGTTAGGTTTGGTTAAGTCTGGTCTCAGTGACAGTAGTATCTAAGACATTATAAATAAAATAAAAAGTGTTAGTATTCTCTTCATTGTTTTGAAGGAGTCTAAAGAATGGTGGTAGGAAAAATGAAGTCATTAACATTAACATTAACATTAACATTAACATTAACATTAACATTAACATTAACATTAACATTAACATTAATGCTGCTTCAGAAATTTTGACTGGAAGTTCACATAGGTTTGCAGTAATTTTCCCATATGAACACCACAGATAAATATTATCTTTTCAAAGAACGGTTTCTTTTTACTTCTCCAGAACATATAATAAAACAACTGTGACACAAATACCATGAAGTGAGCATCCTCCACAGTAGATTTTGTCAAAATTTTATCTCCATTACTATGGCTTAAGAATGATCTGGTAGCAGCTGCCCTGAGGTATGAATTATGCTACAGACTTCCGAAGAAGAAGGCAGTTTTGAAATGCTTATTTAAAGCTAGGTAGAGTTGTGATAAAATTAAAGGACTGTTTCAATTTATTGAGGATATACTGATAGACTGTTGCATTTAAAATTATAGGGAAAGAACAGAAAGGTACTGTAGCAGTTAATGGAGACATACATTTCATACTGATGTTCAGATTTTATTTACCACTTCAACTTTCAGATTTCTGGCTAATAAAATTATCTATATCCTCTCTCTATGTGCAGAGGTGTCCCTGGACATTACCCATCTTTTTAATGCCTTGAAAAACTTCAGAATGGAAAATCCCTCTTATTTCATCAAATCCAGCTATTAACCCAGCACTTCCAAATCCACCACCAAATATCTTTAAGCACCACATCTACATATTTTTTTCTGGGGCAGTACCTCTTAATTTCTTCAGAGCTGTGGTTATCTAGTGAATCCCTTGTCTTTACATAAAAAGTCTTCTGTTTTTCAAAACAGGCTGAATTTTTCTGGGATCCAGTATTGAAGTCCTCACATTTGCCATTCCATGTGTTCCATGAAACACATTGCATGTGATACTCTTTGTCAGAAAAGTTTTCAAACCAATGTGAATACTCCTTATAAATGTTGATGACTTCATTACAGGGAGAGGATATAAAGAATGCTTGAGTAATAAAAATGTCTATTTTGGCTACTCACTTCTCTACACTGGTCACTAAGGAGAAGACTTCATTTTGAAAGCCATAATGATAACATACTACAAAACAGATAAAATTATAACATGGGAGGTAATGTAAGAAGGTTGTAAGAGCCAGAGACAGCACTCCTGCATGCTGAAACATGACAGGTGGATTTTGGCTGAATAACTCCTTTAAATCCAGGAGAAATGGCTGTCAGCTACCAGGACATATTCTCAGCAGGAACATAATTTCATATTATAAAGTTAAAGTATTTGCCTCTTTTGGAGACTAACATGATCAGCAAAATGCAGTCTGTAGCTTATCACACAGCCTGACAGGTACTTGAAGTATTGCTGTCCTTGCCTTTTTAGAAGGTAGAATGGTCTCCTGGAGGCTTTTCTACATAAATAGAAACAGCATTTTCTTAGGAGACATAGAAATTATTCTGAAGCATCAAAAAGAGTAATTGTGGCCAATTTTCTGAAATAACTTGTGACCTTTCAAGCTCTTCACTTATGAAGGTGAATTTTACCCATCATTACCTAAATGGTCCCTGAACCAGAACTAGAAGCATAACAAAAAATCTATTTCAAAAATAATATTGAAGCCAGTCTTTTTGTTAACTTCTTTTTCTTTTTCTTTTTTCTTTTTCTTTTTCTTTTTCTTTTTCTTTTTCTTTTTCTTTTTCTTTTTCTTTTTCTTTTTCTTTTTCTTTTTCTTTTTCTTTTTCTTTTTCTTTTTCTTTTTCTTTTTCTTTTTCTTTTTCTTTTTCTTTTTCTTTTCCTTTTTCCCCCTGAACAGGTGGGAAGAAATTTTTGGTGTAAAAATATTGCAGATTGTACTCCCTTTGGAAAAAAGGCTACATCCATTTTTTGGAATACGAAAGGCATTGAATTCTGTGTGGACAGTGGTTCATGTTTGGCGAGTACTCCTGGGGTCACTCGTATTTTTACCTTGTCCTCAGATCCAGCACAAGGCATTCTGTGAATTCTTGCAGACAATTTTTTTTTCAGGCTATCCACAAATCTCATTTATTTTTTGGTCTTGATGTTGCTCATGATGCCTAGGATTACCTAGGAGAAAAATGAATTCTTAGTTATGATTTATAACTAAGTTAGGCTGAAGTTTTTCCTTAGTTTTAGTAGGTAATTGATGGTGGGCCAGCTGTTGCTTCATGAATAATGGAGGGAAAACCTCTGAATAAGAGACAATGTGCCCAGCTGTGAACAGCAGCTTTTGTAGCCACCCCAGTGTAACATGCAGGAGACTGAGCAGTGGGAGAAACAAGACAAATGGCTATTGTACTTCAAATTCATACCTGACTTGTTAGTTTTGCAATAGCTGCTTCATGCAGATGATCATGAATGGGACCTTAGCCAATTTTCTTTTGCTGGAAGAAACATTTGCTTCTGGGGATTGAGTAAAGAGCACTACATAAATGTTTCTATGATGTGAAATGCCCTTGCCTGTGAATCTCCTGCACTTGATGTTCTTTAAGTTACATTATTTAAAGCCTTTGGAAGACAGGAACTAGACATTTCTGAAGAAGCTTAGCTGGAAGTTAGACACCAGGGATTTTTCTAACACACCCTAAGGGTAATGAGAACATGTAATCTTCGGGCTGTTGAGAAAATACAGAGGTTGATCCTGTTATTATTTTGAATTGTACTCCAATATAATTTACTCTTTTATCCTGAATAAGAGAAATACCAACACAAGGGTGAGCTTTTAGAGCTCTCCTTTGCTAAGACTTCATTGCTAGGATTTCCTTTTTGCTATCTGATCTACTTTGTGAGATTTTTGAATCTGTGAAGAGAGGGACTTTCCAAAATGCCTGTGTTACTGTTATGGGGTAAGAGACTTCCAAAAGACTTAGCTAATCTTCAGTGAGTCACATTTCTAATGGAATTTTATTTTAAACAAATTATCTTCTCTATTCTCTCCACTCTGGGATATATACTCAGTGATTATAATACTTGCTGGTTTTGTAGATCAAGTTACCAGGTCATCTGTGAATGTTTCTGAGACTCCTCTTCCTAAAGAACCTGGCACCTAAATGAAGGTGACAAGCAAATGACTATAGTCTGAGGTCTTCCTTTGCTGCTGGAGATTGCAGAATTCACATGTGCTTGCTGTGTCTTGGAGATGACTGACATAAGCAGCTATCACTTCTGACAGCAGGTGCTTATCAGGTCTAAATTTGAATATCTTAAACTCAGTGGCAAGACTTGGGTTGATATGCTTAGTATATGACTTGTGATCACTGTTCCTCTGCATATACTCTTTTTACAACAGTTTTACAAACAGTTGGCTCCAGACTAATGTAATCAGTCTTTTTTTCTAACACAAAACCAGTAATGGCCATTAGATCACATGCTGGCATTGAGTGTGTGAATGTGTAAATCTTGATTGACAAATAGGCAAAATAGCTTCAGTTTTTGAAGAAGTTGCATTTCTGGCTGCAGGAATAGGCTGTTCAGAAGAAGTATGTTATCACTTAAGTCCTTCAGTGTTTCTTTTGTGGTTTTGTAATTTCACATAGGTAGAAAGAAGTAAGTGTAAATTTATTTATAAACATACTTGTGGAGTTGAGTCCTTAAATAAGAAGACCAGAAAAGATTGCAATAAGAAGAGATTTATAAACAGAATAAAACAAACAAAGAAATACCAAACCAGTTTTTACACTGTTTTTACCTTTCCTGTAATTGTATTTAGTGTGGTCATTGAGTGCCACAAGAGCAACTTGCCATAAATCAGGTTTTTGGTCTTGATACTCTATAATTTCTGACTCCCAATTTGGTATTTTAATGCAAATAGTACTTATTTTCTGAAGAGCACATAGTTTGAAATGGTAACTTTATCCAAGTATTACTTTAAAAACCCAAAATTTACAATGGGCCTTGTACATAATTGAAAGTGACCTAATGAACCACAGAAGAAAAGCAAAAATTAAAACTTAAAAAAAATAAAAATTTTAATTAAAAATTAAAAAAAATAAATATCTATCTTTCTAGATTTCACCAGATTGATTTTAAATTTACAGAGTAAGTGAATATAATGCTTATGAGACTTCAGTTTGATGAAGATTTTTTATTTATTTATACTGGTGAAGCTGAATTCTAGTATTTGCAGATCTCTTGTAAGTAAAAACTGTAGATTTCTTACCAGTATATGGTAAGTGACCAAATAAATACAGTACTTAGAAAACAGAGGAATAGAACATTTTTCTAAAGCTCATAATGTGTTTAAAATAAAAAGAGATACTATAAGAGTGGTCTGCAATCAGAAAAAAAGAGTTGCAAACTGATTTCTAATATGCTCTAAAAATTTGAGCAATAGAAACCAAGAGGAGGAAAGATCACATGCCAGAAAAACTATTAAATCAAATCATCCAGATGTGATCAATTGGACAACATAGCAAGGGCAAACTTATCCATGGTTCTGTCTTCAAATGAAAATATATGTGTTTATTTATCAACATTTGCATCTTTTAGATAAGCATAAACTCCTTTCATGTCAGTTAAAATTCCAAGTCTTGTTGGTGTTGCCTCTTTTTTTTCCTTAAACAATTACTTTTATATTCACTTATTTTGCCCTTACCTGACCTTGAACAGAGACTGGCTGCCAGAAAGGAGGCAACCATTGATATCATGCAGCTTTCCTTAGAACTTTCTGTAGGAAGTTCACAGAACTCATTTTCTTTCATGCTAAAGTCACAGATTCAGATCTATCCTAATTGGAATTCAAAATAATTAATATCTTATTAGTAGTTTTCAGTAGCTTTGTATCTGTCAGGGACAGTTTCAAATGGACAAATGCCTGCATGGCAGATGGGTCACTAATGGTGTGTGCAGGCTGTTTTAGGAGTGGTGAAGACAGTCACTGTGTTCAGTAGGACTAATCCACCACAGTCACAGGGGAGCCTGTGGTATGCTGTTCTCAGCATCCATAGGTCGTCCTACTTCATGTGCAACTCTTAGATTTGCTGCTCTTAAAAGTGAACTGAAGTGGATTTGAAGTAGGGGATTGGAAAGCATAAGTGAGGAAAGGACTTCTTAGGAAGAACTATTTCAGCATGAAATAAAAGCATCTCTCTTTACAAAATATTTTATTGTTTAATATAAAGGAGGAATTCCTCAGGAAAGAGGAAAGTGCACTGCCACTTCCTGAGCTATTTCCAGAATGTGGGCAAGAAGGATCCATTTCAGGGTATGAACCTAAAAAGCTTCCACCAGCCCTGCATTGAATATTAACAGTCACTTTGGCCCTTGTGTTGGAGAATTCATCAGGGAAACTTCCAGTTACAAAAGCCTGGACAATGCAGAGGTGGTTGTGTTTAGCCTTGAGCTGTGCAAGGCAGGCAAAAGGTGCTCTTGTTCTGCCTGGGGTGCAAGCAGTAACACACTGTGTGCAGCAAAGACTAGAAAACCCAGGTTTGTAATTCTTAAGCTTGAGAAATGTTGGAAATACTTCTTAAATTATACTCCCTGTAAGATAACTTGTTTGAAAACAAGTAACTGGTGTTATTGGTGTTTATGAAGATATTGTCTATAGTAAACTCACCCTCCAACCACCTCCTCCTCAGAATCTAAGTACTGTGCTGTACATTTACCCCAGGGAAGAAAATCAGCTGGAGCCACAGCTGCTCTGGAGCAGATGTCACAGCCATACTGCCCACTGCTTTTACATATACATCAAAAATCCTATTTACATGGAGAAGCAAGGCACTGGTGTAGTGGTGTCTAAGCTATGGGGACTAAAAGCCAGTACCCATGGATGAAGGTCTAATGAAATACAATTAAACTGTGTGTGTCCAATAAATGTAATAGCAAGTTTTGCTGATACACAAGTACATCAGTTCTTGAAAACACAAGTGGAAATTTAAAACCAAATCTTTACAGCAAAACCTTGTCTTCCTATTACTCTGCAAGAGTGTGAATGTGAGCAGGTTTCTCACAAAGCACTGTGAAAATGCATAAAATGTCACTCTCAGTGAAATGTGCCATCAGTGCCTCAGTGATTGTGTGCAATTACGTTATATAGTATCTGGACAAAAATGAGTCAATTACAAAATCATACTCAAATCCCGTTTCCTGCTCCCCACAGGGAAGCACTGCCTTTTTAAAGTCAGAAGTCACAAGGAAAGTTGCAAATTTTGGTGGGGAGCTTAGCTGCTAAAGAAGTACAAGAACACACATCATATGTTTTTCTGTCTTGAAGTAGGTAGGTGTAAAAGGATCCAAAGGCACTCTGAGGTCTGGGGAGACAAGTCTTGAGAGAGACTCAGCATGCTGCAATTCAGAGAATGCTGGGATTTTCTAAACCTGCTTTCTCGTCACTTGGTTTTTAGCTGCTTTGCAAAGTCAAAGTTTCAGTGGTTGCTGTCCTCAGCTGTCCTTGGCATTATGTCTTATTGACAAAACTTCTAGGAAGACGCCAAGCTCCCTCTTTCTGTCTGCAGTGACATGGCTCAGGTCAGGGCTCAAAGGCAAATTTGCTCAGTGCTGACAGGAGCAGTATGCAAAGAGTTCATTACTTGCTGTGAGTCACCCACCCAAGCTGCCAGAGAGAAAAAGATCTTTTGTATTTTCTGCCTGCTCCTGGCTCTTGCTGCTGTTGTGAGACAGGAAAAACAAAGCATCCTTTGACTCTATTTTTATTTTTAGGTGCATTTTCTCCTCTTGCCTTATTCAGCATTTGTCATCTGTAAAGCACTGGGATACAACTAACTTTCCCACCACTTTCACAGACAGACCAGATTCCCAGGAGTGTTTGGAAAGAACCTGTGGATGCCATCTACCCCATCTGCTGTTTGTAGCAGAACTTATCCTGGAACTAAATCAGATCAGCCATGGCTTTGTCTAGCTAAGTCTGGAAAACTTCCAGGGATGAGGATCCCTTTGCCTTTATCAGCATGTGCAGTATAACATGAGTAGAAACAAGCTGACCATAGTGTTTCCTTTTTCACAAGTTTGCTGCTTGGTAGGAATGCAATCAGCGGAAGAGAGACTGCCTTTCAAATCAGGAAGCTAAATTTGCAGCAGTTAACCTTGTTGATTAAAAAATAAATAATGTTGTAAAGAGGGGTTTGTTTTATTTTCTTGATTTTCTTGAAGCATAAACTTTTAGAATCATATCAGCTAAGAATGTCGTCTTACTCTGCTTTATATGTAAGTTTGTGATGTTATTGATTGCAGAAATACAATATAAAATGTAACTTCAGCATACTCCAAATTTAATACTGTAGTGCCCTTGCCAAACAGAAGAAAATGGTCCACTTGCTACCAAGCAGGAATTTTCCAGCTGTGTGGGGCTTGGACGGAAACTGGAGATGGTAACAAAATGCTTCAGATAGGAGTTGTTAATGAAAAGGTGCTGGAGCAAGGGATAATAAAGCAGTAGTTCTTATTTCTACTCTGCAGTGTAAAGAATGCCAGGACTGTGGCAGGTGCTTGAAGGAACACTTAACCTTTCCCTGATAGGACTGGAGCCTCTGGCTCAGGGCTTTTTTTTTTTTTTTAATGTTCTTCTCTATTTCCTCTCGACCCACAGCAAAGATTTTCTGAGAAGTAATTATAATAGGATTACTGTGTGATGGGAGTAAATGTGCTTATTTGCAGTGTGACTAGAGAAGATGGAGTTGGGAGAGTAGGGGAATATTCTGTTGGATCGTCAGAATTCTCAAAATTCTGGGTAAGGGTTGATTGAGTTGGTTATTTTTACTTAAGGCCAGTTGCCTAATCATAAGTTGCAGAAATGCAGAGGAAGACCTGAGGGTGATGGAGAGCAAATGAGATGGGAGTTCACAATGTGATGAAGTTGCAAAAAATTAGTATTGTACCAGATATATAAATAGAATATGACTTTTAAGGACAGGAAAATAATTCTGCTTCATGGAACTTTGCTTACACTTAGGAATACTGTTTCCAGGCTTAAAAATATTTTGGAAATTTGATGGAATCCTGGACAGCTGACAGTAATCCTAAGGTTTTAGGGAATAATTCCTATGGAATTAAAAAGGAATTTAAGTCTAAAGAGAAAAAGCTGATGTTTCACTCTGGTTCCTTATCCTGGAATAACCTATGATATTTCAGTCATGCGAGACTGTTGCTGATGTAAAACAAAGAGAATGTCCTGAAATTAAAATAACTGTCCCACTGTTTAATTCTAAATGAGCTTTGGTGATTTTGCCCTCTTTCAAGAATGGTTTAATGTTTCATTTTAGGTCCGTGAAGTATTTCCTGCATCACAGAAAATTGTCACAGATGCATCAAAACCAGGATGGAAATAGGCACTAAACTCCCCCATATCAGCTTGTCTGCCAGCAGTTCTTAAAAATACAAGTTATTCTTTTCCATCATTTTACAACATGTGAGTTACTACTTCTGAGCAAACATAAATGAAGATGAATATTTCTTTCCTTCTATAGCCATGCATAGAGATAGCAGTATATCAGTCATGAAATGTGCTTTATCTAAAAACATAGGTCTAGAGCTAAGTGTTAGTAGATGGGTAGGCTAATAAAGACCAATACATTTGCTAGCTTGAGGTATTAGCCATTTGCTTAGGGTAGTCAATGTTAACATTGTGGATTAAAAACAGGCAAACAGCTGATGATGTAATTAGGAGCTGTCAGACTGAATGTATGTACTAACTCCAAACAGATTCAAAGTTCTCACAGGTTTTTATGAATTTTCACTGTTTACAGTGGTTTTAGTATGTAATGCATAAAAATTCTGGATCTGTCTGTAACTTGAGACCAAAAACAAAACCCAAAATACCTAAGCTCTGTATTTGTCCAGTTGCTTTACAAGTAATTTGGGAAAAGCAGACCCTTACCTAGTCTGATTTCACATCTCTAATATATCTTCTGGAGATAAAAACATCATGGGTGCTAAATACAAACATGATGCCAGGCACATTTCAATGCTGCTTTAGTGTACAAATAGAGGTTATGTGGTTAATACCAAGAAAAATGTACAGTCTTTATATTGCACACTCTTGTAACAGAGTTTTGCTCCGAACTCCAAAAGAAGGAGCTGGAAAACTACATAACTGGAAGTAAAAATCTTTGCTTCTAGGCCTAAGTAATTAGTAGGTAAGAATATCTTATTAATTATTAATATTATTTATTAATCTCTTCTACTAGTAAATATCCAATGGGAGAATTAAAAATTATTGTTGTAAGAAGTCTCTACATAAGAAAAGAGCAATGCTGAAAAGCTGAACAAAGTTTCAATTACTAACTTCTCCTTTTAAGGAGGATATTTTTCCTTAGGAAACAAATATTTATGAACATAATCAATCACCAGCTTTCTTTTATCTTATTTATATAGAGAAGTAACATTTTGTCAGATGAATTCAAACTCTACTGCCATTCTTTTCCCAGCATTTTCTCTACTACACACAAGCTACAACAAAGGCAGGGATAATACAGTCAAAGATATGTTACTGGTCATACAAGTGGGACCTTGCAGAAAGCAAGAATGTTGTTGCTGTTTGGTATTTTGTGTCCTTGAGGTGCCTATGCATCCCTGCTGATGGCTGAATCCCAGATAGTGGGATTGTTCTCTTGACTTCTTCAGTGCTGTCCAAAATACATCTCACCAAGTACAGAAATTTCCATGAACATGTGACCTATCTTACCTTCACAGTTTTACTTCTCTCAGCTGAATAAATACATTAGGTTCAAGGTTACCTTCCTCTTCTATAAGACATTTTATGCTATGCATCTGAGTTAAGACAGCAGCTGTCAACTCAGGTACAAAGAATCTGACTATCACAACAGAAGAGACAGTGGATGAGGCAGCACTTTCCTGGACACTGATCCAGGATCACTTCTGATCTCATTACTCTCTGTGCTAGAAAGATGGGGAACTTGAGGCCTGCCTTCATGTATGAAAGCTCGTGGACCTGATTATGAATGAACACATATTAAATTTCTATTGTGGAAAATTGGATGGACTCTGTATATGACAGATGCTATGGTTTGTGGGTTTTTGTTCTTTTGTTTTGTTTTTGCTGTTGTTGGTTTTTGATTTTTTTTCCCCCACTTGTCTGTTATGATTTGAAAGCATGGCACAAAAAACTGACATAAAAACCTGAATGGTGCTGCATAGTCAGGCTTACTGTTAGTGTCAGTTGTCTTTTATCTAAGGTGTGGTCCAAGACAGAAGCAAAGGTTCTGTGCAGCCATAAATGTATAAATATCTGCTAGGTATGTGGATGTATCTTTCTCCCTCTTCACTGTGCATTTTCATGGGGGCTTTGTGACCTAGGAGGCCAGCTCAGATGAGGACTGTGAGGTTTCATGCCTTTTCATATGGAAGCTTTTCCTGAACTATGGCTTTTTAGTAATTCTTTGTCTTTGGAATAAATGGTTTGCCAATATTTGGAAGCTCTTCTGGCTTCCTTCAATAATCAGCAGATTTTGATAATCCTTGGTAATTATTTTTTGCAACTCTATTAGCTTCATTCCCCTAACACAGTATACAAGTAGACATCCACAGCAAATTTTAAATTTATGGTAGCCAAGTAGGACTTTCCAACTGGTTCTGTACAACACTAAGCCCTTCATTTGCTCCCAATGAACAAAATTTGTGCTGTCTGCTGGGTTCCTTTTAGGGTTTTGGTTTTCCTCAGCCTCTAATAATGCAAAGCTAAAAACACCTATGCCTCTACCCATTACCTGGCAATCAACTGAGAAATCGGAGAAGCCTTTTGACTGAACTGGATTAACTGCTTACAATACTGACTTTAATCTTAGGCAGGAGTTTCTGTTTCAGGTGTCATCGTACATGGGGATATTTAATTACTCCTTCCTTCATCTGAATGAAAGATACTTACCAGACTTGTGTGAGTAATGGATATTGTTGTGGGGCAAACATAAAAATCAGATTTTAAATTGTTTGGATTAACTCCACATTAGACCTATCATTCTGACTGGGAATGAAACAGTAATTTTGGAATGACAATTGTTTTCATTTAAAAATCATTGAAATTATCAATTTAATTCAAATGTTTTAATTATTTTAAGATTTGCCTTTCCGCTTGTAATTTCTGATCTCTAAAAATGTCTTCTATCTCTAGTGTTCAGTATATCCATTTACTTTAAAGGTACTGGTAAATTAGTGGAAGTCCTTCTTATGAATGCTAAAATTAGACTTTTGGGGATCATAGTTTGAAAATGTCTTTTTCTACCTGACATTAAATTTCAAATCAATTTTTTTGAGGGAGATTTCTTTTCTGATTCCTTCTTTCAATGCTTGCTCTCCCTAAATACAGAAAAAGCAGTCAAATTCTCTTTTCCCAGTGCATCATCTAAATGTGAAGGTCGTAATGTTTACCTTTACCTGAATTTTTCTAATTATATTAATGGCTCATCTCTTACCATATGCTTGAATTTCCAGACTCTGTTCAATATCAAATGACTGTCATAATTTCTCAATTGTTAATTTCTGCCCCAATCCTCTACCTATTACTCTTTCACATATGTACATGGTAAAGCTCTTCATAATCCTCTTACCCATTTGTCCAGCATTATTAACACGCATTCTCTTTTTTTTGATGTCTTGCTCTTTCTGAAGTCCTTGAAATTTGCTTTTTAGAGTATAGCTGTTTACATGCTGTAAATAAATCTTTTGATGTTATGCTAAGAAAATGGTGATGGTTTGGATTAGTTATTCAGAAAGGTGGATTCTCTCTTGCTTGAAATCTTTGATTCCACAATCATAAAATTGCAGTCTGTGTAACCTGGAAGGTTTATGCTAGCTTCGACTCGTCATCAGAAAAAAATATGCAGTTGGAAAATCCACATCTACTGCTAACTTTCACAAATGTCCAGGGAAAAATGTGAGATTTAGATGTTTTGGTAGACTAGACTAGCTAGTCACTCCTGCACATAAGACCTGTGGATCATACATTTGTGTTGGCTCTTTTCTGTTGATGGTCTGTCAGTGGGGCCTTGGAGCTTTTCTGATATGTGGGTGAACTCCTTGTGTTTTGCTTTTTCAAGCTTTCCATTGTTTCTATTTTTGCAAATTGTATAGTAATATTCTCTGAAGATATGATCTGGTACCTTTATTGTGCAGTAAGCGAGACTGGCTTTGTGTGACTTTGCATACTAAATTCTGTATAATCTTAATGTACTCTATAAACAACTCATAATCTAAAAAGAATTGAGATGTATAATGTTGATGTATAATTCATGCACTCATTTATGGAGGGTGCAACATGCACATGCTAGCAGTTTCCTCTGGGGCCTGCAAACCGAATGGAAAATTGTTTTGACTTATGTTCAGTGTAGTGTATAGTTTAGTAATTTTCCAAGATAAATCTTTATTGCCAGAGGAAGAGGTGAATTACTATCTAAAGTAGAAAGTAGGCCGATAAAATCTATGTCGTGTCAAAGTCATTATTCCAATCAGAATATGAACGAAGAGGAGGGACCTTGGAAGTGCTAACCTTGTCAATCATAAAGGAGAACAACCTCAAAATTGAGATTAATCACACAGTGATTATTTAAATGTTATGAGTGTCTTCTTTTATCAAGAGTTTTCACTCATACGAGTGGTTTCTGAGAAAATAGATCAGGAATTCTGATGGATGATTGGTTGGGAATAAGAGAATAAAATCATTATGTATTGAAATCATGTTCATTTAGTCTTCAAATTTGTGAGACTAATGGGAAAAGCAGATACCAGCTCTATTCTAGAACTTACACAGTATTTTTCCTGGGCTTTTTAGCAAGGAGGATATCTGTATTATCCATATTTGATTAACCAGATCTTTTGATTTTAAAAGTATATTAGGAATGAGCACAATTAATGGGAAGAACCAAGAGTATTGTGGGAAAACCACTTGTAAATGTTTGGGGAGCTTCGTATATCTGTTCTTTTGATTTGTCCTGGGTTTTTGTTTTTGTTTTTGTTTTGTTTTCTTTTTTAATTGGTATGTGTTGTCTTTCCTCAACATTTGGGTTTTTTTTAAAATTTGTAATCCCCTCTGAAAAGGTTTCCCTATTCTTGGCATTTTTCCTTTCTTAAATTTAAGATAAATTTTAAGTTAAATTTTCATACATTTTTTTCTTTATCTACTTCCTCTCTCTCCTGTCCTCTCTAGCTACGTTACCTTGAAAAATCTTAGTCTCTTAAGCTTCATCTCTTTGAAGTCAGGCATAACCTTTCTTACCTTTCTTTCTATTGCTCAGTGTTTCTAACAATTTAAAAATGCTTATTTCCACTATGATTCACATCTTATCCATCGATGGTAAAGTCAGTTATTAGAGTATGACAAGGGTTTACACTATTACATGGTTCTGTAAGTATTACATCATCCCAGTGTGGGCAGGTATCTTGTTCTGTAGCTGAGGATTCTGGAACAGGAACTTCATTGTTCAGACAGCAGCAGAGTCCAGTTGGAGCTGGTCTTGGCATGCACCTCTCCTGCACTGAATTATCAGTGTTTATTCCTTTAGACTAAACCATGTTCTGGTCAGAATAGAGGTCATGTATACTTGCAAGTGGCTCCTGCAGCTTTAGGAGGGAGCATGTGGTGGCACTAACAGCCCTGGAAATTTCAAAATTGCTTTCAAGCTGCCTTCAATTAACAGAGGTGTTGTAGCTATAAACTGCCCTTCCAGCCCTGCCTGGCTACATGGAAGAAAACTAAAATCAGTTTTTCAGAGAACTCTTTGTCTGTTAAATTCAGAACATTATGACAAGGTCTGTGATCACACCTGAAGAGAACTTTAACATTTCCAACAGCTCCAAAGCAGGAGAGTAACTGGACCTCAAAGGTCAGCTCTGAAATGAGCAGTCTGGGTTGGGAAGGCTTAGGGATACCGGACTCCTCTTGTGTGAGCTTGGGTGAACTGGTGCTAACATTAGCCAGGTTTCCTATACTGCAACAGAGTGCAAAAGCATATGTCTCAGTGCTTTAGAGACATATCTCTGGGGAGGTTTTGTCCCAGTTTTGCTTCTCTTGTCATTATGGGGCATGTGAGTTTAACCACTACAATAAGCAAAGTCATGAAGTTTAAGAAGTAATACCCCCATTGCACACACTTCTACAGGGCTTGTTTTGACCACAGTCTTTCTTCTTCCAGCTCATGACAGCATTGGTAGCATAAGACCACTGGTGTTAGAAAAATACATTTAGTATGGAGCATTGATTTTAATGAGATGATCAGTTTAGGGCAGCATATGACTACCATTACTTGGATAGATTTGGAACATCTTTGTTGGGGTCCTGTATGGGGCAGTTACTGTGCCCATGGTAGACAAACAAGTACAGGCTAAAGCCAGAGGTGTGCTGGCTCATGTCCAGCTATGTCAGCTCTTCCAGAACTGTATCCTATGTTCATCTGCCACTGGGTTAAGCATGAGGGGAGTGAATGCAAATCTCCCTGTCTGTCAAAGCAAGCGCAGCCCGAGTTCTCTGTTGGACTAATTGTCCATTACGAACACACTTGGACACTGGTCCACAAGCCCTGTTTTCCTCTGAAGCAGAGCACCTGAACATCTGAGTACACTCCTTTTGCCCAAGGAAGCAGTGGATGGTAAAAAACAGATATTTCATAGCTAGAGATACCTTAAAGCAATATGATTCTGTGAAAACAAATTCTGCCCCTGTCCCATGAAGTAAACAGTTTGTGTGTAAGCTAAAATACAGCACAGAAATAAAATAAAAAAAGTAGCAGGGAGCACGAGCTGGCAGTGAGCATAATGGACAATAGTGTTACTGCCAGCCAAACCTGCTGCCTGCCCAGGTTCTGTGGGCATTGCTGTGGAGGAGAAGTTTTAGGAGCTTTTAGGAGATTTTGCAGACTTGTATACTGACATGCACTTGACTGGGGAATAAAATGTTCAGCTGAAATTCACTTCTACATGAAGGAAACATGGGGGGAAAAAAGCAAGCTATGAAAACCTTAGACACACCTGCCCAAAAACTGCTTATGAAGAAAGGAGGGGAAGTAAACCCCAGGCATAGTGGTACAGCAGAGTTCAAGAATTTAGCATTAAAGAAATGCTGGAAAGGAGAGCAGGTATTTAATCATCATTTGTCATCTGTGCCCATCACAAATACTACAGGTATCCTGGAGACAGTTTTGTGTCCTATGGCACAGTGGTGGTGGAGTGGATAGGTGGTGAAGTGCTGGGTTTCTTCCCTTTCTTCCTCCTTCTCCTCCTCCTCTGTGCTCTTCACAGCAAGGGCTCAACCACCTCTAGGCTTTGCTCCCACCATGACTTTGCTTTTTTCACCTTACAGAGCCAGTATGACAGCCCCACCACCTGGAATGGCTTTGGCAATTAATTTTCCCATTGTTTTCAGCTCCATCTCCAACAGTGATTGTAGACACTTTCTTACCCCATTTGTGATCCCTCACACACCCTGGCAGAGTGCTATGGAATACTGTCAAGCAGAATAATACTTTAAACCCACTTTATCCAGACATAGTGACTGCGCAGAAGTCACTGAAGTCCACAGAAGCAGAGAACAAGTACACAGTGTTCTGAAAAGTAATTAGTCACTGTATGTGAAATACCAGTGAAGCCTTAAAGGGAGAAATTGCTAAATGAATCAGTCTTGGAAAAGTACACCCATTTAATCAAGTGAATTTAAAAATCAATCTGGTTCATCTGGTGCAAATCTGTAATGTAGGTTTCTGTCAATCCTTTTAACCCTTGTGTATATCAGTTTTGCTTGTGTCAGTGAGTTACTGATGGTGTGCAAGTATTATAAAGGGCTTAATACCCATGGATTAGATGGCTCCAGTGCCCGAATTCTAAGTGCTTGGAGTAAATTGCAATCACATATTAAAGCTCCTCAAACAGGCAGCAGGAAGAAGTGCCTCAGATGGGGTTAGAACCAGCCCTTGTGCAACAGGAATCTCTGAGTTAGTGACAGGGGACACTGAGAACAGAGTTATATCTGAACTTTTGCTGCTTTTTTGAGTTTTAATGTCTAGCCTCAAAAAAGAGGTTGTGAGCCTGTATCAAGAACTCAACCCATTTTTGGATGTCTGCAAACACACATGAAAAATCATGGGTGAAGGAGCCTTGCCTTCTGTCTGGTTGTGCTTCCCACTTTCTGCATAACAGCTGAGCAGATTGAGCAGTTGCCCAGAGAAGGGAAACAAGCCCAGAGCATCAGCTTTCTCAGCCTGGAAAACTGCACTGCTTAGTAGTGCCTGTTTCACCAGGGAAGGCACCTCCCACCCCTTCTGCAGCTGTGGGATACCAGGGAGGAAGAAGCACAGCCATGAGGTGTTGGGAGAGCAGATTGCTGCAAGTCTGGGGTGGTAACACAGAGGTGGGGAGTTTCCCCAGAACAAGAAAATTCTTGTTCCATGGGAAGTCACAGGGTTTTAGCTAGTGAATGTATAGCAATGTGCAACACGTCAAGATTTCAGGGAACAGGATGGCTGGTTGGAGGCACTTGCCTCTCCCAGTGTACCTCAATGATGATTCTGTGCCTTATCCTGAGTTCCCTTTAGAGGCAAGAACCTAAGGATTCATTTTAACATGGCCCCAAGTTTACTTAGACTAAGGTCTGAGGCCTTGCCTATGCAGACATTTGGAGCTGCCCTTTTTTTACACCTCCTTCGTGTTCATGTTGTGTTTTCATATGTAAGGTAAAGCCCTGCTTCTGCATTCAAGTGGCAAAAAGAGGCTAGGCAGGGCAGATTGCTGAAATAAGGCTCAGGATTGGTGCTACCTGGCCCCTTTTGTTTCACGTATGTGTCTGAAGCAAAGTTGTCTGGGGAAGATACAGGACTGAAGGGAAAAAAGCACAAGGTCAACCTCATACTGCACCTAGGAGATCAGCACAATTTCTGTGTGAGAATGGATGAGAGTTTCAAGTGCCAGGTGGAGAGGTTTATAGACTAAACAATGAGGCATCATTTTGCCTTCAGTGATTATTGAAAGCATATGCTATTTGACCTCAACAAAGCAATCCTAATGCTGTTTTCATCAAGCTCATGGGGAGTTTTTCTTAGACTTGGAGAGTGCTGGGTTAGGCTGATGTCTAATTGAGTTACCTGAGTCTAATTCTGTTATTGTAATTGCCTGGGGGAGTAGAAGGGGCTGGTTACCAATTAAGATTTTAATGTTATTAATTTAAGAGAGTTTGAAGGGCATATGTAGTCCAAGGAATCTATTTAATTGAATAGGAAAACAAAGTAAATATCCTCCTGCTTCAAATTCTAGCTGTCTTCTCTCTCCAGGGAATTCAGTATTCTATTTTTACTTTTAAAAGGTCAGGTCTTTGCACCCTGCGGGAGCGCTGGCATAGTCATGTCATGAGAAGCTGAAATCCAATCTGCAGCTCTGGCTTTCCACAATGAGGGGCTGGGTGATGAATGGGGTGACACCATCTTCTGCAGAACAGCTGTAATTCATGTAAGACCTTGGTGTGACATCAGTATTTAGATATCTCAAAATCTCACTGTTGTCTTCCAGTACAGAGAGTAACAGGAGAAGGAAACATCTTAGCAGAAAGGAACAGTAAGGACTGCTCAATTGCTTTTAGCTTCACAGTGTTATGTTCAGAAGAGATGAACCAACCCCCTTCTAGAAATCATAAGGGAAATATTATGTAAAAGTTTTGCTGTGTGACCCCATCGAGATCATTTTTTGTGAACTCCAGCTCACAACTGACCTGAAGTACAGAGTATTACATAGTTACAAGGAGGGCCACTAAAATGTGACAATGCTCCCTTTAGCAAATGAAGATTACTAAGTCTTCATGACTGAATAGTTGCTCCAGATGTTTGTGATAATGCAAAAAAAAAAAAAACCAACAAAACAACAGCACAATTAAATACTAAGCAAATTCCTATTACTTTTTTTTCTCTCCTAGATTTTTTAAATAAGAGAAAGAATGGGAACTGCTACCTGTGAAGCTGTATAAACTGCGACCAAAACATAATCCTGTGGTACATTTTGGATTTGTGTTTGTCAGCCCTATAAACAGCTCTTGTATAGGCAGTGCTTTCACTGAGCCTAGTAAGTCTTATGCTGCTGAAATGACTTTTGGGATGCTGAAGATTGTTTTAGTAAGGTAGCAGTGACTTTGTAAGGAGCAAAATTGCAATTTATAATAGAAGCTGCAGAGTTCAATTTCCCAGAGTCTGACGCAGGGCAGGTCTGTCTTTGTAATCTGGAGGGACTCTGCTTGTATGACCTGAAGGGCAGACCACTGTCTACCTGTCTTAAAGAATGAGGCACTGGTATAAAAGCAGAGCTCTGTGTCCTTAATGGGCTCTTTGAAGCCACAGCAGCAGAGAAGGTGAAGTACTGTTGCTCCCTCCCTCCTGCTGAAGAAAAGCCAGCACAGCACGGCTCTCTAGAAGCTACATGTATAAAAGTAAAGAAACTAAATATGATTTTATGGAATACACTGCTCTTGGAGAGCTCCTGTGTCTGTTGTGTTATCTTATTTGTCACTGAAACCTTAACTGTAAAGCCCCACTCTGCTTTTGACAACACTTCTCTGGTCTGCAAGTGGAGAAACCTGGTGTTGCCTTCTCTAACACTGCAGTCAATTGTACAAACAGAAAGTGATACCTCCATGATGTTCATGTAAATGAATGCACAATGTAAAACAAACAGACAAAAAAAAAATTAATTGTAGAGTGACTTATGAGTGGCTGATGCTTTAGTAACCCTGTCTGTTAAGAAATTCATGTAGCCTATTTTCATACTCTTTTGGTAGTTTCATTCTGCAGGGATAGCAACTAAGTTAGCTAGTTGGAGTAATTGCCAAAATAGAGAATAACTGAATATTGAAAAATATTGATGAAAAATAGTACTGAATTCCTGCCTTCTCATAGGTATATTTATTGTCTCATTTACATCAGTGCAATCAAGGTTTTAAAAAATGCCCAACAAAGCAACATGACTGATCTATTGAAATAGTTAATTTTTAATACTGACTACTGGCAGCAAACTACTTTCTAATGAGGTTCAGGATGTCAATTATTGTTGAATTGAATCCTTGAATAGTTTTGTATAATGTGTTGGAGAAAATCACAATCTGTTTGCAACATATTTCAAAGCAGAAACAGATTAAATTAATTTAACATGTTATATTTCTTTCCAAAAAAGCTTCTAACCCTAATAAGCATTTCCCACTTGTCTTTTATCTTTTCTTCCTGGTAAAGGAAGATCTACCTAAAAGAGAAAATAACCAACTGCAGTGAATATTCTAAGTACTGCAAAATAATATGTTTTCCCATGAGAAATAGGTACCAAAATGTTAACAATAAGGACTTCTCTTTGGTGTAACTTTAATGTACATTCAAAGATAAATCAGCCACTGATAGTCCTGTTACAAATTATTGCTTTCTGTGTCATTTCAGTTTGATCCTTACTTACTTGTAGCAATTTATTACCTAGTAGTCAAATTATTAGAACTTGTTTTCAGAACTGTGAAGGAAAAAAGTCTATTCTGTTTTCTCTCTAGTCATGCTTCAGCCTTGCAAGTTCAAAAGAACCCTCTGAATTATATTTTTGCCTGCAGACTTTATGCTGGATGAGAAAACATTTGCTTGTGTTATGGTGGTGCAATCTTTATAAAGGTCTGAAGAATAAGTCATGGCTTGATTTGCAACCAGACTTGTGAAGTTATCCTTTCAGTTAACAGCCAAGGCACCAAAGTGCCTTTGGGAATTCCAGTAAGTGCCCACTGAGCACTCAGAGTTTACTTTGAATGTTGTGAAATGCATATGCCAATAAATAAATAAATAAATAAATAAATAAATAAATAAATTATATTAATATGCTTTCATAGCTTTGTACATAGCTGATGAATTGGGTTTCTCTATTTCAGACTGGTGAAGCTAATGTTAATAGTGATGGAGCAAAGACATACATTAATGAAACATTTGTGTGCTCTGATGGTGGCAGGTAAGACTTGAAAACAGTGTCTTTGTAGAAGTCACATTCATTTTAACGTCTGTGTTTCTTGAACACGCAGGAGTTGCCTCGGAAAAGATGCTCAAGAGCCAGGGCACACAAGTATGGACGTGCCTAAATCTTCCAGTTAAAAATAAAATGTTTTTTTGGTTAATCTTTTATATGGAGGAATTCATATCAGTTATTTCTCTAGTGGCAAGAGCTCCCTTGTCTCCGAGTTAGGCGGCAGGGGGAATACGAAGCTTGAGGCATGAGCGTGCCTCAATCACAGCTTTGAATTATTGCTTGTCCTCCTTTACCCTTGCTGAAGTGTAGGTGCCACCTGCTTGCCTGCAGGGCTGTGCCAGGGCAGGGGCTGCAGCACGGCCGTGCCCAGGCTCCCACAGCCTCCCGGGGCTGCAGGAGCAGGGATGTGCAAACACTCCTTGCTGGAAGGCTCCAGCCCGGCCACTGTCAGAAGGGAGGTGAGAGGTGATGGCCAGAGCCAAGGACTGAGAGAAGATGAGGAAAACAAACATCCTCAGCCTGGAGTGGGGTTAGGATGTGAGGAAGCATGGCCAGACATCTATGCACCTATTTGGTTAGGAGGTCTGCTGGCATAAACTCTATAAGATCTTTTGGTTGTTGTCTTGAGTGTGTCCTAGTTCTCCTCTATTTAACAAAAAACCCAGCTGGTTTAATGCAGAAACCTACTTAAATTGCTGATACCTTTTCTATCCTTCACTTTTGAAGACTGAATGCGGAGTTACCCCACTCTAATTATTTGGTAATGTTTTGTTTGTTTTCTTTCAGCACTTCCAGTTGTGCACTGATAGCAAAACCTACATATAATTTTCTCAAGCTGTTTTTTTTTTAATTTGTCATTTGCTTTTATAGGTATTCAGTAAACTCAAATAGCTTTTTGTTTTAATTGGGTCTTATCTGCATTCTGCTCTGGCTAATTTTCAGCCTATCACCTCAATTGCTTCATGCCCTAATAAGAATTACTTGTTCATAAAGGCTAGTATAGCATTTATTTTATGCCTCAGATTCCCCTCAGCTTGTGTAGAAAATTAATTCAAGAATTAACATATTTTACATCTGATTCTAGCAGACACCAGTTTGCCAGAATGTTTTGCTAGCTAAAAGTAACTGGGAGAAGGCTGTTCACCCATGTTCTCCCTTCAAACATTGAAATGTTTTTTGACATCACCCATTGAACAGTAAACTTTTCTGAAATCAGTTTTTGGAACCTTTAATACTTTTCTCAAGCATGAACTAAAGTTTCCTGTTTCAAATCTGTGTTGGTTTTGTTGGCAAAGAAATCTGATGTTGCTGGAGTTTAATGGCTCTGTTTTCTCACTATTTAATAAACAAATGTTGCCATACCTCTTCAGCTCAGGCCTCTCCCACTCTTGGATCTGTGTTGTTGGTTTTTAGTGCACTTAAGTAACCTCATATTTTTTATTGAAACTAGATATTATATCTGGGCAATAGGCACTTTGAATAGTCCAATGCAGTCACAATAAATCTGCTGAACCTTGTTCTAAAAAGGACATATCCTTTCTTGTAACTTCTCTCAGCTCATAAGAAAAGGTACAGTGAAACTCAGAAGGGATACATCAAATGATATACTTTGATATATGCATACAGTTGGTTCTATTTAACTTATTTAAAAACTATCCAGAGATAATCTGTGCATGACACATGAGAGAAGGTAATAAAACAGTAAAATTATAGTTTATTAATATTCAGATAATCATCCCAGAAATCTTGGGAAAGAGTTTGGATTTGTCATTTTCTTTGTTTTCAAGGTTTTTTTTCTGCAAATGAAGCAAATCTGTAAGTTTACGTCACAAATGAAAGTTAGAAATTATATATTTATGGAAACAGAGTGATTGTGAGGTGAGTTATAACTCATTGGCTCTGGAGAGATGGCTTAGCTCTTTTGTTTGGCTACCTCCATCCCAGCTGGGCTATCTCCATATGGACTCTGTGTGTCAGGGGTCTGGTGTAGATGGGCATTAGGCTTCAGAGCCCGCTGGTACCAGCCAGCTGAAGCACAGAGCAGGTTAAGCCATGCTGGCACCTCCCTGGCAAGAAGAAACACCTGCTTCCCAGAGCCATTCCTGTTCTGTGTGTGAAGAGTGGCCTGCAGCAGCATCCCTCTGTCCTCCACGTCCAGCTGTGCTGTGTGGAACAGCAACTGGCTCTGCACTGAGAGCACTGGGAATGGGAAAGGGGTTTGGGTGGCCATACTGGAATTTTCTGTCCTCTCCTGCTTGGCAGCCATTCTGCTCCAACAGGGAACGCAGGGGCTTCTTCCTCATTATAGATCCCATTAGCTGGGACTGAAATGAGCCTTCCATGAGTCTTCCAGTCATCAGAAATCTGGATGTGAAATCTGTCTCTTATTTGCCAGCCATGATTACATGGCAATCACCAGCTATCTTTCCTTGTAGAGGAGATTAATTCCTCTGCAGACAGTCCTGCGACAGCCCCCTGGAACCCCCTCTGAGATAAGAAAAACTACTTGCTTAGAATGATTCATGTTAGAAAAATGCAAGCTCTTCTTATCTTTTTATAATATTATTGGTTAGGTTTGACTCTTTATAATTGGTTGTCCCAAACAAAGAAAGATAATGTAGTTGGCCAGAATGTGTTAACCCTGTTTTCCATTGGTTTACTTGTGATCCCCCCAAACCCTATAAAAGTACATGTGTGATCCCTCATCTTTGGATTTGTAGCCTGACCCCTTCACGGACGATAATAAAACCTGTGGAAAAAGTCTGAGCTGCTCTCCCGGTCTTTTTATTCCAGCTGGAAACTCCAGGTTTCTGTGAGAAACCATGAAGCTGAGTGCCTGAAAGGCCAGCACTCACAAACCTTGTAACTTTCCCCTGCCCAACAACAACAGGGCAGGGGACACAACAAAAAGTTACATTTCCTTACATTATCTTCCCTTTACCTGTAGGTGATGTGCTCTCTTTGTCATTTGTGTTTCAGCTATTAAAATTGTCAGAAAAGCTAGTGGTTTCATAGTGTTGAAACTGCATTCAGAGTTTTAGGTTTTTTAGATTTAGGGTTTTTTGTCCTTTTTTTCCCTTACATGTTAAAAATTGTAACTATTTTCTATTTCCATTGCAACATGTGGCAGCATGGCTTCCTTCTTCCACAACCTGGTTAGGAAACACGAAAAAAGTAACATTTTCAAGTAGATACTTGTTCATGAAAACTAATCTCTAGTTGAAGAGTAGAAAATTTGCCTATAACTTACTTATCAGTATTATCAGCTCTATATATTCATAACTAAGGATATATGTATCTTTACATTGATGAAAACAATGTACTTAAGAAAAAGTTTTCTTCTGTTTATGTTTTCCTACAATAACAAAATGAAAAACAAAAACTAAAAAGTAAAAAGCTTGTGTGGCCCAGAAATAGGACTTTTTTAAGCCCCCAATTTTATAGTGTTGCTACAGAACAAATGCATATCCATTTTTCTTTGGCAGCACACTATCTCTACGTAGATTCATTATAAAGTTTTAAAAACAACACTGTGTTATCAAACAACCCTAAAACTAGGCTATATAGGCTTTGTTATTATTACCAATCACTTTAATAGAATCAAAATGTCATATATGGTGTCATCACCATACACAAAGGCAACCATCCTATAAACCATTGTAACACATCAGGGTGTTACATTTTACAGGAATTTTCATATGCAAGCTTAAATTAAAATAACTTGTCTTTCTATAATTAGTATGTCAAAATGGGTGAGAAATTGAAATACAACTCTAAGAGTGGAATTTCAAATGTTATTTTAAATTTCTGTCGCTGTTCTGAGAAAAAGTACTTCGTGTAAATGTTCCCTTCCAACTTCCCCCCAACTGTTTTTCCATATTTCATTTTAGACTTGGGAGGAAAATCTGATTTTTGAAATTTTTTTAAATTATTATGGATTTTGTACAAATATGGGTTCTTTTTCCATAATATAGGAAATTTGCTTTAGTGTAGTATGTAGAAGAATAGAAGTCTTTTTCTGCTGATATCTTCTTTATATTTTGATGCAAATATGAAGCAGATACATTATAATTTTAATGCCCTCAACTGGCAGAAGCGTTGATTAGATATTGAAGAACAATAGGCCTTATTTCTCCTCTCAATTCAAATTAGTTATAAAACTTCTTGTTCTACTGTACTAAAAATGTGATCCACCCTTTGAGGGAGGAGAGTTTAGATCTGGTGTTGCACTGGCTGATACGTGACCTTCATGTTGCAGGAAGTTTTGGGACCCATGGGGAAGAGGTAGTTTTACTACAGTCTGTGTTGGAGCTGTGAAGAGTTTTCCTAGCCTGTACATCTAAATTCTCTTTTCAGACAGTTGTGCTAAGGAGCTAAAACTGGTGTCATTATGAATCTTCTTGTTGAGAATAAGGTGTATCATGGCAATGCATTAGAAGATGAAGCTATTTGAATAGTTTAGGTTTCAGCTATATCTTACCATTCAGAGCCTGCAAAGAAGCCAGTTGCTTTGACCAGACCTGTATTTCTGCTCAACATGTAGGAAAATTCCTACCCAGCCTGGGACTTCTGGTTGTCCTTTAGCTGTTACAGCACCTTGTTCCACTCCTCTTACCTTGTTCCATTCCTCTGACAAGAAACAGGGTGGCATGTAACTATCTGGTATTTTAGTCCCAGCCTCGACTGTGCTGAGCTTGGAGGAGCTGTCCAGACCCAGGAAGGGACTCAAGGCTGGTGCCTGCTCTGCCCTGCCCTGCGCTGCCCCAGCACTGAGCCCCTGTCTGCACCTGGCTTGGGTTTTGAGGGCTCCTGTGAGGTTGCAGCTTTTGCAGAGTGCTTGTGTCTCGTTTGTTACTTTGCTTGTCCAGTTTCCCTCCACTGCTGTTGGCCCTGCAGTCTTTAGGGAAGGCTATTTCTGGACTATTTACTTAATTGCCGTTTATTAATGGTAAGATAATTTCCTTTTAACTGGAGATATGAACTGATAAGTTTGGCTAATTATTACATCTTACTCAACATTGTCTACTTTTCAAGTGTGCAGCTAGGAGATTTTTGTATTGTTCTATTGACAAAATCAGTTGTTTTGTTGCCTTTTAAAAAATAAAAAAAACACCAAACAAAAAACCAGAAGTCATTAATGTGAGTAAAGTGACAGCTGTCAGTGGTTTACTGTGGTATTTTTCATTATGAATAAATAGAACGTTTTCTCCCCTGCCGTCTTTCAACAAATTTCAGCTCTGTCACCCATCTTTCTCAAGCATATTATGCTTGTTTTGTACAAAACCAGTGTGGTTTTAAGTATTAAAGCAATGAAAAAAACACCTCCCCTATTTAACAGCTGTGGATGTTAATTTTTCTGTGCACTGAATGAATAGGCACTCCCTCACTTCTTTTCACATAATTCTCTGTTTCTGATTGAATTGCTTCTATTTACTGAACCTCATAGGGATTGAAAAAAAACTAAATATCAGTTGCGTCTTAGTGTATGTAAAGTATTTGAATAAAAGCAAAAAAAAAAAGTATGGAAATAAATATAAGATTTATGGAAGGAAATTTTTTAAAGGTCTATTTTCCTATTGAAGATTACAGTGCACTTTTAGCTAATTTTACTCAGATATCTTATTTTCTATATTCTTTTTTTAATACAGCAACTCTGGTTGTGTGCAATTTTATTAATTCTCCCTTTATTCCTGTGAATCCCAAGCCTACAGACTTTATTTGGCTTTCATCTATTTTTCTGGCATTCTGGAACTTCTTCGGTGCAAGTTCCTATATTAAAGGTTCTGCTTTGGCCCCTGGGGACTGCAGCGCTATATTGGATGTGGAGGCAGTGGAGACCTGACACATCCTATTCTTTGATTTGCTGGAACTTCTTTTGACTTCTCATCCTTCTCCTGCACAACAAACTACTGGGGATGGAGAGGAACCACTGAAACAGAGATATGAAACCAGGGATTTATAGTGTTCCAAACTCAAACATGCAGAAGTACAGGGATACACCCTTTATTAAAGGCAATGATTGTACCAAATAAAACAAACAAACACAAACTCTGAGGCAAACAAAAGGAAAAACTAAATTATTTATCAAGGAGGAAACATATGAAACTGACTGTGTGCTCATCCTACAGTGCTGCTAACAGCAGGGATCTTTGAAAACAGCTCCAGGATTGTTCGCTTGTTTTGCTAGAAGCCTTGTGTTCATACACATTGTTGTAGCAGGTGAAGTCCAATAAAAATGTTGTGTTCAGCTGATCTTTTTACCCTCTTATGTGTTGCATTGCAAATAAATTAAACAGGAAATAGCTAGGATTTTAAGAGGTGCACATCTTTCTGCAAGCAACTGGAGCAGAAAATCTTTGTAGTAATTGACCTGCTGAGACTAATTCAAATACTCAGCGGTTCTCATGTCTTCTGCCATACTTCACCAAAACCTGAACAAAACAGTCATCAAGAGCAACTACAGAAATGACATATTTTTCCAGGGCATTGTTTTTGGGTAAGCTAGAGAGGCAGGGAGGTAAGAGGCAGGAAACATGCTTATATTGGAATTTCAGAGCCAGGTTTCAGTACCAGGGGTTCTACAGGGGTGGCTTCTATGAGAAGCTGCCAGAATCTTCCCATATGTTGGATGGAGCCAATGCCAGCTGGCTCCAAGAAAGACCCGTCATTAGCTAAAGCTGGGCCCATCAGCAGTGGTGGTAGTGCCTCTGAGATTATTTAAGGGGACAAAAAGCCTGCCCAAACAACAATTGCACCAAAGCAGTGATTCCCTGGCAGCCTTTGGGGAAGACCCTGGTAAGTTAGGCTGTCCCTCTGCAGCCCACGGATATCCATGATTGCACAGAGAACCACCTGCAGCCTGTAGAACACCCCACACTGGAGCAGATGGATACCCAAAGGAGGCTGTGAGCGGGCTCCAGGCAGGAATCTGGGATCTGTGGGGGACCCAAGCTGAAACAGTCTGTTTCTGAAGGACTTCACCCCACTGAAGGACCCACGCTGCAGAAGTTTGTGAGGAACTGCAGTGTGTGGGAAGGACTCACAGTGGAGAAGTGTAGGAGAATAGTTTGTAAAGATAATGCAAAAGGCAGTCTTTCCCAATGAATTAGATCTGTACTGATTGCTGAGGAGTGGAAAGAGCCTTGCCTTCCCCAATGAGGATGGATGTTATAAAAGAGTGGGCTAGCTAGTCCAGGGTAAGTTACAGCTGGAGTTTGTGAACTTGTGTCTGCTGCAGTTTGGGATGCTGCAGTCTGTGCTGAGAGGAGGTAAGGCTTTTGTCGCTGTGCAAGGGACAGCTAAGGTAAGATGATGCTGGATGAGGACAGCTTGGGGTTTAGCCAGTCATGTAGAAGGAAGAAGGAAAGTGGCAGAGGGAAGGAGTTAGTGCTTTGTGCAGTTGCCTGAGAGAAGGCATTAGAAGTTTATAACAAAGGACTGGTGATGCTCCCCGTTGTGTCCATCTCAACATGATTTCTATAGAGAATTACATGGAGCTCTGTCTCCCGTGGGAGGGATCCCACCCTGGAGCAGGGGAAGAGTGTGAGGAGTCCTCCCTCTGAGGATGGAGGAGCAGCAGAGGCAATGTGTGATGAACTGACCACAACACTTATGCCCTGTCACCCTGTGCTGCTGTGGAGGAGGGGGGAGAAAATATTGTGAGTGAAATTAAACCTATGAAGAAAGGAGGGATGTGGGGAGGTGCTAAAGATTTGGTTTTGTTTCTCATTATTCTCCTCTGATTTAATTGTCAATAAATTAAACTGTTTTCCCCAACTCAAGTGTTTTTGCCCATGAAAGTAATGGATGAGTGATCTCTCCTTCCTCTTATCTCCATCTATGACTCTTCATTCTCTTTTCTCTCCTCTGCCCAGCTGAGGGCAAAGAAAGATGGAGAGGCTTTGCTGGACACCTGGTGTCCAACCAGGGTCAACCTACCACCACAGTGCTGCATTTGAGTGGGACTCCATCTGAAAAACATTTTCAAGTTTGTTTTCTTTATGGAGTTTTGGGGAACTGTTTTGTATTTGAGAGATGTTGGTACATTTGTTTTACCTTTCTAAGAGGAAAAAACATTCAAGAGCACTTTAGGATGGCACGTGTGAAAAAATTAAATGTTATGGCAGCTTCTGTACATTGCTTATGTACCTGCTTTTATGACTTTTTGCAACCCTGAAAAATAAAACTCTTTAAATTATTTCTTCAGGCTTAAACCCACCTCTATTTTCCTCCATGGCCAACATTTCTTTCTAAGGAAATTCAACTGAAGATGACAATATTAATAGTCATCTTCACTGCCATTGTTGATGGCTAAAATGTCCATTGGTGTTCATTTCCCAGAGCATGCCACCTCCCAAAGCACATGTGAAGCACAGCAAAGTGTGCTGCTCTAGCACTCGTCAGGGACCTTGCTGCCCCAGCTTTGGTGAGCACTGGACCTCTCCCAGTGCACAGAGCCCTGTCCTGCTGCTGCTGGCCAAACCAGGGGTAACCCTGAGGAGAGGTGTGTGTGTCACTCAGTGTGTCTCACTCAGACCTTCTTGACAAGATCCATGGCTGCAAAGTCTAGGCACACAAGGCAGCACAGCTGCTGCTAGGATTGCCATATATCAGAAAAAATGTAAGATTTCCTCTACTACAGGTTTTAATCCCATCCACTGCATGAAAACCATATGAGACATTGCTTTCCTTGTGCTTTTTGCATGTAAGGCATCTAAAAAAGGAGTTTTTATACATCTGGAGCTGGATGGCCCTATGCTTCCCATACAAATATTTATTTTATTTATTTTTTTTTTGTGCCCATGATTGACCTGTGTGCTGGCAGTAATGGCTCTTTTGGCTTTTTATGATAAATCACACAACCAACGGAGACTTTCCCGGACAGAATATTAATATCAGTATTGCAAGACAGCAGCTATTTGCTATAAATTCTCTGCTCTGAGAAATTGGAGAAAGGCAGCCACTGGCTTCCCTGCTTGAAGTAATTCACCACAAGCTTTTTGTGGTTTTAAGACTCTCAGAATCCAATTGGTGTCCAGGGCAAGTCTGGATATTTTGGAGGCACCTGGACTTGACAAGTCCTGGGTGGGATTTTCCAAATTCCTCCTACTTGATGTCAGACATGACACAAAGTGAGTATTTTAATCAGGAAGAGGGACCATTGAAGTGAATGGAAGAAGGGACAGAGGTGATGTGGAAGAGCCAGCAGATTTTGCAGTGACTCAACTGTATTTGTAATTAATTTGTCATTACATTATGTAATTTTATTCTCTTTATTTCTGCATTTTTATTCCAGTTTCATATTTGTGATTACTTCAGCTCCTTACAACCAGCCTTTGACCTGTTCGACTGGCGTTAGACATGACTGGGAATGAAATCAGTTTAATGATGTTTAAGGAGCTCCTATAAGGGACCAGAACACAATATGTTTTGCTCACAAAGCCTTCTCTTCCCTGGGATGAGCAGAACAGTTCTCTTTGGCTCACATGGACATGCAGGAGCAGAAGATCCTCAGTCTGTTTGTGCCCATTCCCACCCTCAGCTGCCCACACCACATTATAGTGTGACAAGTTAGAGATTTGAGACATACCAGAAAGAAGGTGAGGCTACTATAATTCAACTGAGACATAATTAAAAAAAAAAGAAATCTCAGAGAGCTATTATTTCTGGTGCTCAGAAATGGTTTCTTTCTATTTTCCTGTATAAAACATGCTCCATTTTTCATTGTCTTTTCCAGCTCCATGTGAAATCCACAGACTGTAATTGTTTCTCATTTCTTTCTGTCAAACAGGTGGCATACTAAACAATTAAGGTTTCTGTTTATAATAAGCTGCAATGTCTAAAAGAGGAAAATACTTAATTTTAAAATAATCTGGAAGATCAGGGACAGTCTGCTGTCTCATAGAAACCAGCCCTTATTTTGTAATAAAGTAGAAGCCTTCTCTTAGGACTAAAAAAAAATATAAATAAATTTTACCACTCCCCACTTTTTATTTTCAGCATTTGCAATTTTTAGGGGAGGTAATCTACTTTCTATTGTGCCAATCTGAGATGATCCATGGTATATCACTGTCTAAGAGGGTTTTCTTTTCTATTAGAAATCCTGTCCTCAAAGAATACAACCCTCTCTCAGTGAAGCCAGTCTCAGCAGTGCCCCAGTTCAGACTGCCTGTACTGCGTGCCACTCCAAAACCAATTACAAAGTTGTTACCAGGACACAGGTGAAAAAAACCCCTGCATATGTACTGGTGATTCTTTGCACCTCAGTTCACTTTGTAGGGATGGCTGATTCAAAACCAGCCCACACACAAACTGAAAAACCAATTTTACATTATTGTTCACTTATTTAAAATCTTGAACAGCTGAACACAGCAGTAACAATTTAAATTAAATTATGATGTATGATATATAGGAAATAATATTGCTGATTAGTGAAAAGATTAATCCAAAATATGTTTTTCAACTCGGTTATGAACATTTGGAGACATGTTTTCCTCACAATTTGAGCATGAAAAGGGGGAAAATTGCTAAACTTGAAGTAACCTTGTGTGAATGGCAGATGAGATGCAAGTGAAACTTGTTACAGTAAATAAATATACAGTTTGGGTTCTATAATTTTCCATTGCATTAATTTGTCTGAATATATTTAGAGCAGTAATTTAGACTGGAAATTAGGGCTGTTTATGGCAACTGCAGCATGTTGATGGAAATACTGTTTCATGTGCTATATTTTAAAACCATGTCATTGACTTTTTAAAACTGCTTCAAAGTTAAATGCACAAAATTACTTTAGCAAAATGTTTTGCCATACAATTAAAACATAAAAGATGAGAAGTTAAAGGTCTTGCATATTTATGAATGAGTTTTAATTTTTCCAGGAGTAATTTTACTGACCTGGAATTACTTTTATAGAAAGATGCTGTCAGATGTAGCAAAAAAAAAAAAAAAAAAAAAGGCAGCTAAATCTTTGTCACTATTTTCAGTTGGAAATTCTGCATTTATTATTATGTGCACAAGTTTATTGTTGGGATTTTAATTTTTCAAAGCCTAATTAAACCATCCTATGGTTATAGAATAAGAGCAGAGTCTCGGGGAGCTCTGTGAGAGCTCTGATTTAATGTTTCATTCCTGGGAGAACATACTGAAATTACAGATTTTCCTTCAGCATGAACTGCTTCTTGGTGGGCCTGTGTACCTATCTGTGGGTGGCCTTTGTTCTACCATTTCATTGCCCATTTCATCGTGAGTGATCCCAAAACTTTTGTGAGGTCATTACTTCTTGGAGAGCGACATTTTTAATTCCAGTTTTATCCACATCAAGGATGGATAGCATGAAAATGAGTCAAATTTTGCCAGTGTCCTGGGTGTTCAGAGGAATCAGTAGAAACAAATATTCACTTCCTACCAGGATACCTACCTCAAGAACTGATTCTCAGCCTCAGGAGAAGACAGGCATGCTCTGCCTGCTCCTAGAGATAAGTGGTAGTGAGGAGGGAGAGGGGAGGTAGATAGCAGATACTTGTTCCTGCACTTCTTGATGATGGAAACCAACAGACTCCAAATATTACCCATGGTGGCAAGGGGAGGCTGGGATTGTCCTCAAAAAGAAAAGCAAGAGGGTATTTGAGGAGAGAGAAGGAAACAGCACAAGCAGTAGGGGAAGAAAGTAAATAATAGTAATAATTAAACCCTCAAAATGAAATGTAAGTAGTTGTAAAATTGAATGCTGTTCCTAAAGTAACAAGTAAGGCTTTGGCACAGTTAAAATGTTAATTTCGCTGGGAGAGAAGATTGGAATGAAAGAAGTAAATTTCATTAAATACAGAGAGAGCTTTTATCCTGTATTTTCAGTTGTTGACTCTGCAGGTATGCTCAGAAGAAAATTAAAACCTGAATAACTATATGAAAGCTTCTTGAATACACATCTCCTCCTAAAAATCATGCATGGCAAAGACTCTGGCTGACAGATGACTCTTGGAAAAGTAGCCACTGAACCTGAGTGTCACTGTTCTTGATTGCCTCTTCTGATATGCTTTACAATGTGGAATAAAAATAAATACATAACTGGGCAGGACTGATGACTAGCAATTACTGGCATGCAGATCCACAAGTTGCAATTGCATGATCATTACTCTGTTTGTAAAAACATTGTTTGAAATTGTTATCCATTATATAGAGGTACTACAGTAACTTAAAAGAGAGGAATGAAGAGGTTGTTCTAAGCAATTAAAAATATGAAGTTTACTGGAGGTATTATTCTTCATTCTAAAGATCTGCTCAAGTTTGTTTGTTTTTTTTTTTTGTTTTGTTTTGGGTTTGTTTTTTTTTAGTGGCAAGTTCTTTTATATTTCCCCTCTCTTTTTGTACTGAAAGGCACTTAAAATTACTTGAACCTGTTTAAAAAGAGGTTTTATTACAGCAAGAAGGAGAGCTTAGATAAGTGCTTTGAAAATGCTTAGGAATGAATCATCAATTTCAAACAGATTAAACTCTCATGTTCTGCCTCCTACACTTAAACAAATAAAGAAATTCTGCAATTCCTTCCACAAACTGGAATTTAAAAACATTTTGAACTCTCCTAAGTCATGATATTCTAGTTAAAAAATTGTTGAAAAGTTCTGTTTTGTTTAGATACTCTTTCTAATCCTTAGATCTGTGTTTAGATCTTCCTTCTTGTAGCATGTAGGTAATTAATACTTGTTTTTGTGTCAGTTTTTTTTTTTGTGACTTGGTAGTTCTGTTCTCTTCCTGCAGTTAATAACTGACTCACATCCTTTCTAATCCGTTGTTTTAATGATGAAACCAATTTTTTTCTAGTATGACAACCTAGCCTTCTCTAGTCATTCAAGCAGTTTCCTCTGCATCTACCTGGCTTAAAAGTGGTGGTGCAGAGGATCCAGTGCCCACTCATTTAGAAGGTTTCCATTTTGCATTTAGTCTCTTTCTGTGAGCTGAATGTCTGTTAGCAGTCAGGGAACCTTCAGTGTGCCTTTTGAGTCTATGTTCCAGTTTAGTTTCTCCTTCATGAATCAGGTCTGTGTGTACTTTGACCACTCCGTGGTGTGAACCAAGGCAGAGTCATCAATGATCCACTTAAAGAACACCTTCCTTGTCCAGACTGCAATGCTGCTGTAGACAATCCCTGATAGACACACTGGACTTTCTTAAGGATCTGGGATTTAGTACTCTGTTCTTTTCCAAAACTCTCCCGTCTATGTATTGAGTCACCTGTGATAATTGCTTGCTGCCCTCCACAGCTATCCATTATAATGAGCAATTGGGTTTTTCTAATGGAGAAGAGAATGCAGAGAATGCCATAGGCAATTTAAAAGTATGCCACTTCTTACTAGCCCAAAGGTCTTGATACTATATTTTTCTCATAGGATGAATCAATTCATGGAAAATTAATTTTCAATAGGAAACCATTTAAAAATGCAAGTATTAAAAGGAGTGATCATTTAGACACTTCAAATAAATATGCTTCTCAATTTTTGTTTTAACAGTTTCTTTGCTGTTTTGGTTTGTTTTGTTTGGCTATTCCAAAATGGCGTGATTTTACTTGGATCTAAATATGTTGAAAGGCACATTAACCAACAGAGGGAGAAAAAAGGAGCTATATATAGTTTTACTGTCCCTTTAGGGAGTCATTGCTTGAGCTTCATTAATATGCATTTTAGCACAATCTAATTTACTCATATGGCTGGCCCCAGGTGTTTGGAAAGGCAACCAGAGGAAAATCAGATCATACTAAAATTAGAGACAAGAAATATTGAATGCCTTCCATTTTAGGTCCTTGAAAGGCACATATTAATTATAACTGGATGAATTTATGTAAACTAATGCTATTAACAGCTCCGATAGCCATTATTTTTGAAAAATTATCTTTACCAGTAAGTGTAGTGTGGTCAAAGTGCAGAGAAAATATTCTATTAAAGAACATATGTATGTACTTCCCCCTCCAGACATTAAATTTTTGGTGCAGTGTCCCTGTGACATCCTTCTGATATATATTTAATCATTGAAAAATCACAATGAAAACTCTTATTTCATGTATGCTATTTTTTTGAATGTTTTCAAATGGGGCATTAGAATTTGATGGATTTGACAATTTTTATTTAAAGAATGCATCTCTGCTGAGTTACAAAACACCAAGGCCAGTAACACTGGTGAGGGAAAAGTGAGGAGGTGTGGGGAAAAAATGCTAAAAAATTATCTCCGCGTGGTCTGATTAAAAGCTTTATGCTTTTGTGATGTCAGTAGGAAGCTTTGGCAAGCAAGTGTTCACAGCTGGTCTCTGAGCTGCTAACGGGATGTAGCGGGTCAATAAAGGGGCTTTATTTATTAATTTCCTAAGTGTCATCTTGATTTGCAGCAGGAAGTGTAAGCAGAACAATGTCAAAGCCATCAGCCCTGAAGGTGCCTTTGGAGCAGCACTCCTCGTTCTGCCCTTGCCCGGGTGCTCCGAACTCTTCGGCTGGGGAGGTGCTTGCCTGGGGAAGGGACTATTTCAGAATCAGTCTTTAGGGGTTGAACAGCATGAATTACAGTGAATACTGAGGAATGCACATGTTATGAAAACACTTAGTCATCTCTAGTGAGATTGTGATCTGAAATACCCGACCTTCCTATGATTCAGAAGCAGCGAGGCTGCGGCACGAAGGGCGGTACGCGCTGGTGCAGCAGCACGGGCCCTGGGTGACCTGTGCTTGGAGAAGCAGTGCTGACTAACAGAGCTGCTCCACTCTGCCATTCCCACCCAGCAGACTGTCTGCAAGGCTTCAGAGGAGCACAGTTCTCTCCAGGCTTCGTGTATCTCACCACAGGGTATTCTGAAGGGTTTTATTCCTCTAGACAGGAATTTGTTAAAACATCCTGTTATTTCAGCTTGGAGGCAAATTTGCTTATTTATCTACACCCCTTATTTGCTGGAAAGGAGTGTAGTTAGTTCTGTTTCAAGCAGGGTGTGTTTTCAGGAGATAGATACCCCACTGAAATGTACTCTTTGGCTGTTTGTCAGACATCCTGTCCATGACACCTCAGTGGAGCCCTTCAAATAAAGATCGCTTTGATGTGATAAGCAGGGTGATATTAAAGGTGAATACTAGAGTTCACTATTAAGAAGGAACTTAAAATGTACTTACAGAAAGGAATAGAGTCTCCACAGAGGGTGTCATTTAAGAACAGTCCATCTAAAGAACTTTCCCCTAAAGCCAAACATCAAAGAGAGGATGGAAATATCTTTTAGGCTGCAATTCTGGAAAGAAATCAAAGTCATATGAATTCATTAAATCACCAAGGAGTTTAAGAAGTAGATTCAAAATGTACATGAAAAATATTGCAGTAAGTGAAAACTAAAGTATTCAGTGATGGGAGAAAAATAGAGAAAAGAAGGTGATGAAAAAATGATTATTCAGAAATAGTTTAGGGAAAGAAGTTACCCTGGCAGATGGAAAAACCTAACTATGGGAAGCAGATTTGATCCTATCTGACCACAACCTCAAACAAAGTCTATTCCCAGAACCAACCTTTATATAAATATGACCCTTCAACCTCAGCAAACTAATAGGACCTTAGTAAAAAAAAAAATAAATTATTGAATCCATTTTCTGTCTATATACATCCTTTCTCCTGGACTAAGCCAATGAGCTCATTCACAGGAATGAGAACATTGCCTTTAATAGTTTAACTACCTGTGAGCAAAAGTACATGCTTTTGCAGTATGTCAACAAACCACCCTTCTCCAAGTGTCTCAGTAACATTGCTGCATTAGTAGGAATGACCACAAATCTTAATGAGGTGGAGATTTGTTCTACCCTGGCACTCCAGCATCCACCCACATGCAGCTGCAACCATGGCCATGTGTGCAGGATGAACTGTGACTTGTGGAGTTAAAAACCCAGCAGTGAAAAGCACACACAGAGGAAAACTTAGCATCCTGGTGCTGGAATGTGCCATGGTCAGAGACCAAGCTCTTGGCAAAAGGAACTGAATGAAGCCAGAGTCTTGCTAAGTGCCCTTGCACAATGCTAGAAAGCCAACTGTGAAGCCCTGCCCCTCGGCCAGCTGCTGTCCCATCTCTACAGCTGGGCTGCACCTTTTGGCTGGGGAAAAAGAAAGGCTGGGGAAAGAGAAGGAATGTGGGGGTCAAGAGAGATAAGATTGAGGCTAGAAGTATGGCTGGGGCATAATGGGACCATTACTGCTTTAATCCCTGGAAGAAATGAAATACTGGAGCAATTCTAGTTATATCTATTCCACGAGACTTTTTGACAAAAGAAGTCACAGAAGAACAAGGGTAACATTCAAATGATATTGTGTCTTCTTTACATATTTTACCACTGACATATGTATTCTTGTACAAAACATTACATCCACTAACAGGACCCACTTTTACCTGAGAGTGTGTTGACACATAATGGCTCAGGGAGCTGCACAGAAAAATACCTGGATGTATTGGACCATGAATCTATATACTTACACCATCCTTTGATAAACGATTAAGTGTATGTAATCCTGAACACTGTAGTTTTATCTGAGGATGCACCACCAATGTTGTGCTTAAAAAGAGGGATATTCAAGGAGATCCTAATATGGGTGGTAGGCAATTATGGTTTCTGTTCATTCAGACAGTTGAACTCATGAAGAATCTAAAAGAGGTGCTGCCTCTGAAGCATTCGGGGTAAGTGCTGGACTGGTTAATGAAGAAGCAGAGCAGGAAGAAAAAGTGGAACACGTAGATTGTGGATACTTTGTTTTACCTAGGTATAGAGAGGAGTTTGTGCCTGAATTATACCATATTTAAGCCTGAGTTGTACACATTTACCACTTGGGTAAGAAATTATCCATCTAGAATTAGCTGTACATTTTTGTGCATATAATTGCATGGTTTTGTTGCAGGCTTGGGAAAATTTACATCCATAAGTAACTATGAAACTGTTATTATTAACTAGTCGTGCTTCAAAGAAGTCTAAAATTCTCTGCTTGTCACATGCAAACCCCTGTGAGTGGATATTGCTGTTCTCAGCTACAAACATGTCTAAAACATCTTTGCAAGGAGCATCTTTGCCCTTGCCTGTTCCTGGAGATGTTCTCAAGGTTACTCTGAAAGTTCGTCAGGCACCTAAATACAGGCATCTACTTCACTTGGACATGTGCAAAATATATTCACTGAGGAACATCTATTGCAATACAGAGTTAAGGTGACTTTTCCCCTCAGTTCATCCCTCAGATGTGCTCTGAAAATCCTAACACCTAGAAAAACAGGATTAGAAGCAGGAGCTGAGGGTCATTAAATACTCCACTAGCACCCGGCTGGATGAGTTTGTATCTGTATCCAACCTGTAGTTCAAGAATTCTGGTGATGAAGAATTTACTGTTTCCCCTGGTGAGCTGCTCTAGTGCATAATTACCTTACTGCAAGAAATGTGTCTTTTTATCTAGTCTAACTATCTGATTAAAGGCTACTGTTTCTTGTCTTATCACCACAGATATTGATAACACTTAGCAGCAGTCAGTCTTTGCGATTCTCATATTTCTGATTGTGACCTCTACCAACAATTCCAACTCTTCCAGAACTTTCCTTCTAAATCCTGGATATTATCCATTGCATCATTCTCATGGTTACAGTGTTTTCTCTGTTTGGTTCATCTCATTCACAGTCTGTGATGCCACCAACTCCACTCCAAACTGTTCAGATTTGGGCTCCCCAGCACCGAATGTTTGACACAAAATCTAGAAACTTCACAGAAAATATTGTTGTTTAATTCATTATCGACATGGTCATGCTTATAGCTGACATTTGGAAGCACTTACCCAGGAACAGGAAATTCTGATTTCTACCTATTCCTTAGTTTGTAGCTGTTTGATCCACACTGTCCCTCTGTCAGGAGAGTGCTCTTTTTTTAGCTGATTTAGCTAGCTCTGCCTTCAGCTGTAGTTGAATCACTCTGTAGCTAGAAAAAGATCCACTTGAACAAAGAAAAAAAGTTTCAGGATGGAAAATGCAACCAAATGTTTATGACATTGGTATGGGAGTGGACTCTGGGAATAGTCCCTGGTGCTGATCTCTATTTTTGATGTTGGCAGTCCACAATTTGCTCTAAGTTCTAATACAGGGTGAACCAAAGAAGACAAAACATGTTGCAAGGGTTTTACTCTGTTTTGTCAGACAGGGACAGGACTGATGTGTTCAGGTTCCATTTGCACCATTATTCTCATTCCACGTCACTGGAGGAGACGCGCTGCTGCTTCATGGGAGCTGCAATAGGTATGATTCATTTATAATAAATAAAATTCAAACATAAAAAGACCATGCATAGATACTTACAGAATAAAGACCAGAGTCTTAGTCATAATGAATTCACTAAGGTCTTGTAACTGGAACTACCTTTCTTCAGAATAACAACAGTCTTTGAATAAGAAATCACTGAATAAAATTTCCACTTTAGGCAATGGAAAATTATGTCACATATATTGTGAGTGTATATATCGGCAGGGACTCATCTGTGACTGAAAGAGAGACCTGAATTATAACCTGAATTAAAATGTTAAAAATAGTAGGGGCCTGTTTAGCAGAAGTAACATAAAGAGACACCTTAGCCTCACAGTAATGCACACTATGGTTTAACAGCAGCCTGCTCTGTTTTGAGCACTAGTACATCCTCATCCTCCACTACAGTGCTTCATATCTCATTCTCCCTTCATTTCTCATAGCACTTATCATTCTGCCTTTTGGGCCAGTCATGCTGCTTTTGCACATCCTCCTTTTGTACTCAGCTAAGACGATTTATTCATGATGAGAGGAGGAATTACATGTTTGGTGTGGGTATGGAATGTGACTTAGCAACACAGTGTCCTTGCAAAAACCCCTGTTAGTGATCTCTGTACTGTAACCAATAAACACATTTGATTTGACAACAGAATAAACAGAAGTATTTTCAGCTATTTTCTTTTCAGCTGTGAGTTTGAGGATGATCACTTTTTCTTTAAAATCTGTGATTTATCTTAATATTTTAGCCATTGGCATTGCTTGATGAGGTCAGATATGCACAAGAAAGAAGTTGCTATTCAATGTTAACAAATTATTTTAGCCATCATTAAAGTGACTTTATTATGTAAGATGATTTTGGTTGGCCAAATCAGTTTGGTTGGCCAGGCAGGCTATGGAGGGGGTCTTCTGTCATCAGATTCCTGCCATTTTTCCAGGATTTCTTATGCACAGAGACTGGCAGGCTCCACTGCCAGGTGCCTGTGCAGCAGGTAGGGAGGATGGTCTGCGAGGGCTGCAGCAGGTGGGCAGCGCTGTCCCCAAGGGCAGGGAAGAAAAAACCTTTTAAGTGGAAGTGAGTTAATAGGCATTAAGCTTCTTTTGTATAACTGAGTGCTGTAAATTTCCCCACTTAAGAAGCAAATCCAGGTTTAATTTTCCTAGCTTGACAATAACTGGGAATGGCAAGTCCCTATCTTTGCATTTGTGATGAAGCTCTTGCCCTTAGCAGCCTGGTCTAAGGAAAACCAGGACCATTTCTGAGGTGTATATATAGTGGTGGGCTATGTGAAAGGGAAACGTAAACCAGAAATATGATTTGTATTGACAAATTATTGATTCAAATTAGCATTATTATACAGTCTTTTCAATGTTATGCATATTTAACGGTAGTTTCTTTATTAGGCTGAAGAGGAAATTCTTACTGGAATTAATTAAAAACATAGTTCTTAAAACTCTAGCAAAAAAAACTTTAATGGGATTTCGACTGCCTGAATGAGCTGAGAATCCACCAGCATGCCTCTTAATCCATGTGAAACATCCGAAAGAAAACCAAGGGAAGATGCTGTCCTGCAGCTTGGATGAGAGGTTTGCCACCAGAGGGAGTCGTGGGAACACAGTAGAAGGGGTGGCTATGGCACAAGAGGTCAGTAGACACTTCAGCCATAAGGCTGAACAACCAAAATTTTCTCTTTGGCCACAGCTAATTTTTATGAATTCATCATGAAGTAAAAATCAGCTTAAAATTGTGTCTTTTGGCAAAATGTGCAAAATTTTCTTGCTAAAAATGCAACTTTGATGTTTCATATTCAACGTTCACAATTTGTGCAAAGTATGCTCTTGCTCAATAAAACAAAATTGCTAAGCCACACAAATTTCATGCTTGAAAATACAACTCCAGAACTGAAAATCAAGATATGCTTTAAATACCATGTACAATTTCACAGAGTTAGTATAAAAATAGTGGTAGCCTGAATTTTTTCTGGCAACATTAGTTCCTTATTTGGTCTTATGTGCCATGCTTCAACTCCTGGTACTTCTGATATGTGCTTCAGTGTGAAAATGTATGTACAGCCCTCCCTGAAGTGACAAACCTAATAAAATTTTAGGAATCCATTCATTGCTCATTTAAACCCAGGCTCCCATTGCTGACATTTTTAAGTGCTGTGTGTCAGAAACTGAAGAAACAGGAGACTGGAAAAGGACTCAAATCAAAGAGAAAGAGCAGTTTCAAGCCCTAAGGGTGCCCACAGATCCCCCACAGTGCTTTGTGGCAGCTGCTGGGTGGATTTAGGTTATCTTAGATATATGTAATAAGTAATATACATAAAAGCCTCTGCTTTCCCCTGCTTGCTGCCCATCTCCCTTTTACAAACCCACTCACTGCTGCTCCCCTAGAACTTACACATTTTTTCTGCAGCTCTGCCAAACCAAAGTTCATTTTAAGGCTAGAGCATGTCACAGAAGAGGTACTGATGAGTATTTAAAGTGTTCATCTCTTTCACTGTGGGTGAATTCTTTACAAGCTTAAGATTTCCAGTCTTTTGGGAATTGTGACATTTTCATTCAGACAGACCAAACATCCTTATGATCTTTGCAATTTTCATCATACTTTCCCCTTCAATTTACAAGAAATTCAATGTCTAGAACTTGTGAAGTCTGAAATAAAACACAAAGATCTTGCTTTTCATACCTATCTCAGTGGAGCTGTTCTGGTAGGAACCATGTAACTCTTGAAATTATGGCACATATAGAATACCACCTGTTCACAAACACAAATATAACAACTAAGGAAAAAATATTTGTAAAAATTTTAGTTTTACAACTTCCACACTTGCAAGAAAATTAACAAATAATTAAAAATATATTAGTTAAAATAATTAAAAATATTAACATGGAATTTATAATTTGTTTCAACTATGTTATTGGTAATATTTGAGACTATTGATACAATCGGAGTTATTTTTCTGGGAGGGAACAGGGAATTTTTTATTAGGATCCATGGAGGGAATTTCATCACAGGTTGCAGGAGTAGTAGGAAAACCTAGTATGCTGTTTATTTTATAACTAGAGCAAACTTTGTAGGTGTAGGTGTGGCCTTCTTGCACTTTGTACCGGAGAATAGCAGAATTTGCAAAGACCCATGATCCTTCTGTATATTCCTCACTCTACTGCTTTTTGTGCTTGGCTCAAACAAATGGTCATGGGATGTATCTATACATCACAACTCCTGTGGCTGGGGTTTTTGAGGGCTTTTTTGGACATATGTGATGAAGCTGGAGTGCTGTGTCTTCCTGAGCTCTAGATACACTTGTGGAGGGAAGGAAAATAACTTGACTTTAAAAAAAAAAAAAAATCAGTTAAAATTAGTTCAACACACTCAACAGTGCTTGTGTTGCTCCATAAGCAATGTTAAATGCAGTTATTGTTCTTAACTGCAGCTTTGGAAGATAAGAGGTATGTTCACACAATTTTAAATTGTACACATGGAAAATTCTGCCCTATTTTAGTTTTAGAGGCTCAAAATAGATGTCAAAACTTGCACCTGTGTGCATGTATTTCACGGATTATTTTACTTTAAAATTTATACTTTTTTTTGTTAAACATCTTATGACCATAGTTTCATTAATTTTTGTTAGTAAAACATATTTTACCATTTTTAACAGATTACTTTAATTTATTAAATTTAATTAAATATAAGTGAAGAAAAATGGCTCATCTTTATGGGACAAAATTTCTCAGTTCAACTATAATTTTGAATCTCTGTAGATTTGAATGCTAAAGTGTCCATTTTAATGTAGTATTTTCATATCAATATTTTCTAAAGTTCTTATATAAAACAGGTGTTCCAATATTAAGAAACCATATTACTTCAGCATAAATATAATTCTGATTTTACATTTTTATCCCTGTTTGGAGTAAAGCACTGTGAAATATAATATTTTACACTTGTAGGTTCTATTTCACTGTTTGAAAAATGCCACTAAAACCAGTTCAAACCTGATAATGTTCCATATAATGAGCAGGAAGTTCATAATAATATGCTTAGTGCCATCTAAGCTTGAAGATAGTGAATCAGATTCTGTAAAATGCTTAGGTTTGTAAGTACTTCTAAAAAACATGACTAGAACAAATCCTTTAGTAATATTTTAGTCAACAGAAATATCTCAACAATTAAAATGTTGCTTCCAAAACTCATTATTTTCCCAAGTCAAATGGGAAATATACAGATTAGAGGGGGGTTTTGTGTGTTTCCTTCTAATTTAGTAAGAAAAGCAATGTAGAAGAAGAGCCATTTTTCAGAGCAGATTAGAGAAACCTCAGATGTTAGGGAATACACAGCTCTTTTAAGAAAAGAAGAATATCAAGTAGTTTATGAGCAGCGCTACAAGTGACGTTTTTGCAAGGAACTCATTTGGAAAAAAGTAAAGAGCAGATACTCAAAAGAGACTCAGAAGAGTGCAGCTACTATGTGTTCCTATCATCTGGTAAAGGGGATGACATCTTATTCTTATCCCCTAGAAATGATTCTTCAGCAGAACCAAATCCCAGCAAAATAGATATTGTTTTTGGGGCCTGCCTTCTTAATTCTCCCCTTTTATTTTCAGTAGCATTTGTCATTTGTCATTCTTAAGGCATTGCTTCTAATCTCCTTGGAAAATTAACCAAGGTGTTAACAGCTGAGAAAAAAATACAAATGCTCACAGGAGGAGATAGGCACGGAGTCACAGTTCCACTCGTTAACAGCTCTTGGATACTAAAGAGCAGTTTCCACAGGCAATGAGGTAAATATGTTGAACATTTTTTGCAAGAAAAGCCTCTGCAGTATTTCAGAAATATTTCTACCCAAAAGACTGTCTGAAAAAAATCTCCATATAGATGCTTTTAAGGCATTTGCTTTTGGTGTTTTCTGTGGGAGCTGGATTTTGTGCGGTGAACATCCACAGAAGCCACTCTCAACTCTGGCAGACATCCGTGGAAAGCTGATGATTTCCTCAGGACCCTAAGCTGCAGCATTGGAGTGCTCCTGTCACCCCTGAGTGAAGCTCCTTTGGATCCCACCTCCTATGAGAACGAGCTATGAGAAGGACAGGATGGACCTGCACGGGCATTCTCTGTAATCCCTGGCCTGGTGGGGGGGTGGGAGAAGGGCTTGTGTTCCTGATACAATTGATACCTCTCACAAGCACTGCCTGCTGTAGTACCTTCCCTTACTCTAACTGAAGACATGTGGACATGTAATACATTTATGGCAGCTGCATAGGGTGGCTCAAAATAGTAAGCCCATTGTCACCACCGTTGAAAGGCAGACCAGCTTGTTTGGATTCACTGCTGCTGTGTAAAACCATGCATTTGATTCTCATTCAGGATCCTCGAAAGAGAAATCATACAGGAATTCATCTAAAAACTGGGAAAATGTGAGAACAATTAAGTTCATTTTGTGCAGTTATTTCCTGAATGTAGAAAAGTGCAGATCCCCTCATGCTAGTTTTGGATTACCTTATTCATCTGATGTGATGCATAACACCTTCATAGAAAGCCACCACAATCTGCTGAAGTGAGTCTCATCTTCTTAAATTTGTCTTGCATGTGTTTACTTACAAAGATTACAAGACAAAGTTTTACAAACCTATATCTATTCTAGTTGGCTTAAGGAAGAAAAAAGCCCTTATGTCTGTTTGCCAAGTTGAAGTGGCAACATCTTCTCTGTACCACTTCAGGGTTTTATATGAGGGAAATTACAATCCCTACTCATAATGAAAACCTTTCTCTGGTTAGGTACCACTAAATTTACTAAGGACTACATTTTCTTGTCTTTGTTTGTTTTGTTCGTTTTTCTGCTATGTATTCTCAGAGCAATGAGCTGTGAAACTGTGTTTGTTCAAAAAAGACTTTCAAGTGATGTGGTCCCAATGCAGTAGAAATTCAGAATTTTCCCTTTACCTATAGAATAATTTTTGTCCTGAGAGTTACGAGGCTTTACTGGGTTTGGATGGCCAGTTATTATCAGTAGGTGGCTACAGAGGTGGCTTCTGTGAGAAGCTTCCAGGAGCTTTCTCCATGTCTGACAGAGCCAATGCTGGCTGGCTCCAAGAAAGAACTGCCACCGGCCAAGGCTGAGACCATCAGTGACAGTAGCAGACCTTGTGGGATATGGTATTTAAGAAGGGGGGGGGGGGGGGGGGGGGGGGGTGGGAAAGCTGCAGAATTTCAGCCAGAGAGAAGAGTGAGAAAATGTGAGAGGAACAGCTCTGCAGCCACTCAGGTCAGTGAAGGAGGGGGCAGAGGCGCTCCAGGCACCAGAGCTGAGATTCCCCTGCAGCTCCTGGTGCAGACAGGCTGTCCCACTGCAACCATGGAGGTCCATGGTGCAGCAGAGATCCACTTGCAGCCCATGCCAGAGGAACCCATGCCAGAGCAGGGGGGTGCCTTCTATTTGTGAGCCTGTGGGAAGCCCGTGCTGGACCAGACTCCTGGCAGGACTCGTGGACCTGTGGAAAGAGGAACCTACACCTGGAGCAGGTTTTCTGGACTTGTGACCTTGCAGGGGGCCCACGCTGCAGCAGTTAGTGAAGAACTGCAGCCCATGGGAAGAACTCACACTGCAGAAGTTCATGGAGGACTGTCTTCTCTGGGAGTCACCCCATGCTGTGGAGGAAGAGTGTGAGGAGTCCTCCTCCTGAGGAGGAAGGAGCAGCAGAGACAGTATGTGATGAACTGACTGTAGCCCCCATTCCATTTGCTCCTGTGACACTGTGGGCAGGGTGGGAGTGAAGTTAAGCCCAGGAAGAAGGGAAGTGTGTGTGGGGGAGATATTTTTAAGATTTGGTTTTATTTCTCATAAAGTTCTACACTGCTTTGATTGGCAGTAAACAAATATCCTCAAGTTGAGTCTGTTCTGCCCATGATGGTAACTACAGAGGGATCTCTCCTTGTCCTTATTCCAACCCATGAGCCTTTTCTTTTGTTTTCTCTCCCTTGTCCAGCTGAGGAGTTGTCTTGATTTGAAAGGCAGGTGTCTACTAAGAAAGGCAGGAGAGTAAACGCATTCCCTTCAAATTATTATAATTTTGAAATTAAGGGGCTCTCAGGCAAAGATATGGGAATAGGAATAACAGTTCTTTACTAGAAAAATTAAAATAGAAATACAGTATTACAAAGAAGAAACCCAAAACACTGACAGAGTCAGACTACAACCTGCCACTCTAGGGTCAGTCAGGGTGCTGGTAGCAGTCCCATCAAATGGTGGCTGCAGTTCTCCTGGAGTGACAGATGTGGGTCTGTTGAAGCAGTGCTCCTGTTGAAGGATGCAATTTTCCTCCAAAGGTCCAGTGATGATGTGGAAAGGTCCAGTTTTCTTCTGAAATCCAATGGAAAAAAAGGCTGCTTTGGTGTTCCAAATCTCAGTTTTTATGTAGGTAGGAAAGGCTTGGCTCCTCCCCCTGGATGGATCTCCAACATTCATCAGTCATGCAGTGGGACTCAGTGGCCCAGTAACAGAAGATATTGTCCTGGAGGAAGGATGGGTCATGGAAAAGATAAGGATCACTGCCCCACCAGGTTTCAACAGATGGTGATAGAATACATACTTTTAGGCACATCCTGTATTGCAACCTAAGACAGGAGTGGAGTGGCAGAGTAGCTTTGGTAGGCACCTGGTGTCCAGCCACAAAAGGGATATAAAAATAAATGGAAAAATAAGACCAAGTAGCAAATATCTGGAGTCCCAATTGGCCTATGGTAGGGCCTTGCAAGACTTTATTTGTTTCAAAACACAAAACAAGCAAACAAACAAACAAAAAAAATAAGGTACTCCCTGAATTTTGTGATGCATTTCTAAGTGCAAACAACAAAACTCTTTCCATAGATATTGTCATATAGCAAGAGCTGGATATACAGTCCGAGTTTTTTTTTGTACACATTAGGAAAAAAGAATAAGTAAGAACCCTGCTAACAGCATCTGTGCTGTTAATGTATCAGAATTTATCAGTATCTGTCAACACCTTAGAAGGCTCCCAGCCTTGGCATAACACAGGCTAATAAGCTACAGCCACTTGACTGTCCAAGAGGCCAAGTCGAGGAGGCATTAAATACCAGGGTTTGAAAACAAAACTCCCAGTGAATTTGCAGGACAAGTCTATTCTCCCAGTCTCAATTTCCAGTCCAGCACTTTCCAGAGTTCCCTAAGAAGCTTCCTGCTTTTTAACGCTCTTGAGGTTAACATGGTTTCTGTACCCTGCTCCTCTCAAGCATCTCCTGGATTGTGCTAATTCCCTTCTGCCTGCCTCATCCTGCAAACCCAATGCTTCCTCCAAGTAAGCAAACACAGCTGTATTTGAGGAAAGGGCAGTTTCTTTCCATCTTTCAATCCCTTTTTATTTTTTTTTTTTTTTACCTCAACAGCTGTGATGTTTTTTCCCACTGCCACAAAGCTGTGGATTATTTTATATAAAGCATACACTATACTGTACCATTTACTGTGAACAAATACTGATCAAACTTCACAGAGGGCAGAAAACAGGACAGGGGTGCCCCATACATAATTGTGAACAGCTGAGTATCCTGTTGCTCTGGAAAAGGGGAGCATGGAAACAGATAATATGAACTGGTGTATGAAGGAAAAGAAGGAAAAGCTCATTCTCTTTTCCTCCTGCAGACTTCCCCATTGCCCAGCCACATTACTCAACTGAATGCAGAGAACATTTTAACCTGCAGACATTCTGCTGATAGAATATAGAGGTTAAGACTGATACAATTTTCTAATACAGATACTTAGTCCTTTTAATTTCCTAAGAAAATGTTACTTTTCGGACTGTATGTGTTTCAGAGCATGCAAAACAAGTTTGCTCTTTGAGCTACAAAGACAGAAGCTAAGGCATGAACAAGCTTCTCAGATCTTAGATATCCACCAAACGCTGTGCTCTTTGAGGATCACCAAGTAAAGACCCCGTAGTTTCATCAATCTGATGTAGATTCTAACTCCCACACATGATATTCCTACATTGTTATTCCTTGGAGAGTAGATGGGTATTTGGGATTACTTTCCCCCTGCAGAAGAATTTTTCCAGGAACGGAGCAACTTGGTGCATGACAGAATTTTGTCTTGGCATAAGGCTAGCTGGAAGCCTACTCTTCGTACACATTTTGTGAATGAAAAGGAACACAAGGCTCTATTCGTTAAGTCAGATGTCAAAAAACAGGACCCCTGAGTAGAAATTCTACAAATGGCCTATTTTCCATCATCATCAGGAACCTACATCTCTGATTGCCTCTAGTTTATAATTTTGTAAACAATCCATGGGAAAAGCCCTTGACCAGTGTCGTAATTAGACCACATGTATTTAGCTGAATTTTAACAGGAGTTCAGCATGAATAATTCTTTTGCAAAGTTCTAAGCTTCACAAGGTGGCATTTAGTCAGGAGCATTTCATGAGCTCTAACATTATTTAAATCTCGAGAAGTTCTGCCTTTCTTTTTTGCTTTTTTTCTTTTGCCTTTCTTTCTTTTTTCTTACCCAAGCTGCCTTTGGTAGAGTGGATTGGAGGGTAAGGTGTTAGCATGGTTAGCACAGACCCAGGAGAACCAAATTTAATATTCAGCTCCACTATCATCTTCCCTATGACAGCTCATTGTTTCTGCTTCAGTTCATCATTTTTATTACTTTTGAAACGGAGCTGAATATCTTTCTAGTTTTCTTTTCAGATTGTGGTTGTTCTGCTCAGTCTGGGAGTCACTAAATGGAACAGAACGGCCTGAAAATATGGGAGGTTAGAGTGATAAGATTTTATATCCCTGGGAAATAGGGATGATACTACTCACTTACTTAAAGGTCTAAGATCTACCTAGATGCCAGTAACTTGGCCCATAAAGTACAATATCTTAAAATATTTCAGTAAAAAATCTGGTACAACAACAACAACAGTAGCAACAAAGGTTTTCAAATAAAAATCTCTAGTATTTTCTAGGGAAGGCGGCAAGTTTCAATTTTTCCAATTTTTGGAAATCCTGTATCAATGGCAATTTGACTACTTGATTATGTAAACCCACAGACAGATAGTGAATAATTGAATAAGAAGGTTGGTCCAAGTTTAATGGTGAGAAAACTCATATTTTTAATACATATGTGGATTTAATATGAATTTCTCACCATAACCAGGTAACTAAAAAAAACATTAAAGCTGCAAAAAATCCAAAGATTTTTTGATCTTAATGAATCAATGACAAATCATCTATTGTCTCAGGGGGGCCTGAATTTCACTTACAAAGTGTATGGAAGTGTAGCAGACAAGAAAATAGTACTGGGTTTTCATTTGCTTGTATCAGTCACCATAAAAATGGATTTAGAGTGCAAGGTTACAATTTGTGAGGGGTTTTTTTTTTGAAGAGTATAAAACATTTCAAAGCTTTTGGCACACAAACATTCCCAGGGTTACTAGGTCAGATGAATCTGACAATCTATTTCAAACTTTATTTTTCTCTTACCTGAGCTAAGTGATGCTGGAGTTTAAAAAGAAATATCAAAATGTCTAAAATATGATTACTCAAAAAAGGGAACTTATTTACAAAGGCCTGAGAGAGGACAGCAAAACTGAGTTTGTTATGATGCAATTCAAAACAAATGGATTCCTTTGGAATAGAATAGAGAATGGGTGATTGGAGATCCCATTAACACTGTTCATGAAAGGATACTTAACATGAAGATGCTTGTCTCTCATCAGTTGAAGAGAAATGCATTCTTTAGTTTTGAGATGAAGGAAAATATATAGTGTGTCCCTAGGGCAGTGTTTCCCTTACTCCCTGTAAGAACTACCTCTGCCATGTTAATAGCAATGGAGCAGATGAAGGTGCACAATTCAGCTTGCTTTGTGATGAGACTTTCACATTTTTGAAAAAAAAACATCCGTCCATCCATCCATCCATCCATCCATCCATCCATCCATCCATCCATCCATCTCCTACTTCAGCAGTAAGGCTAAGATATCATGCAGAAAAATTGTGGACCCCAAATGAATCTTAAATATGACATCTTTGCATAGTGAAATGGAGACCTACAGGCTTTGTGAGATATAGTCTTTGGTTGTCTGCAACATTTTAATTACTTGACATGAATCTGAATTTGCATGTGAGTTTAATACAAACAAAAGTTCTGTTGCAAGTTTTCACTGTTTAATGTTTTGGAATTAATGAATTTATTTGTGAATTATTGTGGAGTTTTGACCTGTCCAATTGTTCTGTAATGGAACATTCACAATATTAAATTATAATAGAAACCAAACTCTGGGACCACTTTTGACTTTTCAATAATTTGAACATGGCTGAAGTTTGTTGTCTTACCTTACATCATCAACAACGTAACTGTCCCAGGAACTATCAAAGAAGAAAATTAAAAGTAAAATTCTTCATTAACACCTCTTTCATCTTATGGAGGATGGAACGAAAACCTATTCCATTCTCTTTTTTGGGACTTTGATTATTTCTGAGATGTTGCACTCCATATTCATTTACACAGGTATCCTTCTAAGCCATCTCTCATGAGTTAATTTCCCACTGAGGAGAAGAAATGAGTATTTTGAACTTATGTTTCAGAATTTCTGGTTGTGGCCTAGGAACCAATCAACAGTGATCTGAAACAATTAGGAAAACCAAACCAAACAGAGCACGCAACACAGCTTGGTTACACAAATTTGACTCAAACATGAGATACTTGAAGCTGAAGACAATTGCTAGAAAAAGATTCATAGGTGTAACTCGGTGCAGAAAATAGATTAACAGTTATATAGAAACATGTGGAGAAGATACACAAATGGCTGAGGCAAAATAACAGGGTTACCTTGCTTTTCACAATATTCTCGCAGTTAAAGCATTCCACAGATACAACATGATCCACACATAATGATAAAGTTCTACAGAATTTAATTTGGAGCATTCCTCCAGACTTTTTTCTAATCAAGTGTATGGAATTGTGAAGGATTTATCATAGTCCATTACATTCCAAAGGTTTTTATAATCACTTCAGTTGGTAGTGTTGATTATCAGTGGTCCTCTTGGTCTCTAATGATACAGTCCTACAGGACTTGACAGCCCTTCTCAGTGAAAAAACCCAGCTCCACTGTGATAATGGGACAGTCTTTATGAAAAAACATGTTTTCATTAATGTTTGCCCCACAACAGTACCACATGCTGTCCTTAGACATGACTGAATTTCAGAGTGAAAGGATGAAACACAATATGGTGCAAAGACAAATAGTAAAATTCATCTTATTTGACAAAACTGTAATTTTACTTACAACTTTCATCACAATATACTTACAATTGAACTTGAGTTTACCAGCTTATCTCCAGGCTTTTGCAGAGTCCTACCAAGCACAGGTATTACGACCATACAGAATTATTTCTGCAGCAGGTGGCAACGTACAAGACAAAATAATGCAATAGATGTAATTTTCACTTAAAAGTTATATAAAAGGGTGCAAAAATCCATCTCTTTTTAGGTAAACACTCATATATATGTTTTAATTTGAACTTGTGTTTTCTTTGTTTTGAATTCAATATAATTTATCACATTGATGGTTTCCTGGGCTGGAAATGTGTCAAGAAATGTGTGAGGGAAGATGCAAGCTGAGATATGGGAATATGCTGCTATCAGAATTTCAGTTGAATTTTCATGATAAAATATTACCCATCAAATAAAACAAGTTGACATCTCTAATATCTGTTGTCTATTCTTCATAACCAATACTATGCATGATTTCTTCTTTTTCTGTTTAAATACAAATAATTTAATATTGTTAATAGCAACAGTAGTGTGTGCACACAGAACTTTTCAAAAGCATTTCAGAAACATGAATTAAAGAATTATGCCCTTTGGAAATATCATAAAACATGGCCTTAACCTTTTTTTAAAAATATAACTTCATATTGTCATGTCTTGTGGAGCTGGGTAAGTTGTTGGCATTAACATACTGACAAAATTCTTTTCTGTAGAAACTTAACTTACCTTGAAAATTAAAAAAATAAGAACAGGATGTTCCTGAGATTTTACCAGCTGTACCCTACCCTATAAATCAAGTTTTTAATTTGAAAATTTTAGTGAATATTATGAAAACCAACAAAGTGAGTGCTTTATATGCTTATTCATATTGTGACTGTAGTTGCAATTTCTGGAGATCACACTAATATTTTTTCTATGGTCTGTAAGGCAGCTTGTCTTTCAACAGTCTGGGCAACGTTGTAGGTCTCAGGTATCACTTCATAGGAGTTTTATTGAGTGAAATAAAAGTTTCATCATTTAAAAGAAATGAATGATTAAAAGTCAACATATTTCAAAATGGTTATTTTCTTTCAGCACTGGGCAGATACCAAGCAGGGAGAGAAGCAGATGGGATCTGTTGTCTGGGACCTCCAAGTATCTGAGGTCATGCTTTCCATTTCATATATGACAGAAAATACATGTATGGAGGGTTGGAAATATGGAGGGATGTTCAAGGAAGAAAACAGCATCCATGTGTCCACACTGAGCAACCAGAACATGACACACTCAGTGCCTTTTTTAGAAAATGTTGATTCATTTTCAAAAGTGTGTGTTTTCCTTCTCTATACAGAGCATACTGTAAGATGATTCTATTTCTAGAAAAACAGATGCCAGTAACTTAATATATTCTTCTTAGGTTTCTCATTTTATACTGTGTTTGTGAAAGTTATGCCCAGTTCCCCATGGTGTTTTTGCTACTGGTGTAGATACTCTAAAAATAACATATGTAAGGGTGATATTCATTTCACATTACCTTGTCATTGGTTGAAATCACATTAGTCATGTCTTTGGGTGCTCAAATAAATGTATGTACCTTCTTAGAAGCATTGTTATAATTTAATATCAACATCTATTTAATAGAGGCCTCAGTTTTAATGAAAGAAATGTAAGATATCATTTGTGTGTGAGAATGTGGTGTATTTTTGGAAAAGACTAGCTTTTATTATTTTTCTCAGATAAGGATGACAGAATAAAGAATAATATAAAACTAAATTGGTCTAGAGAAAGACAAAAAAGTCTACTGTGAACAAAAGCACCAATGAGCTACAAATCTTGGCCGCTGAGACATTGTCTGTGTTTCCTGCCTTTACTGGGAACTGTCCATTCAAGGAGGAACAGAGGCTGAGATGCTCTGTGTTATTGTCAGGACTCCTACACAACCTGAATAAAATACAGCTTTTGCCCCACAGAGCATAGTGACAGAGCCACTAACTGACTTTGCTGGAAGAATTAATTCCCCACCAAGGAGACTGGCTGGCATGGGGATGTGATTTTCATATAAGCACTGATCCCATGGGTAAATTGCTGTTATGTAAAATAAACCTTAACAAAAATCACCCTTGTGTCATTCTCCAACATGGCACAACATGTATGAAAAAAATCTCTTTAACAAAGGTATCTCTCTGTAGCCCATCTCTTTGCTGTGTTGCTACAAGCTTCTAATTTAATTGAGGATTCCTAAGCATTTTTTCATTAAAGTAAAAGGTGGTAATTTCCTCTCTTGAAAATGTCTCACACTAAATTCCTTTCCCTTCAGTTAAGAGATACTTTTTGACATCTTTAGTTCACTGATCTAATAATTTCTGACAGCATCAGTGTGCTTTGGCCCTGGCATGCTGAAATGCTACTATTTCTAAAAATGTAAGGGAAAATGGCCATAATTTTTTATAGTTGGAACAAATAGGAATATATGTTTCTTTTAAAGGCATTTTAAAAGAGTTTGGAAAATTCTGGTTGTCCTTCAGCAACTTTTGTTGTGAGAAAGTCAGGTGTTATTTCACAGAATTATAGAGCTGTAAAATTGTTTAGGTTGGAAAAGACCTTTAAGACCATAGAGTTAAACAGCTAACCCAGCACTGCCAAGTCCACCACTAAACCCTGTTCCTGAGTGCCACATTTACATGTCTTTTAAATACCTCCAGGCATGGTGACTCAACCACTTCCCTGGGCAGCTTATTCAAACGCTGGACCACCCTTTCAGGGAAGAAATTGTTCTTAATATGCAATCTAAACCTCCCCTGGCACAACTCGAGGCCATTTCCTCTTGTCCTATGGCTTGTGACTTGGTCCAAGAGGCCAAGCCCCACCTGGCTATAGCCTCCTTCCAGGTGGATGTAGGCAGCAATAAGGTCCCCCCTGAGCCTCCTCTTCTCCAGGATGAACAACCCCAGCTCCTCCAGTTGCTCCTCACAGGACTTGTGATCCAGACCCTTCCCCAGCTCCACTGCCCTTTCTTGCAGTGAGGGGTCCAGAACTGGACGTGGCACTTGAGGTGCAGCCTCACCAGTGCCAAGTACAGGGTGACAGTCACTGCCCTGGTCCTGCTGGCCACACTATTGTTGTTCCAGGCCAGGACTGGGCACATGCTGGCTCGTGCTCAGCTGGCTGTCAACCAGCAGCCCCAGGTCCTTTACCCCTGAGCAAATTCCAGTCACTCTGCTGCCAGCCTGAAGAGCTGCCTGGCATTGTTGTGACCCCAGTGCAGGACCCAGCATTTCTCCTTGTTGAACCTGATACAATTGGCCTTGGCCCATTAATCCAGCCTTTCCAGATCCCTCTGTAGAGCCTTTCTGCCCTTAGAAAGCAGATCAACACTCCTGCCCAACTTGGACTTCCCCAGTTATCTAGGGCTGCTGCTAAAGTGGTTTGGTGAGCTGTTCTGCAAGTACCCTCAGCACCCTCTGGTGGATCCCATCCAGCTCCATAGATTTGTTTGTTTCTAAGTGATGCAGCAGGTCACTGACCATTTCTCCTTGGGTCATGGGGGCTTCGTTATGCTCTCTGTCCCTGTCTTCCAGCTCACAGGGGTGGGTACGTCAATGGTCTTACCATTAAAGACTGAAACAACCAGAGCATCAAGTAGCTCATCCATTGTCATTATGTTTCCCTCCCAAATGCAGTAAAGGCTGGAGATTCCCTTTGGCCCTCCTTTTGTTGCTGATGTATTTATAGAAACATTTCTGTCACTTGTTGAGAACTTCTATCTTAATGATACAGACCTGTGCTTTGTGGCAGTCTTGAACCTCAAAAGGTTAGGTTGAAAAAACTCATGTCCTTTTTGGAATTTGGGAAATATGACTGTCTCAAAATTATGTCAAATTTTGTTATTAAAAAATTACCATAGTAAAGAGCTTTCAGACTGCTCTCTTTCTTTTATTTAATGCAATATTAAGCTATCCTTAAAAATGCTTTTCAAAATCTTGCACAGGGACGAGGGCTTTTTTTTTTTTTTACATTGTCAATATCTTGTCTTAGCCCTCTAGCCAGACTTTTTTTGTTGTTTTAGACAGAATATTTTTTCACTTTTTGGGACTCATTTAATTAACTCATGCTTTTAATGAGCAAAGAAACCTAGTCTGACAACATTCCTATAGAGGAAACACAAATCTGTGCACCAAAGAAAGTCCAGGAATTGATTAGGAATGGGTAATCATCATGGTTCCTTGTTCATAAGAGCTCTATGAATTTATCATCTACCAATATGAAATCAGAAATCAAATTTTTGCTTGCTGTATATCACAGTGCACAATGCCTTGTATAAATGCTGAGTAAACATCAAATTTACACTTTTGTTTACTTGCTGCACCACCCTAGACATCAGAAAACATTTTAGTTGAGTACAAGGTTCCCATGCATTACAGAGGATCACCTGCCTCTTTGGAAACCACTGCATTTTGGTACAGTGATATAACTTTTTTTCCATATTATTCATCTCATCCAACACACTCCCCCATCCCAATCCCTGTAAAATATCTTTCAAATCAAATCACAGCTCCCAGAAATGTATTTGCAAAGTCTCTTAAAATATTTCTTGCAGAAATGAAAACTGTATCTTACCAAATTTCATAGGCATAGCACTGCTTGTAATTCTACAAGTCTAAATAATTAAATTAGCTCTTGAAAGAAAATTGTAGCCTATTTACTGTGGCAATATGAAATTTTGAGTGTTAAAAGGTACCTCTCACTACAGACTGATCACAAAAATTATTGGGAATTAAACTGCTTTACTCATGGGCTCTATGACAATGTTGAAGGGGAAATTGTGACATTAATGCCTGTGATGACATTATAGCACTCTCTGTGCTGTAGTTCATTAGTAGGGCCTGCAGGCTATCTAAAGAGAAGGACGATAATTTAGCAGCATGCCAGGCGTTTTTATGAATGCAAAGGTGAAGTTTGTCCCAGACCCTTTCTCTCTGTAGGAGCCTCTGGACAGGGCTGCTGCCATCCCCTCTCTCCAGTCATCATGTTTCTGATCCTTCTAATCTCCACTTAGTATTCTGTGAAGGTTAGTCAAGGATATGGATTAGAAATACTGATGGTTGTTTTCTAAGCCTTTTAAAATTATATCTACCTTTTTTTTTAAAATTCCTATTATTTTTTTTGCCAGCTTTTCAAACCCCAGCTATTTATTTTGTATGGTTCCAGGTAATATAGAATCCATCACTATACCTTTCCAGATGAAAGTGCCTTGAACATTCAAAAACCAGCTCTTTCTCACCAGTTCAGTAGTCCAAAACCACAGTAAAACTAGCAAATATAAATATAAATATAAATATAAATATAAATATAAATATAAATATAATATATATAAATATAAATTACTTTCTCCTTTATTCTATCCTTTGTCTGTAAATGAACTAATTCCAATACTTTTAAGACACGTGATCTTGTTTATTTGTATTTCATTAGTTTTTATTTTAAGTTACCAAGCTCTGTTGTGTCACAACCATTGTTGGGTTATTTTTGTTGTGGTTTTAATTATTTCTTGCATGTAGAAAGACCTTGAAGTGGATTAAATCTTATTGATTGGTAATTTCAGCTTCACCCTTTGAATATATTCTTAAAAGAGCAGTAAAACACTTTTCAAATTTAATCCTCCAATGAAGATTTTAGCAACAGATATATACCTCTGCTTGCATTTCCCTTTAAACATTCATCTCAATTTTTATTAATAAAATCAGATCTCAAAATCACTTAATTGTATCAGAGTTTTGGAGCTGAAGAAACAGAAGCATGGGATAGTGAAGTGACTGTCTTAAAATCAGCCAGGAGTCCAGTGCGAGGGCTAAGAACTCTGATTTTCATGTCCCAGTGCATGGGTAAGACTATCCATCTCCTTTTGAGTTTCACTGCAAATTCACTCTGCACTATGGGATTAGTTTCCCTTTATTTTATCAAAATTTGTTTTAGTGCTGTCTTGAACACATGACTTAATACAGCCTACTCTATTAGAACAAGAAATACCAACCTCTCTGACAAGCAACAATGCAAAAAAGTTTAACTTCTCAGCAGCACCTGTAGGCTTCTCAATTTGTTTCTTTAAAATTCTTTGATAATTTAGTCCAAAGTATGACCCATCATATGGATGCAGTCTGCCTAACAGTTTTCATAGCCCACAACCTGTTCCTGCTGCCTCTTTTCCAAGTACCCACAGGCATGAGCAAGGAGTGGGATGGAGATTGAAATCACGGTTTCACCAGCCTGTGATGTGTTCCCTGCTTACTTTGTTCCTTCCCTCCACAGTCCCTCATCAACACATGACTGGATAGATGTGCTTCTATCATGTGGCAAAAGTGACAGCATCTCCCGTTGTATTAGGGATCTGTTTCTGGTCCCAGGAATGCACTGACTGATGTGTTTAAATGATGCTCGTGTGCTTTGGTGTCTGAATTTTTTTCTTCTACAGATTGATTCTTTAATGTCCTTCTTTGATATTGGCTCCTATTGATGTCAACTGTTAGTGTCTCTTTTACCTCACATGAGAAATTTGTCTTACTGGATTTGAAAGGTACGTCTACTATGCAAATGTTTGTTTGGCTGACTTAAAAGAGAATAATAAATTAAAGTAGTAAGTCAGATATCTCATTTAGATTAATATTTTTGTCCAGTTCAGAGCGCATTGCTTGTCTCTGTGTTCTTTCAACTAAGCCCTACATCCTGCAAAAGCAGTTCCCTACCTGTATCATGCTCTGATTCTGCTAGTCTATTTACTCAGTGCATCACCTAGGTACATTCTTAAAAGTTTAAAAATTACCTAAATGTTTTTCTTTCGATGTATTTATGTCAGTAGAAAGCAGGAAAACGCATATTTTTATTGGGTGGCTACTCTGAAAGATGTCTTATTTTAAAAGAAGCTGTGATGCATTTTTCAGATAGTGCTTATTTCCTTCCTCAGTCTTCCTGTTTCTTGGAAAGATTCTCATTCCCTTAGTTCAATTTATCTCTTCACTTGCAAGTTTCTGGAATGGAGGGGAATTGTGTACTGAACCAGGAAACACCAAAACCTCATTTTTGCCAATCAGTTTTGTAAACAAGAATGGGTTCAGATATGCACTGAAGTGCTTCCCTGAATTCCATTTCACTAAGAATTTGGTTACAAGAAACTGTAACGTCTTTATACACAAAATTTTGTTGTAATATACTATAGCTGTTCTGATTTCATCAATAAAGCCAAACAATCATTTTAAGGTTAAAAGAGAATTGAGATTCGATATATCTAGATCTTTTTCTTCTAACAAGTTTTTTCTCTGGGACTTTGCTATAAATCACTTGTCAAATATGTTCATATCCAGCACCACAGGCAACTATTTGACAGGAACAAGAAATATTTTGGAAATAGCTGGCTTTTTTCTTATGGCCTCATTTTACCTACATCAATATTCCAGTATTTCTGGAATACTGATGTGTTTAATTTGCAACTCTCTGGGGAGAACTTTTGGAGCCTCCAGGAAATATAATAGAAATCAAATAAAAATGTAGAATTATTATTTTTCAGAATAATCAAACTTGTTTATAAAGTTGTGTCAAATTTAGAAGATTTGAAGTAACAAATATTCCACACAAATTGTGTGCAAGAAAACATATTTTAGAAGTTAGAAGGACACCAAGACATAGTATTGATAATATCAGTGTCTTCCAAGAAAAATAGTTGATATACTCATGGGAATATCTGAGAAAGCCTAAGAAAATCATAACTTTTTCCTAAACTCCTTATCACTTTTCCTGTGAGAATGATGGAACTATGTTGAGATTTTTGAGCCTGTAAGGCCTTTGGGGAATAATTCTGATGAAGATTTCTCATAGAAAAATACACAAATGTAAAGGCTTGTTATGATCACAGTTGGATGGAAACCATCCTAGGGATTTGCAAATGGTAGTTCACAGAAATTATGGAAATTACTACCCTGATGTGGTATATCCAGTATTAGTAGTATCAATTTTTTGTGAGTTAATAATTTTTATAGAGACTTCTTTCTTACTTTTTATTTAAGTGAATTTTTTAAAGTCACAAAATGACAAAAGAAAATTGCTATAGGGATGGATATTGCTGTCATCTGGAATGAAGATGGAACTTCATACTTCTTCATGTCACTGTATTAACTGAAAAAGACAATAGAAGTAGAAATATTCTTTGATGGAAATAAATACTACATTAATGCTGTGGGTATGGAATAATGTCCGAGATTCTTTAATGGGGAGCTATTCCCTTAGCATTTGAAATCTGTAGAAAACTTGCAAGCTGCATTGAAATCTGACTTACTGACTATTTTTGCCAACTGTGAAAAAACTCATATTTTTTTCCTTCTTTGTAAAATATAATAAAAAATATGCAATACCTGATAAGGAGAGATCCCGAGTATGAAAACAGACTGAAAGACTGATGGTGGAACTTATATCTACAGGAGGGAACATTTAAGATCAGATGTTTAAGATGCGATTATATGTTAAATAAATGTGAGGAAAGCAAGAAAAAAATTGACATTATCTGAGAAGCATACATTATGGCATGGAAAGCTAATGAATCTGTGTCTATTATCCTCAGATCTTTATCACAGTTCTATAAATAAATAACTTGCAAGTAAAAATTTTTACTTGGCCTTTTGTCTGAAGTCTGTGCTGAGCTGTGCACATGGTAGGCTTATTAGGAGGCTGAACACCAAAGTCTGAGCTTCCCACTGCTTCTGGGTCTGCCTCAGTAAAGCCAGAAAGAAGTGTAACCTTGTCAGCATCACCATCACTGGGCGAAATAATTAGTCTTTGCAGAAGACATGACAACTCTTCCCTTTACAATCTTTGACCATAACAATAGAGTTCTGGTTCACAGAATCACAGAACTACAGAAGGGCTGATGTTCAAAGGCACCTCTGGAGTCCACCTTGTCCAATCTCTCTCCTCAAGCAGGCCACGTAGAGCATGTTGCACAGAACTGTGTCCAGATGGTCTTTGAAGATGAAAACCCCTCAGTCTCCCTGCACAACCTCTGTTGAACCTCAGGCACCTTCACATAAGGTGATGGTCAACCTGCAGTCCTGTGTTTCAGTTTGTGCCTATTGACTGATGCTGTCACTGGATGCTGCTGAAATGAGCCTGACTCTGTTTTTGCATTCTCCTTTCCCCTGGAGCCATCTCTTCTCTAGGCTTAACATTCCCAGCTATTTCTCATGGGAGAGACACTGCAGTTCCTTAATCATAATCATAGCCCTTCACTGGACTCTTTCCAGTATGTCCCTGTCTTATACTGAAGAGACCAGAACTGGGCTCTGGTTACTTCATTGGTGGCCCTTCCATCACTGAGTAGAGGGGAAGGATTATCATAATCAACTTGCTGGCAACACTCCTCCTAACGCAGCACAGGATATGCAACCAATCTTGCCACAATGACTATTGTTGACTCATGGTTGATGTGGCCTCCACCAGCACACCCAGACCCTTTTCTACTTTCCACCCTGTCAGTCCCTAGCAAGTACTGCTGCTGGGCTTGTTCTACTCCAGGTACAAGACTTTGCACTTCCCCTTGTTGAACTTCAGGATGTCCCTGTTAGCCCAGTTCACCAGTCAAGATCCCTCTGGTGATCCCTCAGCCACTCCCATCAGTTTTGTCTAATCAGCAGACTTGCTGAGGGTACACTCTGCCCCACTACCCTGATCACACTGATCAGAATTGTGCACAGTATCACCCCTTTGGATGCACTGCTACCTACTGGCCTCCACCATGACCTCCTAGCACAGATCTCCACTCCCTGCCTACCTCTATGGGCAGCTTTAAATCCATCTGACTGACTCATCACCCAGCCCATGGGAGACAGCTTTACTGAAGTCCAGGTAAAAAAAAACACCACCTGTTCTTCTCTTATCTACCAAGCCAGTCTATTTCATAGAAGGACATATTATTCAAGCTTTACCTCCTGTTTGTGAATCCATGTTTGGCTTGGCCTATGTGCTCTCTTTTGCAGATTTTGTGCACTTTTATGACAGGGAATTTTAATAATCCCTTTATTCTAAAAATGTCTATGACCAGTAGCTCAGGCATTTTCCTAAGAAGAGAGTTGTTGTAGTTTGAAGAAAATGAAAGAATTAGTAAAACAGTTTGATAGTTACTGTAAGCATTGCTGCATTAGACAGATTTTAAGGTATTAATAAACAATTAGAAAGGAATTATACTACCATCCATATATATAAATACAATATATCATGTTTAATTCAATAAGCTCTTTTTGAATATAATGTTTTGCTAATTCTATATAAATCGAATTTCCAGGAACTCTGAGAAGGTACTTGGTGCTCTTAGTACTCTGAATGAAGAATATATACAAAGCTATCTTGAGCCACAAGCAGGTCATTTAAAGTATTCCAACTTTTCACTTAATAATGTGCATTGAGCATCAGCTGAAAACTCTTGTTTCTAAATAAAACTGATATTTTATTGCAGTAATTTTGCCTGCTTAATCTATTCCATCTCCAAGCCAAACCCTTCACTGGAATTCTTCAAGTGAGTTAATGTCATGGTATACATTACTTTCAGAAAGGAAAGCATGATATTTTTTAGGACTGTGAATTGAGCTTATGGGGTGCCAGTCTTTTGGATTAATTTGGACAGATTGTGCTATCTTCCATAGAACCAGAGTCCTAGAAGCTAAAATTCTTTTGTCATAGGATCTGCTGTCATTTTCCCAGCAACAAAATCTCATTATGAATGACTGCATGATATTTAGCATAATATATTACCAGAATCAACATATTAGAAGTGTTAAGCACTGTGAAATTTAGTAAATATGCACAAGTTTATTTATGTCAGTGTTAGACCACATGCACAGGACACTAGTGATACCTGCTTCAAGTAACTCTCACCTATAAAAACTGCTAAGTTAAATCCAGGGGTTACAGTTGTTTTGCATAAAACAATGATAACTTGAAGGTGGGTGCAAAATGAAAAGTGGATATAGTGTTATTTTTCAGCTCCAGTGTAGCCTATATGCTGTTTAATGAACAAACCAGTAATTTCTGATGTTTTGCTGGAGAAAAATGGGAACCCTATATAGGCCAAACAGGATTATCTTCTTAATGACAGCAATTTGCATTATTTTAATAGGATTTATTCCAAGTGGCTTGTAGCAGAGAATGAAGGAAACATCCTGGCTCGTTCAACAAGATGTTCCCTGAATGAGTTCACGGGGTTATATGTAATACTGGCATTGTATAGACACTGCTGTGAAACAAGGCTGAAATCAATGGCAGAAGCTAGAAAAATCATGGAGGAATTGTTTCAGTCCTTTTGAACATAAGCAAACATTTTGTTTGTGAAAAGAAATCCTCCTAAACTTTTTTTGCTTTAGAAAAGGCAAGGAGAAACAAAGGCTACAAAATGTGCTCTCTTGTGGTCGACAATCTGCTTTCAGCATTTCAGCATCTACAGTGTGTGGAGAGGGCTGGTTCTGCCCCAACACTGGGCAGAATCTGGCTGACAGCCTCCTATTGCTGCTGTTGCCTTCTCCACAGAGACAGAAAACAGGGTTGGGGAACACAAGTTAAGAACACAAGTTAAGACACAAATATTTTACTCTAACTGATGAAATTAATGGTATCTTAGACTTGCCCTCTGCATAACAAATATGGTTGAAATTTTTCAGAGCTTTCTGGTTAGGAGGGTCTAGTGGAAATGCACATGAACAAGAGAAATCTTGGCTCAAGAGTGATGCACAACTGCCTGGCTGCCCAGGAGCTGCTCTGTTGACCCACGCAGTGAAGGTGAAGCGGTGATGCAAAATGTTTCCACTATTAATATAAAAAGCACAATATAGAAAATATGCAGCTTAATGATAACAGTGTTTCAGATGTCATTTCATGCTTGCTGCATACCCACACACAGGCTAAGTCTTTGCATAACTTAGGCCAATGTCCTTAAGTTGTTTCAAAAAGCAGATGCTATTTAGGAGCTTTGTGCTGGGGATGAGTAGGCTGCATAGTAAAACAGATAACCAAATAGCCTTAGCTACAAAACCTTGCCAATTTGTGAACTATCATTCTCTCTTACACTTTTCTTATGTTTTATATGTTTTATATTTAATGCATTCTTAAAACCCAACATTTAACGCAGTATCATATGGTGCAATGTTGTTACTAGCTAAAATAAATTGAAATTATGTTATTAAAATAAACTATACTAGAGAACTAAACCTGAAGGCATTCTGGTATAAACTCCTCCAGCTGTCTCTATAATCTTATCACAAAGTATTGCAAATATTGAGCCACGTTAATTTGAACATAAATCTGTTCTGCATTACACTTTTCAGCATTTGAATAACTGACAAGTATTTGTTTTGAATTAATACATTTAATTGAAAGAAACATCATTATGAAATACAAGCCTTTAAAACTAACTCTGTGGCTTAAATTACTGTAAGATATGACTGGCAGCTGGCTTACTCTGAAATCCCCAGAGGAAGTTTTCCTTCTGAAGCAGTATTAACAACTCTATCACTGAAGTGTAGCAATAATCAAGAATGATATTTTCATAGATTATCTTCTGTTGTTTGATAACCGGACAAAGTGTCAAATTACTTCATGCCTTGACAGGGACCTGCTGTAAAGCTACAGGATGATTAAATATCCAAAGATGTTACATAAATATTATGTACTCCCTGACCATCATACAGTTTTATTCACTGTAAAGAAAAAAAGTGTCAGGGGACAGTCTTCAGTTACTTTCACAAAAGCTAAGAGAAAATACTATGAGAGGGAAGACTACTGAATGCAGCTTACCTGTCAGGTGTTTTGGATATGGCCCAGAATATCATAGACTATGATGGCACCAGCTATTTTGCACAAAGAAACAAATTTTTCAAAATTGCAGAGAGAAATAATGTTGGCACTTCCTTTTATTACTGAATAATAAGGAACAATACAACTTGTAGACTGCAAGAGGGAAAATTATTGCTTGGACTAGCAAAAATGCCCCTTTCTTGGTTAAAACAGAAGTTCTCTTGGTAAAAGAGCCCATTTGGACCATCTTAATTTATCAAGAGAGGACAGGGAAAAATTATGAATGAGAACAGGAACATTGTTGAAGGAATGTGGATGGCTTGTCTGATTGAATTCTGACAATGAATCAGTGCAGCTCTTCAAATAAACTGAAAAACTCCATCTTCCCATCAGTTCCAGCTTTTAAGCTAAAAACATTATTTTTTCTTCCATGTACTATTTACCTCAATAATAACTTGTTTTAGTGCTTCTCAAAAGAGTCCATATTGGAGTTAAAAATGCTCTGAATTACTAAAGTATGTTCTGTACTTCTATTTAACTTAAAAGAAAGCCCGTGTCAGCCAAATTATACCAACCAAATTAGACTACTGAAGAGGACAAAATTCATGACACCAAGAAATGATGCTCCTGTACAGTAGATATTATAGTAAAGGAGCCTGAGTGGACTAAACCCATGAATCACACATACTTCATGTTGAAGAGCATGAACCACCTCAGAATGAACAAGACTCCATGAGTTGGCCGGAAAGCTAAAAATATTGCCTGTATCTCAGCTTTTAGCTAGAGGTAATTTAGTGCTGATCTGATGACTTTTTGAGGAATAAATTTCTTGTACCTTTCCTAATGAAGTCAGAATAGCATAGACAATCCTGTAATTCCAATGGCATAGAATCTTAACTGGCATAAAGTAAGGACCTGCATCACAAAATACAATTGCATATTAGTAGCAAAATCCTTTCTGTGGAGTCAGCAGAAGCAGCTATGAAAATCTGAGTTCGAAACAGAATTGTGACAAGACTGAGCTAGTCGTTACCTCTTGAAAATGTTAATGTCAAACTCTCAGTCTTCAGTTTGCTTGTTTCCTGTTTCCTTCAATAACTATTTTATGCAATGCAGTTCTCTGCTGTTTGCTTAGGCTAAAACAGAGATCCCAAGAATTATAAGAAACCTTAGAGAAGGAAATGATCAGACAAATTGCCTAAATGGTGGGGTTTGGGTCTGCTGCTCCTCTTGGATGCCAATTTTACTTGCATGATCTCCCCATTATGGCTGCCTGCACATGTACCCACAGTACATCACACCTGCATCAGGAATCCTCTCTAATCACACATTTTCCGTTTGTGGACAAGCGAGGAAATTATATTTTGGTTTGACAGGACTTCTCATCCTTGAGATTCTGGTCCAGATCATATTTGTTACTCCATGAAATTGTTTTCCTTGGTTAAACTGCAGGCAGCCACATAAAACTGTACCAGAGCCACTGACAGTAACACAAACCATGCTCAGTGCATCCTCGGTGCACTGGGTTGTTTTTTCAAGGCTGAACTTACACACTCTGTCCTTGGGCACGATAAGGCAGCTGTGTAAATTAAATATCATTAAGTAGCAGTAGTGATGTCTTACAACACAGAACAGGAGAAGCAATTGTGAAACATGGGAGCTAGTTTGGTTTTAGCTGCAGATGCAAGCAGGGACTGCGCATAGAACAAAAAGAAGAATCCACGAGAAAGGTATGATAAAGTCTAGAGCCATTTAGTGTGACAGTGGCATAAAAAATGTAGGACAGAAGACATCTGTGATGTCTCTTTGTGCCTATACTACTAAGGATACCTTTCAAAAGCTTGTCAGTAAACAGATATTCACATTTTTCAGAGTTGTAAAGATGCCTGTAAAAAAATTATCCATTTCATTGTATCTGTGAAAATGGTTCATTTTTAATGGTAATATTTTAAATAATAAATCCCTTTGAGAGCAGGGAATAAGCAAAGACATTTTCTATTTGGTTATTCATCCTCCTTATTTCGGCTGCCATGTAGGAATTAAAATTAAATTAATCTAAAGTGACTGTCTTTTAATATGGAACAATATAAAGCACACATATAAAATTATTCTCCTTATGACTTAAGAACACATAATCCATATATGAATGATGTTAATTCTATTTTATTTTTTTTGCAGCTATCTTACATCCTTCCCTTCAGATGTTAGCGTGAGAAAAAAATAATTTGTTTTCCTAGTATGATTTGAAATTAAATATTAAGTAGTTCATTTATCGGAGAACTTAACGTGTTGTTTCCAGTCTCCTTTTGCTCAAAACAAATTTAATGCAGGAACAGAAAAATGTATATTAGTCATCAAAAGCTGTTTATAGACAAGTTTAAAGTGCTATCAACTAGAGGATTCTCATGATGCAGACTAAATTCCAGACCAATTGTGCAGAACAGAATTAGTAGAGCATGAATTAAATAGCCAAAGGTAACTGAAAATGAGGAAAGGTAACAATTTGCATTTGGTTTACAACAGAAATCCAGTATAAAAGTTTATCCTTTCTAACTTGGGGTGATTCAAAACAAATAATATTTTAATATTGAGGCAAAAAAATTAAAAATGACTGCTTAGTTTATATAAGTGAGATTCTGAATATGTCAGACTTTTAAACTTGGATGTAACACTGGCTTCAAATGTTACTATATCAGTGCAGCTTCCTAGTGTGAAGAAGGAAAGCTGATTTTGTTGTGGGTTCTTTTCTTGGGTATTTTTTTTGGTGGGGGAGACATGAAAACTGTGTCTGGGCTGAATGTGGATATCCTTTGTACTGGAACTCAAGGTCTCTCTCCCTTAATCCTTCACCTCAAGGGATCTGACAGACTCTCAGTAGTTTCCTTATAGCCTCTGAATCCAGATCTATGTCTTTGGCACAAGATAGATGGGAACTTGCCTGAGGCATAACACCTACCAATAACCTTCCAACAGTGGAGCAAGCTTCATGGTTTCCTTCCAACCAAGCACCACCTTCTGTAAAACCAGTCTAACAGTTACCATGCCTGCTCAGGGGGAAGGAGACTCAAGTTTTAGGCTCTCCTCAGCCTCAGTGATACTAGTCCCCACACTGACCAAAGCAAAGCTATGGAAAAGAGAAAATTCCTCATCCTTCTTGCTCTTTATCAATTTCATATTCAACCAGGACTGGATGGAAAGCAACACATTCTTTCCCCCTCAGCCATCTGTGACAGATTCTGCCAAGGCTAGGATCTGAATTAGAATTTCTCCTGCTGCAGTTGTAATAACTGTGTTTAGTACTGAAATGAACTGTTGCCACTCTGCATTAAGCTTGGCTTAAACCAGCAAAATGGAGAAGTCCTGGGAAGGACATGGACAGCTTGTCTGTGAGTTTTAACTGGAAAAGGGTGTGAGACATACCTGTTTCTTTAGTCTGGGCAGCATCATAGTAGTTTGAATATTGTATCACAAAATATTATCATTGCTGTTTAGGTTTTTTTTTATCATCATCAGAAACATTAAAATGAATGTTGGTAGATCTACTATTGCCTAAGGACCCCGGCATAGCTTTGAGGGCTGCACCATTAGGATGAAATGCTTCAGTTCCACTGACAATCCAATGTCAGTGTCCATAGCAGTGTCCACTAGCTCCTCCATGAGTCCCATAGGACACCTGGGCAATTCTGTGGTCATGGGTTCATCAGCAACTTTAATCTCGCTCGACATCCTAGACTAATATTCAGCAAAATTCAGATCCCTCTGCTTAAATTCTGTGTTCACAGTTACTTGTTAAAATATCAGGATTCCTAGACCTTGTCTACTGAGCAAAAAGCTACACTACTGTACAGACTTGCTGTAAATTTATAGCTTGCAGAGCTTGTTGAGATCCTTTGGGATAAAAAATCCTATGTAAATGTGGGTATTTTATCAGTATGCAAGAAAAAAAATATATTTAAGTACAAAGTAAATACTTCCAGATGCTAAGCAAAGGTTAACTATCACTGCCAGTCAAGCTGGGACAGTGACAAATGACCTGAAAGAGGGAGATACTCTAAGGGCAAGAGAAGATGCTCTAAGGTTGCATGAAGTATTGAAAACAGACCCTTAAGGCCTTTTGTTTTATAGGGTCTTTCTTATGTTTGGGAGTGATACCACCAAGAGGGTGATATGCTTGTTCCTCCTTCAGAATCCTCGTGGCTTAAGAGCATCAAAACACATTAAAGGTCTCACAGGACTAGGGAAGTGCTTGCCAGTAAAGATAAAGTTGAGAACTAAGAGAGTTTTGTAGGTGGTGAATTATAAGTGGTCCTTTGTGGGTTTTCCATATAATGTCTCTATTCAAAAATGTATTGACTGTAAGCAAATTAGATAGGGATCCAGCATTTAGTATAGTGATGCTTTCTTGTGGAGGGCAAACCTCTCTCACCAACTAAAGGCTTTGCCAGAATTGCTATTAGATTTAATGAACCAGAAAATAATATACAGCCAGGTTAATATTCCTCCAAAAAATTCTATTATAGGCCACAGCTAGGGGAAAGGACACTGTATCAGTGACATGTGGTGGGAGGTCAATTACTGTGCAAAATCATTTCACCAGCTTCTATTTAGTGCTCAGAACTTCATCTGGCTTGCACTAATTGGAAGGCAGCTTGCACGTGAAATGCCCTCGGAAATTCAGGGATGCTTGCAGTGGGTTACTGCATTGCAAATGTTATCTTTTGCATTTTTGCCATTTCCAAAATAACAAATGCTGATGGCTTTGCCCTTTTAGTTATAATAATGTCCTGCAAAACCCCAACAATGCCCTCACTAGGGACTAAGTTATTTTAATGGAGAAATTTAATCAAGATTTCCCTCCATTCCTCATTTCTGCAGTCTGGTGCACTTCTGACTTAGTGCTGAGATATTATGGAAAAATACATTTTCTCCAAAAAGGAGAACTTGACTAGACATGCGAAATATTAAATGTCCTGGGACATTTTGTCCCAATAAGATTAAAAAATAATTCTGCTGATACAAATGATTAAAGTAGGGTATGATAAACATATGGTTCAGATAAGTACCAAGATCTAAAATGATTATCTAATCTGACCTTCTCTGTTTCTTTTGTTCACCTGGCACTGCTCAGCAGTGATAGCAATGAGGGGCAAAGGGGCCAAGTCATTAGATTCTCTCTTTAATTAAACTGTTTTTACAGTCTTTTGTTTCTGTGGAACCACTCAGTCCCAACAGGACTCCAGTACTAAAACATTACATTTCTAACCCTTCCTGTGAACACATGAACACATAAGGGACTTTGGTAGAGTTGCTGTTTGATCAGCCCTTCTGCTGACCTATACTAGGCTTATCTTTCAGCTAAACAAATTATTTTTTCCTAGATGGGATTAAGCAATAGCCTCAAATAAAGAAGTTCCTCTAGTCTTTCAAGCTTAACAGTCTTTGCACAAATGTCTTTTAAGTGCTTCTCTCTGCTTTTCTAAATCTTGATCAATTTTTCACACTTCACCAGCCAGAAATTGGTCACAGTATTCTGGTAGCAGTCACATCCATAATGACTGTGGAAGTGAGATAGTGTCTTTACTCCTCTTTCACATGGCTTTGTTTTAATACTGAAGGATTTAATTTAGTCCCTTCAGCCACAATTGTGCTCTGAGAACTGGTTTCTGGCTGATTACCTGGGCAGTAAGTCATCATCAGAATGATTACTCATTAGTAGCCAGCTCCTCATCTTTAAGTATGAGCCAATAAAATGAACAGAAATGCGTATTGTTTGTTTGTCTGCTCAAAAACACAATCCAAATTCTATCAGTGATCTGTCAGCCTCATTGTTTACTGCTCCCTCATGGTTTACCACTCTCCCTATTCCTACACACTTTCTCCATCATGATTTGTTTTTCTTCCATGTCACTGATAAAAAGTGAAATCATCTGAGGCCAAGAATAAACATTTGAAGGGCGTGGTAATTTTTTCTATTTGATGAAATTTCAGAGTCTAGAATGTCACACTGTCAGTTCAGTTTCAATAGCTTTAATCACTTATTTTTGTATCCTGTTTCTTGAGTATAAGGTTGTACAAGTCTAGGTCAAGCGTTGTACCAAAGTGCAAGTATGTCACGTCTGCAATATTTCTTTTAACAATTATATTTGTAATGAGTAACAAGTATTGGAGTATGGGTCAATTAATGTTTTTTCATTGGAATTAGTAATTCATTAATCCTATCTTATTGGGACTAATTATTGTCTAGGTTTTTCTGTTTGATCCTTATCTATCCTGATATCCTGATTATCTATCCTGATATTGATACCAGGCTAATCAATTTGCAACTTAAGAAACCCTTAGAATTATTCACCCAGCATAAACTCTTTTTGCAGACTGTGGACCAAGACTACTAGCAATTATTTTAGAGACTCAGGTAGGCTACAATCCAGTGCAGACATCTCTTAGTAAAGAGTTACAACCTCTATCATATTATCCCAAATTCTTTCATGCTTGGTCTCCTTTTGGTTTTCAGCCTTACCCAGGAGAGGATTTTGTGCTCTGGATCTTGCTAGAACAGGGCAGAAGGTCAGCAGAGTGTTTCTGGACCCACTGTCACTTATCAGTGAGCTCTTACTTTGCTCAGTTCACAGGCTTTCATGGTTGCCCTCTGTGTAGCCCCATTAATTTGATACCCTCCCTAATTACATGTTGACATTCCTCTGAACCAACAAGTATGAAATAGTTGCCTCATCTTTAGCCATTCCAATGCCTAAGTTATGGTCATTGTGTTGGTCATTTTGGTTAAGTCAAGGGTAGAGTCATTGACTTTGCTGGCAGTGTGCCTAGGTGATATTCCACATCATCAACTGTATATTGATTTCACTACTGTATAGAATCATAGAATATGCTGAGTGGGAAGGTACCCATCAGGATCATTCAGTCCAACTCCTAATATCAGAGGACCTATGGCAAATAATGACTTAGCTTATAATGGGTAAATATCCAAATAATTGGTGTTTTTTCTTTCCCTTTGTTTTTTTTTTTGAAGTAATTCCATTCTATTTCTAAAGAAAAGTTGTAAATTGTTCTAAATTTAATTGAGTAATTATTAATCCTTCATCTCATGTGTCCCAAAAGTGTTAGATGCCCATATTTTCTAGCAAAATGAAAGTTTAATTTAATAACTATACTTAAAATTGTACTTAATTTCAGTGTGTCGAGGATCTCAAGATTAAATTCAGTGAGGCCAATTCAATTAGATATACTGCAGACCTCAGTGAAGATGCCAGCTTCTGGAGAACACAGTTATTAATCACTATGAGCCACATCATATCCTCTGAGTTAGCTAAATACATACATAGAGCTGGACTTAAATCGATGTTCTTGAGGACAAGACCTTCCTCTCCTTTAGTGATTAAACAATGATAACAATGCTATCAGTGAGAAATTAGTTAAGAGGAATTTGACTATCCAAACCTGGAAAGGAACATTGTAAAAATTTTGTGTCTGCAGGTACTCAGCTAGAAAAAAAATCCTAAAGATCTCAAGTCATAATGCTAGCATCCACCAAAATGTGGCTGGATGACAGAGATAATTTTATATACATTGGGCAGAAAAAAAGTAACTCCTGCAGAATTTCTCATCAATGGGTTCTTCTTTGGCAATCCTATCTGGAAGGACTCTCAGAAATAACTTTAAATGTTCTTCAGTGTATTTGTAGAGTGAATATGCACAATGAACAGTGAGCATGGAAGCAAGTGGCATGGAAGCTCTGGCATTTCACCTTGGGACAAAGAGAAGAGCCCCCATTTATAGTTTTTAGATAATTTTTTTAGGAAAGAGTAAAATAAGTAGACTTTGGTATGCTGTATAGAAACATTACATTATCTAACAAAACACTGAAATAAAAACAAGCAACTCAGGTCTCTGGTCTATTTTTACTTTAGGACACAGATGAAGGACTATATCTTCTTCATAAATTATCTTTCAAACCAGCCCTAATCCATGGTCCTAAAATCAGATCCTATAACTTACCTAACCAGGACATATGCTGGAAACATTGTATTCCAATTTTATTCCAGCTTCTATTCTGTGAAGAAAAGGCATTTGAATTACAGCTGCTGTCATATAAATTTTACAAAATCAAGTATTGGGGAAATTCAGTTTGTTAAGGGAAAAGCAGCTTTTAAGAATGATCTTGATACACATATGCAGATCAGCCAAGCTGACCCATGCTATCCATTTGGATCTGAAGTGAAATTAAAACATGCTATTAAACTTGGCCATCTGCACTAAGGATGGAAACCTGCTAATTAGTATTAGCTCTATCATATACTGCAGTGTTGGCATCAGTATTTCATAACTAGCCTCAGAGAGTAAAATGTGTAATAATTTCTTTTTCCTCCTACTTGCACAGCAGTCAACTATCTAGGACACTTACAGGAATTTGAATCTTGTAATGCCAAGCTACTTTTTTTTCCTGATCAAGGGAGAGAGGACAGTAGATCTTCTGTGTTATTATTTACTTTGGATCCTCTTTCCCATATACATATAAGTCCTCCAAACATTTAGCACATAATTAATTTCTTGCAGGTAAACAATTACCTCACTGAGGCTGACTTCTAAGGTTCTTAATATTTTTATGTTTTCCATAACCTAAATTCAATTTATGAAATATTTTCAGAATTTCCCACTATTTCCAGATCCTTGCTTAGCTGCTGCTTATTATTAGCAAGATACAAAATAATGTTATGTAAACTTTTTCTCTTTCTTCATAGTACATTTTGGCTTAATTTAGTGCCCCCAGATCCACAGCTCTTACAGGCTTAAATATACACCGGCTCAAGACCTGAGGGATTAATTCAGGAATTCTGTTTCTATGATCAGACATTCACTCACATGAGGATCACTGTTTCCCTTCTGCTACCATTTTTGTTTGTTTCAATCCATTCCCCTTAGTCTACTGGCATTCAAATAACCTTTCTTTCAACTACAGTAATACAAGTTATTCCCAAGTCATCATGTCAGTTCTTTTCAAAATTGGCAGCTACTGTCCTGATAACATTGAATTGCACTAGGACTTCTGAGGAGGAGGAAGAGCCCCAGGCATCAGCATGGGCTGGGGGCTGACTGCAGGAAAGCTGCTTTGCAGAAAAGGACCTTGGGATCCTTGTCGACATCAAATTAAACATGGGCCAGCAATAAGCTCCTGCAGCAAAAGCACCATGCATGTGTATTACTGAGAATAATATCTGCCATCAGAAATAGCAATGATGGGTTGTTGCTGCTTATAGGCTGCATTTGCAAGACTCAGCCTTTCATAAACTCAAGAAATTCTCTTCTAACAAGTCCATGCTTTCAATTAAGGGTTGTGGGTTGTTCTTTAACAGACCTTAGTACAACACAACATTCTATATACACTTCACTGCTTAGACAGGTTTGATGGAAGGTGGGAATCAATAATTTAAGTTCTTTTAAAAATATGCATAAGTACATCACAGAGAATAGAAAAACTTCAGCGGAAAGGTGATATTATTATTTAATGCCTTGTTGATGAGGTTTATTTTGGTAAGCTTTTGACAGCACAAGGTAACGTATCATCTTTGTGTTGACACAAACAATATCAAAATATGAAAGGATGCACAGCAGAAAAAGAACTGCATCTAAAATAGATTTTTGAGAGAGCAAATTATTTTTTTCCTTCCCAATAGAGCGTTATTTTTTGTTAGAATTTTGCCAATACTGTTAAGCAAAATTCAAAATAATTTTTGTTACAGTAGGTCACTCTTTCCAGGTCTGTTTAGAATTCTCAATTTCTTTCTGCCTTCCATTCAATGCTGAAAAATATTTCCTGGCATTTGAGATTCGGATGAATGTCTTTATCTTTCCACTGTTTTTGCACTATAGCTGCTTTCATTACTCACTACATTGTGCACACTGTGGTGTGCATTTTTACATTGGAGACCAAGGCCTTTTCCTATTCCCCCCACCTTGTTTTTTTTTTTTTTTTTTTGGTTTGGTTTGCAATGAGCAAAGTCTCTCTATCTGAGAGCTCCAGAGGGCAGTGTTGTGCTGAAAGCATCGGTTCTCTTGGCTCTGCCTGGATATTTTTTGGGAACCAGGAAGCTGAATGCAATTTACTGAATGTTATTTACAGACTTGCTTGAATGGCTTAAGTCTTAATTCACAAATGCCTTGGATACACACTTTATGGTTGGGGTCCTTGCGACAAACAAATTAGCTGAGTTTGTGCACATACTATGATCTTCAAGGTTTTTCAAATGTTGTTATAGATGAAATCAATTAAAAAATAGAGGTAAAATATCAGTCATCTTAAATAATGCTATGCCAGATTCACCAAGAAGGTTCAAGGGGCTGGAATATTAATTTACCTCCTTGTGTCACACTGCAAGCAAAGGAGGAAAGAAGTCATTCCCAAGAGGGTGCAAGGCAATGCTGCTCCCCCCCTCCCTCAGGAGTTCCACAAAGAGCACTTTTCAGTTCCAGTTAAGTACTCTTAGAAGCACACTGTGAAAAAGTCTGCAGGGAAAGCATCAAACTGCACACCTCCTTCATGTATGGTCCCTCACAGCTTCCTTCTTACTTCTCCTGCTTCACTGAGGTGTACACCAGAATTGAAAGAGACCTGGAAAAAACAGGATCACCAGGTCCAATCACCACTACCCTCCAGACTCCTTGAAAATTTTCAGACTGCATTTTTTTCTCATTTTTCTGGCATGTTTCACATGGACACTTTGTCTGCGTCTTAACTGACTGTGTGATGCACAGAATGGCTACTAACAAATGGTCACATTCCAGCAGCCTTTCAAACCACCACACTCTCCCACTCAGATCCACACGTCCACCTGTCCATGCATTTCTTCTAATCCTTGCCCCTAAACTCCTATGTCTCTTGTCATGTGTCCACATCACCTCTCTTTTTTGACCACCCGCACTGCTCCCAAGTACCCTGCCTTCTGACACTCTAATTCCTGTCATCTGTTATGTCCTCTTCTTTCAGATTAAAGTCCAATGTCCACCACCTTTCTTCTGCTGCAGTTCTTCCGTTTGCCCTCCTTGCAGTGACTGTGGTTTATCCTTTCTTTGGTCCTCAGAGACAACTCTTGCTGCTCAGAATGCTACTTGGGTCAGAGGCACTGGCAATGACAACAAAGCTAGGAGTATGCTAGCTCATCAACCAGTTGCCTAAGGACATCCTACGCCACCACAGGTCTCAAGTATAGAAGAGCTTGTTTACCCCCTAGACTGTAGAAATCACCTTGTGAGTTGTGTGTGGCTTACAGCCATAGCTTGAACTGTTTGGATGCAAGCCTGCGTTCAGGAGGACACTTTCAAGAGCTGGCATGCCACCTTTTTAAAGCATGCCCTTCAAACAGTAGCAATTGGACAGGCATAACCCCTATACACAGCTTGAACCTGCCAAACGTGTCCCAGAATACCAGTCTGTTTGGATTCTTTGCACACAATATATATAGGAAGGTACTATGGGATGGTCATTGAGAGCCAAAACAAGAACCTGTGACAAGGGGCATGGAACATTGTGCACTTTAGGTTGCTCTTGAGCCTCTGTACCACTGAACAATGAAGATAGACTAAAGAGTGGGTGTTGCAAATCTTTACAATTTAAAGTGGTCCTGGCAGGGTAAATCTAAGGTTACACAGGGCATGAACTCTGTCTTCCTACAGTGAGACACTCAAGCAACAAGCATGGGGGCATCATGCAGAGAGAATTCAGGACATGAATTAGTTTTTTGTTGAATTTTTCTTGAATAGGGACAAATGTGATTCAGTTCTTCAGTTGCTGTCCTCCAGAACACATTGTCTTAAGGCTGTATCAAATGGAAAAGGAGGAAGGATAAAATGAAGAGTGAGGCAGTACTTGGGCAGATCAAGTGGATCTTGGACAGTCGCCACAGAAATACTTAAACCCTGTATCTTCAGCAGCAAATGTTACAAGACTGCTTTTATATTCTTTGTGTTGGATACTGGCAGAAGTCTCTGCCCTATGAATCTACTAAATTCTGTGTGGATTTTGAGGTGTCAATTGCACCTACACAGGTGACATGGGTGCCCCATGGATATCTACAATATCCTCATTGATACGAACAGCCTTGACAAGGTGCTTGGAACTGCTCACAAGTGAAGTAGGTTTTCAACATCCTCACGAGACTGAGAAACGTAGGACTCATTAAAACTGCTCATACAGCACAAGCAGGCTTTGCTATTAGCTCTGTCAATAAACATATCTTGGAATTTGTGACTTGAAGACAGTGATGCCCCATGCCAAGAAAAGGGAGTGGAAAAGAAAATGTTGCCATCTGTTTGTGTAAAGTTTAAATTCATGCATCAGATCTCCTGCACTGTGAAAGATGAGCCTTCTCTTTTTCTTACAGTCTTGAGAGTTGAGGCAGTGTTCATATAGAAAGACCTGAAAATAGACTGAAAGGGTGTTCACCATCAAGCCTCAGCCTCTGATTCAGATGCCTACATTGAAAACCTCCAGAAATCAGAGAACCTCCCTCCAAAAGTATCAATCAAACCATCATCCTGTTTGCTGAAGCTCCACTGAGACTCAAGGGAAGCTGGGTTGCTCACAGGAACCCCCAAGGGACACACCAAATCTCCACAGTGCTACTCTTTCCACAGCGTCATTATGGGTCACCCAGTTTGCATGTTTGGGTTCTTACATTGTATTGGTACGATACAACTTCAAATACAAAGATTTTTAAAACAACATTGCTAAAATTCACCTGAATCATGACAACATTGCTGCCTGACACAGGTAAATTTAAAAAACCTCAGGTATGAATACTTGTTTTTATTTATAATAGTTCGTGGTAACCCAGATATAGAATTGCCTAGACAACTGTGACTTAATCATGTGCAACTGCCAGCTTGCATTTTTGCAGGCATATCTACCCTGACAAAGGTTTTTAATATTTAAAATCATGCAGATTATCTATTCAGCCCTCAGAAAACTCATTGTGATTAGTTCAGTATCTCAGTTTCAGGGACTTCAACTTCTGACACTTCTCTTCAGGCTACAGAGAGCTTTATTAATTGTACTAAAAATCCTGTGCAAATATTTTTAAAATATTATTTAGTACTCAGTTAATTTTTTTATATGAGTATGTTACCATCTATCAATATTGTCACGAGCCTCTAGATCTCAGAAGAGTTTTTTACTCTGCTTTTAAAACACGATTTTATTCTAAGAGCCTCTGTTTATGCACATTTATCAGTCATGACTACTCAGAAATGCTTATATCATATCTGAGGTCAGGAATTAAGATGCATTTAAATTATATGCCAGATGGATGGGCAATGCATACATTTCAGTTCTTTGACAACTTAATGAACATATCTCTTGGCAAGACGAGGTTATCCGAACGTCCCAAATCATCTGTCACATTTGTCTCCAAATTTTTGGGCTATGGTCCACAGTCAGCAATGAAAGCTGACCCTCACACTGTCTCATTGACCTTTAACTGAAAAAACAATTATTTGCTTCCTAGCACAGCATCTTACCATGGCCTTGTCAAGTAAAGGGGGTAAATCCTGATTTACAAGGAGTTTCAGAAATCTAGAAACTTTACATAACTAAATCTCTCACCCTTCAAGTAAGTTACTTTGTTAGCCATTTAATTTAACTGGCAAATTATGCAGAAAAAAAAGTTTGTAGCACACATTTTCAAGTGGACCAATTGTTACCTCATTTTTGAAAGACTACCTGCAAGTACTGTTGGCTCCAATCTTAAAGAGTGGTCAGGAAAGAGAACTTTAAAGAGCATTTTCAGTTTCTCAGGAATGAAAGGTCTGAGACATATATAGAAATTTTCTGCAGAAGACCAAATCTTGGCAAAACAAGTCAAACAGAAAATTTCTGATCAATTTTACCACCTACACACCAACAACACTAATAAGATCTATACTTAAGGGTGCTGTATTCCCTTGGGAATTTATTCACTGGTGTCTTAAACTAGAAGCCCAAAATGTCTTTGAGTTGCTTAAAATTAGTGGAAAACTGAAAAGTTGGCTTATACAAATCACCCAAGGTCACCTGTGCACTGACTTTAGAGGCAAAGCTGCAATGAGAACCTGGAAGTTACTGACTTTCATCCTAATAGTCACTTCACCAAACCAAGATACCACCATTATGGGAGACAATGATAATAAAACATGGCAGTGCTCTCAAATTGCACAAAAACTGCACTTTTGCTGTTCTGAAAAGCTATCATTCTGTCTGAAAGTTACCAAAATTGCTGGGCCAACATGTTCTAAATACACAGTGTCACAAAGAATGTAGTTTTTCTTAGTAGAGTAATATTGCAAAAAGAGGAAGAGAAATAATATGGAAAGAGAGCAGAAAACTCTGTTAAAATGTTAAAAAGGAAAGAATAGTAAGCAATAGTCATTCTTCAAGGTCCTACTGAACTCAGATGTAATACTAACTACAAGACTTTGAGAACACTGAGATGACAATTCGTAAAATCACAGAATAGCTGGGAATTGGAAGGCACTCTTTAAAGGTCATCTAGTTCCACCCTTCAGTTGTGGGGGGACAGTTGCCCAGACCTCACAAGAGTTGGAATCCCTTAACTGGTATTCCTTCCCTTCCTTTTGCCATGGGTCAGCACAATGCCATTGAGCAGAACCTCTAACAGGCAACCTGTTCCTGTCTGGGCGACCCTCACTCTTATCCTCCTGGCAAGACTGCTGCTCAGTGCTTCTTTGTGCCTCCCCATCCCTGACTGATATAATTTCCATTTCTTCTTGTCATCCTCTCCATTTTTCCCAGAGTCCTCCATCTTCTGGAATGTCAATCCACATCTTCCCATGTTATTCCAAGGACATTCATCCAAATTTGTTCTTTCTGCCAGCTTCCAGTCAGGTATTCTCACTTTCCATCACCCTTTCCAACAACTAGCTCTGACTCTCAACACCTTCTTTATGGTTTATCACCTTTTTCTGTCCTTTCTCTGCTCACCTAACCGTTCTGACATCATAAAGTCTCTTCCTTACTTTGTAAAGAAAAAGAAAGGGAATGGTGGTCTATATCACCCTTGTTTTGGTAAGGATTCTACCATTTTATTTTAAGTATCCCTTTTAAGCTCTCAGTCTGCAATCTGTACCTGGAGTCAATGTTCTTGGCTTTCACCAACTGTTTTCATTGAACCTTACTTTCACCATGACCTCTAATTACCTCTTTCTAACTAATTCTGTGAATCAGTAGTCATTTGCAGTTCCTCCCTCAGCTTCAATGTGACTTCATTCTGCTCTTCTTGGCCTATCATCTTTTTCTCTTTATCAAGAGATTCCAATCTGCTCATGTTGACAGACTACCACTGACAATTATCACTGACAATTACATTTTCAGGGAACAGCCTTTGTACTTTCTCCCAAGCTGCTCTTCTCTTCTGAGAAGCCACCCCCTTGTTATTTTTCAATTCTTTTGAAACTTTACTTTTCAATCATCTCTCTTGCTCTTAAAAAAAAAAAAAGGCAAAAAGCAAAAAAAAAAAAAAGAATATGTTTGGATTGCCTTGCTCAACATATTTACCAGCAGTACCTCAAAACAAACTTAACAGCACTGCCTCATAATTTCTCCAAATCCTACTTTTCAGTATCCTTATTGTGTTATCTTTTAGACAGAGGCTGCTTTTTCACAGAACCTAACATAAAGGGGTAATTTTCTATAAAGAGGCTATCAAGCACCATGTATTTTATAAATACAAATTACAACAGGACTTTAGATTTCAGTGCTGTAAGAGCATAATATGAAGACCTTGATATAAAGAAAACAGAACTACAAAGCTTAAGAATGTGAACTGGGCCTAAAAAACTCATTTCTCAGACATGCTGGCCATACATGAGTGCAAATATATACATCAATTGTGTGGCATACATCCACTGTCTTATAAATAGAGGTTTATACATAGAATCCTGTCTTCACTGTAATCTCTAGAACATTTTGTTACTGATTGGTCAAGGATTTTCCATCCAAATCTTGCCATACACATTTTTTCAATATTTGTGAAGGAGAAGACAGGTAGAATGTATATAACAATAATATTTTGTAGTTATAGTCAGTGACTAGAAATTATCTTTACAGCTTGGTTTCTAATTCTGTATTAGGTTTAAATGCTAAGTTTGACAATACTCAGGTTCCAAAGCCAATATTTAAAGGATCGCATGCATGATTTAGAAAACACTGCTGGGTTGTTTTTTTGTGTTTTTTTTTTTTGTTTTTGTTTTTGTTTTTTTTTGTTTTGGTTTGGTTTTTTGTTTTGTTTTACACGGTCTCTTCTGAAATTTAAGTGAATAAATTATTCATCAGCCAGCACTTGTCCTTAGGTGGCATAACTTAGATGTCAAAACCACCCAAAATATCCACATTTGCCAAATCTGTCTTGCTAAAATGGAATGAGAATATTTACATAAGGAAAATGCCAAAGCAGAAAACGAACCCTTTCAGGGCTTTAGTATAATTAAATATTGCAATAATTATTATCATATCAAATATTTATTTCACTGATAAAAGGGATCATAATATTCACACTGTGTTTACAAGTTAGACTGGTGGTCTTCCTGCCTGGGAGGGAGCAATTGCCTTTTTTTGATACTGCCTTTCAGTTAGTATGCCAAGAAGAAGAAAATTCACCACGAAGTTTTAATACAAAACATACAAATTTGATTTGCATTCTCTGATACAAAAGGATATAGCAAATCTCAGCTTTTGTGACAGTGTCTCTTGGAGCAAGGTCATTTCTATAGTGACACTGTGTGAGACCCTTGTGTGCATGTATGCTAACTATGCCAAAGAACAGGAGTGTCTGACGGATGTGGTAGAACTATGAGGTGCTTCCATGCCAATCTGCACTCTTACAAGAAGTCCTCACTCCAATTCTGGGCTGGAAAGGATTTGCTCAACATACGTATTCCCTTTACATGCATTTCTTCCCACCTCTTACAAACAGAAACCACTCACAGAAAACACTGAAAGAAAAGTTTAAAAAATTTGACTGACCAAAAATTTGTGACCAATTGATCCATCTGGAGCAGATCTCTAGGCTGATGAGCTTAGTGAATGCTACTACCATGCAAGGTGGTTGGTGGAGGAACCAGCCTATAATATGTACTGCTTTCAGTCCACCCCTATCTAAAATAGGGGGACATAATGATGCAGCTGCAGCATTACACCTTACCACAGATGCCCTTGCCACTACTTAGGAACTTGGAAGGAAATTTATAAATTAGTCCAAAAGCATTATTTACAACCACTAATACGAAGCTATTACTAAATGTCCCTCACATTCCTTGCATCTGATTTTAAACTCACTTATCATACTCAAGTGTGATACCTCATGCCCTTCCAGGGCTTGAGCTGTTCCTATGTGGCATCAACTATACTACATTATTTTGGAGAGCCTGAGAAATATATCTATGTGTGTAGAGACTCCCTCTTGAAACCCACTGAAAGATTGCTTTTGCACATATGCTGTGACAGAGATTACATTTACAGTCCTGCTGTGACATGCTCTCACTGAGAACTAGTCAAGTAAAGAACATAAATATTGATATAAATTACTAAGATCTTGTAGTCTTTATTGAGATGAGTTTCCACAAAAGAGAGGGAAAATTTTCCTAGAGTAGGGACTGCAGGAATCAAGCCAAACTTACAAGGACTAGGTTTCAAATGGTAAAATACTTTTTTGTTTGTTTGTTTTTTGCTTCATGCCCATCTTGCTGCAGCTATGACTGAATACGTTGATCAAAATCCTATAGAACTATACTCATTTGTGTGTGTGTTCACTTTTCATTTACATAATTATCCTACAAATGGAGCATTTCTCCTTTGTGCTAGATGTCTTACAATGTAATTTAAAGCCACAGCTACCAAAATATCCTGTTCCAGCAGTCCCACCACTATCAATTCTATAGCTCAGTCATGACCATAAATTAGTATACAGGACTTAAATATACATTTCCAGTCTCATGATGTCCAAACAGTCCTTCAGTCAAAGAAATCAAATGTTCCCTAGGATGGATCCTAAGAATCTGCATTTAGTGTTTTGGAACAAACAGGAGAAACATCCAAAACTTAAAAGGACTTCACAGAAAAGTCAGGAAACACATGATTGTAGAGCGCCTTCATTTCAAAAATAGGATTTATGTGTTTGAAACAGAGGAAATGCTTATGGAAATGAGCAAGATCAAACAGTAATACATAATCAGTGCAAAGCTACAAACACATTTCACTGTTAGATATGTATTTTAAGGAATATACAGACTTGATTAAGCGATACGTCAAATGTTCAACTGGCAATGGGTGGGATGGAATAGTGCAACTGAGATGGCATGTATTTTCAAAACAAACCAACCAACAAACAAACAAAAACCCAAACAAAGAATGAAAGAAAGAAACAGGTCTTCTTCTCGGGGTGGGGGGGGGGGGGAGGGGAGGATTCCAAGAGGGCATGAAATCCCAAGCAACTTACAATAGCATTTATCTCTTGGCCTCTGTTTATTCTGTGACTTCTGTTTTGAGGAGACAAGCATCTATCACTTCTCTGTAGCCTACGAATATTGTCTAGGAATTTCTGACCTCTGCTAATGCTGAATTTCTCCCATGAATACTCAGAGTATGTGCAAGCAAAGTCCTGCTTCAACTCAACATGGAGCAGGTTGCAGGCCTGTGGTGGGCCAGTTCCACAGAAGATGGTTTCGCTATGGGACAACAGCAGGTTTTAAACAGCTCCTAAACAGGGAGGAATACTTTTTTGCATCCTTCCACCTTCTGCCTAGAGTAGTCATTGAGTATTTGTGGCACCCTTTTTTTTATATTATCTCAAGAACCTGATACACCAAGATTATTATAGTGCAAAACTTTCTATTTTTAGCAATTTCTTCAATTTGCATAAGGATGTTAGCATGCCTGAAATTGATGGTTATAGAATGAAAAGAAATACACATCTTTAACCAGACTGCTCTTTAACAAAGGTGAAACAGAATTCTTGTGAAGTAGCACAGAATAGTTTTGAATAATATCTGGAGACAGTCATTTGCTTAACACTGGGAGAAGTTTTGTACCTAATGCACAGTTTGAAGTTGATATCAGATAAAGTCTGGTTTTATATCTCTTGTGCTTATTACATACAAAACATAGTACAAAACTTGTGATACAAAGAAGTCTTTCAATGGGCTGCATCAGCCAGCTCACTGTCTAAAGACATTGTTCTTTAAGTACAGAAAATGTAAATAATTATTTTGTTATCTAAATTTTATAAAACCTTTGATGACTGTAATTACTTAATTTCAAATGTCTGAAGATAGTTGTTACTTATTTCCTTTCTAGACTACTAAAAAGCCTAACTTACTGTGACACTTCTTTGGTTATCATACAGTTATATAATTACACAGTTGACCTGGACAAAAACACCACCAAAACTGTTTACTATTTATAATGAGTAATTTTTAAAGTTCACCCTTCTTTTTCCACACTGGCTAGTTACAGACTTTATCCATTTAAATGGATAGCTTCATTATACTTTTTTTCTAAATCCAAAATATCAACTATATTCAGCCTACTCACACCAAGTCTTTGTATATAATATCAAACAAATCATTGATTTGTGGCATATGCATTGCAAAATGTCATCTTGTCCTGCTTTTAATGGCCACGACCAGAGTATACTTATGATCATTTCTGATTTAAATCTCTGATTTCTTCACACTCAAAATCACTTTAGCATACAAAAGCAGAGAAGTTCTATGGAATTTTAATTTTGAAGAACGGTATCTCAGACTGAGCCTCCTCTTTTCTCTGAAAAGTCAATCAGATCAGTAGTGTGCACTCATAGAGCTCTCAATGAATATAAACTAGAAGGAAGTTGCCTGTGTGCTATGCAGAATTGTACAGGCAACTCTCAGTTGTATGTGGGTGTGTAACCCAGGTTGCAGATTAGCAGTGCTATGCTAAAACAAAGCAGAAAAAAAGGAAAAACACCCACCATTCTTCTTCGAATTTCTGATCTCACTTTTTACTTGAGTTTAACTCCATTCCTTGATAAATGTAATACACATAGGAAGTTCTTACCTAACGTGAACATGCTTTGTATTACCTGTGTGTTAACTTCATGTGGGTTAGTCTACTCCATTGCTAGTTTCAATAATTAAGAACTGTGTACCTGTGCAACTATGGAAGAGCCCAGCAGCCCACAGGTTTATTTAACATTTGCTAAAAACCAATTACTTGCCAAAATACCTCCCTAACTCACCTCAAAAATCATCACAGTTCCCTTTAATGTTATTTTTTAAACCCATCAGTAATAACAACCAGCTGCAATACTGGATTCCTATTAATATAAATAGAATGTCGAGATGCTTGAAAGTCAAATCAAAAGCAAAACTAGTGAACAAACACAATGCACTTAAAAGCAAAGAGATAGAGTGGACTTCTCTGCCTCCAAGGACTAGAGACTGACAAAAAGCCATTTTATAATAAGATTTTGTATTTGCACCAGAAACCTTTACTTAACTGGCTAACTGTACATTTTATTTATTTAGAGGGTAATTAACACCGATTATGCTTTTAAAATACAAAATGCGCCTGGCCAATGCAACAAAAACAGTGGTTTCCTTGTGAAAATTTTGTGAGAGAGAAAGTTGTTCCCTGATGCCCCCTCCCCATTCTCATTTTTTTTCCTGCGTAATATAAACAGCATCTACTTCAGGAAAAAGCCAAAAGACAGAGACATCCAGTGTGCTAGCCAAGTGCCCTAAGATCCATGAACTACAAAGGCAGCTGGAAGGAACTGGCAGTCCCTCTCCATCCTCAGGAAGGGAAACCAGACACTGACAAACCCTGGGAAGCTGCTGCAGGAGCTTGTCTGCTGGGAAGGAGGAATGGCTGAGACACTTGTCAAGGAGCAGAAGAAATACAATACTCAGTGTATGAAACATTTACTCTTGTAAAGGGATTGATGGAGACTGAAGGGCTCTGCTGAAGGGCTGGTGGGGCAACAGAGGGCAGGAAAAGAACAGGGTTAGGCAGCTTTTTCTTCAGGGAATCTGTTTCTTTTTTCTCTCACCAGAAAATTAAAGCTATTGACTTCACATTACCAATGAGCATTAAAGACTAATGCAGATATAAAATAGTTTGATATTTTTGCTATTCTGAAAAGAAAGGACTAATCTACCAGTCCTGTATTCTAGCTTTGGCAATAGCTTAACTCCTGTACTAAAATGAAAGCAAAAGGCTTTTCATACTGTGACACAACAGTGTACTGAATTGGAATGAACCTTCTTGCTCCTTTGAATTTATACCTTAATACATTAGTTTTGATATGCTGACTAGGATCAAAATGACACTGATGGCAAAAAGTGCAAGCACTGCTTTAATTCATGTATACATACAGCTCTTGTAGCAATCTCTCTAAACTACTTGACATGGTCTACCAGTGTGTTCCACTGAGTAATAACTTTGCATAAAATGTTACTTTATACGTTGGCTTTTAATTTCACTGAACATCCCCTTGTCCTTTTAACACTGGAGAAAAAAATAAAACTAAATACTTTGTTACAAGATTTCTTACTGCCACAATTGTAAAAATCCACTTAATAAAAAGTACCTGCCCTTTCTCAGGTAGCAATACAGTATTGTCATATAGCATGGAATCATTCATATCAAAAGAAAAACATTTAGCAAAATATTTGCTTTCAGACTTGTTTACTGTTTATTATTTTAATTTACATCAGTTGCTGCTTGCAAAACTTCCAGGGAAATAATTTATTTTTTTTTCTTTTCCCACTGCATAGTAAACACAGCCTTCTTAGTATTTCAGAAGTATAGTACTATAGAAATGCTAGGGCCTGCTTCTACTCCAAATGAAGTTAATGGGAAAACACCAACTGACTTTATTGAGAGTTAGGTCAGGCCCCAAATTTGCAGCTTTTAAAATTTCATGGTTGAAAATTTTCTGGCTAATCCTCAGAACTGACTACTTCTACAACTATATACTATTTACAACTTTATTTATATGTACTTCTTTATTACAATATGTAATATCAATGTTCCTTGTAAAGGTTACTATTTTAAAGAAATTAGACTGAAGTTATTGCCAATCAACCTTTTAATAAACTTAAGTGGGGTGACTTTCAGAATTTTTCTCAACATATGATTCAGTTTTTATTCACTCCTGCTATCTTCAACAACTGTTTAACTACCTTAATTTCAAAGCCTTTTTCAGTGTAATAAAAATGTCCTTTTGGTAGAAGTTTATTGGTCCCATTTCAAATTACGTTCTGAAACATTCCTATACTGATGAGGACTCATTATTTTAGCAATTTTTCTGTTTCAACACAGTATATAAAGCCATGCCTCTCAACTAATCAACCTCAGTATAAAAGTGTAAGTGAGGTCAAACAGATTGCTCACCAAATCTTTGATCAAGTTGTCTGATCACATATAGACACAACTGTCTGAATTGTTGCATATGTTGTATAATGTATCATACAAATTTAAGCATTTCCATTATTGACTGCTGCTCATGTATGTATATATTAACTTGCTGGTCATAAAACTACAACAAAGGACAAGATATACCAATACTGAATTAAGACCTCTAGTCTTGTCTCTCCCAAAATTAAGAAAAATCTGTCTTCCTTATGACTGATAAACTCATGATTTTGTGCTTCAGTTATACACATTTTCCAAAATTAAACTGTGAAGTTTATGTCAAATACTGTGTTGTAACTTTAAATATAACTGACATATTAGAACATGTTAGAACAGATAGATGGGCAATTATGATAAACTACACAATAGTGCTACTGCAGATAATATAATTTATCAATCCTGTGGTCCCCATCATTCATGCATTTACAGTTTGGGAATACAGTGACTGCAAAGGATAATAATTCATAATGGCTACATTCTCAGTACTTCATGCTAGCTCACTAGACAAAATAAAAAAGGTTAATTGTATAACTGGAAAAATGTAAAATTTTATTCCAAGAAAATTAACAAGCTACACAGGTAAATTTTGGCAAATGCAACTTTATATTGAAATCCACACATCTGTATCTTAAAGAAGGAAAGACTCACAGACTCTAATGTATTTCTAAAATACTAAGAAATCATATTATATGCTTTCACAAGTTAAAACTTAAATAATTTAAAACAACCAATACACCAAAATGTGCAGAAAATATAAACAAGACTGTGCCTTCAGTAGAATAAATGCTTCACAAATTGTGCAAGATATCATACTAAGGCTGCGGTCTCCCCATGACAGCTGTCTTAAAATATAAACATACATCAACTGCCTGTGTTTCTCAGAACAAACTAGAAAGGGCGGCACACCTAGAAAAAAATCATATAATCCCAGTGATCTGCATATTGATTTTGGGAACCATTGGAGCAAAAAGGAAAAAAGAGGACTAAGTGATCTTTCATGCACTCCCAAATGACTGACCAGAGTTATTGATTCAATTTTCCTTGCTTATTTGCTTCAATGCTAAACAAAATGGAAGATACTAGATAACCCTTTAAGGCAACATGTGTTTATTCTGTATAATTATAACTGTTCAATTATGACTGGATATTATCATTAACGTTGCCTAACAGACTGATATCTAGCTTTTTAAAAAATATAAATAAGAGTCTATTAAACTTTATACCAAATCAGCAAAAAACACAGAATACAGTTAAATGTTAGCAATTTCACTGTTAAGGAAAATGGCAATTAGAAAGAGTAATATATTTGGAGGAAAAAAAAATAAAGTCAAAATCTGAACAAAAATACTGCTTTGGAATGCTCCCCAAAACTTACTCACAAGGCAAACAGATTTGTAAGTGTGATAATCCAATAATGCATGGCACATCTTTAATCAGTTACAGTACTTGAGTCCCCAGTTTTCAGTCTTTGCAAAATAATAACTGTATGAAATGTTTTAAAGGTCTTCAGATGTCTAAAATTAGTTTTATCAACACATTAACCTCATATCAACTTAATTTATTAAGATGTCCAATGCTAATCTTTTTGATGTTCTTATTTTATGTAGTGATATACACAGCATTTAGCACTGATACTTAGCACCTGCTACTTTCATAATCTAGATTTCAACCACATAAAGGAATTCAGGGCAGTAGTTCAGTCCTTTGTTCTTAATTACAAACCTTCAGCAGTGGTCAGCAGGAACACGTTTAGGTTTAAAACAGGATTAGAGGTGAGCTATTGCAGAGACTGCAGAATGTTGCCCAAATCCTTACAGCTGCTGACATCCCATTCTTGATTTTCTCCTCAAGACATGGCTACAGGCCACAATTGCTTAGCAGAGAATGGTAGTGTTTCACAAGGCTAAGGATTTACAGATGCTCCCTCATATAACACAGTAAGGTTCCCTTGGTAACCTGGATTTTCTGCAGTAAAGAAGGGTTGTGCTGAAACAGCGCCTCAGCTCCCTGTTGGAGAAAATGCAGACAAAAGGATTGATTCCAGCTTGGGCAAAACTCATCCAGACAGCGGCCGTTAGAAATCCCCCAGGTACTACAGGCCCTCTTGCAAAAACTCGCCAGTAACAGGCTACCAAATAGGGACCCCACAAGGTCAGAAAGAGGAATGTCATGATGTAGAACATTCTGCTGATTCTCTTCTCCATTTTGAATTCATCTAAAACCAGTAGCCTCCTCCTGCCTGTGGTGTTCGCGTTTTGCCTGATTCCCAGCAAGGTTGGAGGTGTGGGACCTCTTCCGAATCCAGCCAGCCAATTAGCAGCTGCTTGACCACTGGCTCCAGGACCATGAAAAGTCCAGTTCTGGCTCACTGCTGCAACAAACTGGACTGGCTTCATTTTCCTGCGATCGTGAACAAAAAATATCAGCTTGAGGTAGACAAGCTGTGTGGCTAGGAGGATAAGGGCAAGAAGAAGCATAAATCCCAAGGAATCATTAGCCCTGAAGGAACGATGCTGGAAAGTGCATTGGTCTTCCTCCCTAATGAATGAGTAAGTGCCCACATCTAAAACTGGGGGGAAAGCCATGGCTACAGAGAGAGTCCACACCATACAGATAACAGCCAAACAAGTCCAGAAGGTCAGTCTCTTCGTATAAAAACGGTGGTGGGCAATAGCTAAGTATCTCGTGACGCTTATGCAGAATAACATGAAAGCAGTGTGAAAGCAGGACAAAACCCCCAAAAAGGCAATCACTTTGCAAGTAAGAGTCCCATACGTCCACGTAGAGCCATTTTTTACCGAGGTGAAAACAAAAGGGAAACAAATTGCAGATCTGAGGATATCTGAGCAGCAAAGATCCAACAGGAAGTAGTAAGGAGCTCTATGCAAGGTCTTATCTTTGACTAGCAAAATGGAGATCAGAAGGTTACCCACCACACTGACTCCTATTATGAAACCCAGTGAAGTCAATTTCAGAAAAGCTGTTAAAGGAGAGAGATTTTGTAAAATGTTGTCAGCTGCATGGCTGTAGTTCGCCATAGATGGATGGATGATATGTATATTGCCTCAGTCAAGTCTCATGATCTATATTTAAGAACAAGGAAAAAATAGATCCATACATCTTACTGAAAATGTAATCCACAAACAGAACTGATCTTGTGTCTAGTCATACAGTACATCCTCTTCTTTCTGATTTGTCATGCCATCAAAATATCTGAAAAAAAATCGAGCTATCAGTTCTTAAGTTAACACAAAATGATGTCAGAAAGTGCTAACAAAGATGTTAATTTATGGAGAACCAAATGAAGCTGTAAATTTGAGTACTATTGTTTGTTTTTAAAAAAACATGAGGCTTTTTTTTTTTACTGACTATTTAGTATGATCGACTATTGGCAGATTTGGCTTGTTACAGTTTCACGACTGACCAATGCTCCTTATATTTGGTAGCACATATAGTTTCACAGTTAAAGCCTCAGAGATTTTATGAATCAAAAGATTCCCAAGAGTTAATCACTGACATCTTTTTTAAAGAATCCCCAAAGACTGATGATATTCTGACATTACCTACATTTATTTTATGGCTACAGTATTTGTCAATGTTTTAAGAGACAACTGCTGTGTTGATATGGATCACACCCAAAGAAACCCTGCAGAATTTATGTTTTTTAACCCAAGTCACCAAAGCACATTAATCACACAGTGTTAGTTTATGCATTTTGTAAGAGAAACAGTATTCTCTACCCTCCTCCCTTCCTTCTATAAACCATAATTTTATCATTTAGACTTTTAGATAAACAGGTATCTAGACAGTCGATAGCAGCATGCTTTAGGGTGTCGTCCCCCGGCCTCCCCCCCCTTCCCCCGTGCTTTAATGCAAATCGTTAAAGCCTCGACATAATTCATAATAAGCAACGGTCAGTGTAAATACTGAGCAAAAACAGGCAGCACAGCCAAGACATAATGCCCATCCTTTCAGGAGGGCTAGTTTTAGTTATGCTTAAATTAACATATATATTGTTTTATGGGTGGGGGGGTTTATTTTTTTTTTTTTTGTTTTTTCTTTAGCTAATTAGGGCTCCGCGATTCCCATTATTCTTCCCAGTGAATCGTACCGGAACCCATATCATGCAATAAAATAAACTAAAATAAAGAACTGTCTGTTGCTTTTGTCCCTTTTTTTTTTTTTAAATTTGTTTTGTTTTGTTTTTTCTCCCTCCAGTGCCAGGGACAGGAGCCACAGCAGGCATGATCAGGCTCCTTCGTTATTCACGAGAAGTGTTTCCTATGCCACCTCGGGTGTACAAAGGATATTCCCACTGAATCCCAGCAAAATCCTTCCATTCTTACCGTCCACAAAAGAGCCTGATTGCTGCTGTGTAAACAGAGGCTGATCAGATCATGGCATCGTTTTAAAACCATGAAATCAGGCTCCCCTCCCCCTCCCGCCAGCCCGCCGCTCCCCCTCCTCCGTGGAGCTGTCCCCGCGGCGGCCGGCCCTGCCTCCGCACACACAGCCCGCACGCCGCACACGCACCGCCGCTGCTGGCACCTCGCACCGCCGCTGGCACACGCACTCACGGCCACAGCCGCTCCCCGCGCCCGGCCGTGCAGGGCCGGACTGCGCCGCGCTGCAAGGCAGCCCGGGTGCCGCTGCCTGGCATCAGCCGCATCTGCCGGAGCCGTGAGAGAGCCCCCCGCGGCGGGGAGCTGGGGAGAGCGGAAGAGGCATTGTCTGTAAGGGCTTCCATCATGCCACTTCTTTGGAAATAAGCCCCGCGCCCCTGAGCGGGAGAGCCCTCTCGGCACGCACCTGCGGCCGCGGCAGCCCCCGGCGCCCCCAGCCCCTCTCCTCCTACCTGTTGGTGCCGGAGATCCCCACATGCCAGAGCTGCTCCTTCCCACCGACCGGGGGCTGCTTTACACTGGCCGTCTTTTCTATTCTCCTCTACCGTCATTCATTCTTCTTTCTCTCAATCCTTTTCCTTTTTCTGTGTTTTTTTTCTCTTTTTTTTTTGTTTGTTTTGTTTTGGGTGTTTGTTTTTTTTTTTTTTTTGTTATTTCCTTTTTTCTTTTCTTTCTTTTTTTTTTTTTTGCCTCGGTACCTTGGCTGAGGATCCAGTCAGTGGCTCGGGCGGCGCATGCTCGCCGCGCCGCCCCCCTCCGCGCCGAGCCCCGTCCTCCCCTGTCGCAGCGCCCGTAACAATCTCTGCCTGTAACGCGGCGGCCGCCTCAACGAGGGCACGGCGGGCTCGGCGGCGGCGGCCGCTGCTGTCTCAGAGAGGGCACGGCAACCTCCGCGGCGGCAGCGCCGTGCGCGGTGATGTGCAGGCAGCCCCGGCGGCAGCAGCCTCCTCAGTGAGGGGAAGGCAGCCTCCTTGGCAGCGCGTTCCCATCGCGATGTATAGCCGAGCTGGATTTATTGGCGAGCCTGGGCAAGCCAGTGAGGAAAGGGAGGGGAAGGAATTAGGTCCTGCGCTCCTTGTTTATGCCTCTAGGCTCCCCCTCCCGCCCCGTTCGCTTACAGCGGGGGTCTGGAAGCGCCCGCCGCGCTGCGCGTCGCAGCCTGTCGGGAGAGGGACCGGGCGGTTTCTTCAGCTGCCGCTGCTTGATCCACCCGCTCGTGGCTCGCTTTCCTTCCTCCCGATTCCCGCCCGGTGAATTCCTTCTTCCCGAGCCCCGAGCCAGGGAGGGCTCCTTAACAAGTGCCGTTGTTCGCGGGGGGCGCGTTCGCCGCGGGGCCGTGAGGACACCGCACCTTTCCCCCCGGCAAGCCCGCGGAGCAGCTCCCGACGCGCAGCCCGAAGCCGGCGCAGAACTGTCAGCGCGCTCGCTGCATGGCGGCGGGGATGAATCTGGTGTCAGCCTGTTCCGTCCGCGGCAGGGCCGGCGTTCCCCGTGGGCGCGCAGGGCGGCAGCGGCGGCCGCCGCGGAGGAGCGCCCGCCCGAGCCGGCGGCCGGCGGGGATCGATCCCGAGCCGTCCCGATGATGTCATGCGGGCCGGTGGGCCGGGGCGGCGGCGCCGGGAGGCGGCGGGCTGTGGCCCGGGCCGCCGTAGGGGCCCCCGCACCCGCTGGCACTGACCCTCGCTGGTGCCACCGCGGCAAAGCCGGGAGGAAGCGAGGAGGGTTGGGATCTCTCCGCCCTCCCGCCTCTTCGGTTTGTATGGGAGTTTATCCGGGAGAAGGGGGAACAGGAAAGCCGTGCCCCAAGAATAATTCGCTCTGGCTGCAAGGCAGTTGAGGAACAGCTTGTTTTCGGGTCGAGAGATTTGGATCCTGAGGAACTTCTTCGCTGGGAGCTTCCACTCAAGCAAGAATAAATCCTTCTGTGGGACAGATTTATAGGGTTGATTCATAATGTGTGTCACATCTGTGAGACCGTTAGTAGACTACAGGCATTTTTTAAGGCTGTTGTCAGGTTTGGGTTCTTTCTTTTGACGCTCGCTAAAAGGCACTGGACTTGGTTGCCAAACCACAAAATTAGCTTCAGTAGCAGCCTGACCAAGCCTAGAGGTCTGCGGCCACTAGAAAATGCATGCATTTAAAACCAACATCACGCTATTACAGCCGTGTGCCTTGTTTCAGATAAATTTTATTCTTAGAGAGAAAAGTGACACAAAACTCATGTACCACACCATTTTTTTCCTGCAAATGTAATGGACATTTTGCAAATGTAAGGACATGATGGTGCTCATCTTTGGGGTGGCAAGGGTTGGCTATGCTTTTAAAAAAAAATTGTTGTGGTTGTTAAAGTTACTAATTGCAGTTGCGCTTCTTGGTCACAATCACCTAAGCTATGCAGACCCCTCCAGGTATCCTTTCTTTGTTGTTAAATATATGTACTCACAGTGACACAAATAATGACCTTTGAAGTCATTCTTAAAATGTGAAGGGCAAAGAAGTAGCTTTAATGGTCTGTCTAATATTGCAAAGAGTTCTCCAAATGTCATGCATGGAAATAAGACATTTGCAATGCAAGATTAGTAAGATTTATAATATGTGGTACTGAATGTCTGTAGTATGTTCATGGTCAGGGCCTATTCTTATACTCTGATATGTGTAAGAATGATGATGTTTTGTTAGGAGTAAACAATGCAACACAATCATCATTGTCATAAAATACATCCATTGCCATAGATTTTAACTTTTTTCTGTCTGGGCTTTCTTTTAGAGAATGTTACAAAATTATATTGCTATATAACATTTTAAAACTTGCTTTCCTCTTAGACATGTATCAAACTGCTCAGAAGTAATCTATGAACTTCAGAATTCATTCAGTGTTCAACCACCAGTTCACCATAAACCCATTTGCCCCAGGCGTAAACCCAGCATAAACCCAGGCATAACCTGAGAACAAGTCTTCTAATTTTGTTCAACAAAATGTAGACATATAGATTGAAGTGCCACAGAGCAAAGTTAGTTATATAATATAAATAACTGAGAAAGAGCTGCATTAGGGAGCAGATTATCTCATTCTGAGTCACAAATCTGAAGTCCATCATGTATCTTAAACTCCATTCTGATCATTGTAAGGGTAGAGTCAGTCAAGGGAAATCTTTGTTGCAAAGTAAGAGAGTGGGGTGACATAATACTATGTTTAACTGTTGCACAGGTAGCAGGTCATGTTCTCCATGTAGGGAAAAATAATCCAAGAGTCTTGGGGCTGAGAATGTGGAAGGTGAAGGCAGATGTCAGAAAAATATGGCTCCAGGAAGCAAGAACATTTGGAAGGCAGGGAGATGAGATATGTAAGGACAGGTGATGAGGTCTGTGCTAACTAGTTCTTCAAAACAGCTGGACTAGAGATGTGAAAGGTTAAGAAAAAAAATATTTGAGGCAGGCCATGTTGCAAAGTGAGTGGATTAGGGGTAGCCAAGAAGAATTTCTTGGGGTTTTGGCACAAGGGAGCATTCTGAATCTTGAATAAATTGCCTACCACACAATATAAGTGGTGGCAACACTAAGGACAACACAAAGGAGGCTCCAAAACACAGAGGACCCATGGTCCCAAACAAGAATATCAGAAGTGATTACTCTTAGGGAAATAAATATGTTTCCTTTTTTTATTTTCCTACTTCTGTACTGCTGTGCCTCATGAAGGAAGGGACGAAGAAGAAAGTGTAGGTGAAGTATAAGCACAAGTACAAGAGGGTTTGTGTACCTTATCAGAGTTAGTAGCAGATTAATTAGAATTTCCACTGCAAAATGAGAGAGGCAAGGCAGTTTAGCTGATTTTCTGATTTGGATCAAAGAAGAGAAGCATCTTCAGGTTTGGACAAATCTACTATAAAGTTCTTGAGAGTTATGGTACAGAGCTCTTTCATTTTCTCCCATTTGAGTTATTTAATTATTATGGCCAAGAAAATAATTGGTGAAATACTCAGCTTTGTTGTTGATGACTGAGGATTCTGTATTCCAAATCTTTGGGGTTTTTTCCACATTAGGTACTATTCAAGAATGACCAAGGAACACTGTTTAGTGAATTGCATCCACTGAGTTCGTTCCCAGATGAAGATCATCTTTTTGCAGGACCCTACTTTGATACTCTCAGTCTTTGATATCATCTGCAGGTCTGGGCAGTTCACTTCCATGAGGTGATGCTTGGGTACTTGTGGCCAAGGAGCCAGGAACCGTGGAGATGGGGCACAGTTAAATACTATTGCAGAGGAATTTGTTGGTGTGTAAGCAGCATTTGGGGTACTTGCCATCTATTTCTTTTGATGATATGTGCCCTGAAATTCTGTACCACAGTTGTGAACCAGGTGAAGATGCTGGGCGATTCCCATTGTTTTGAACCTTTTCCTCAGAATGGGAGAGGTTTTTGAGAGTCTGACACTGAGAAATTTCATGAATAGAATCTGAGATATAGATTGTGTTAGAAGAAGGGGTAATGATGACAGTTGAAAAGATGGGGTGAGATACTGTCCATGGTCAGTAATGTCTCTCAATTATTTCAGTGGAATGAGGATTTCAGCACAGGGCCAGAAGTTGTCAATAGCTAAAATCTAAAGTACTCAAGTCCCTTTTGTCTTGAACATTTCAGTGATTAATGTGTTTACTGACTGTCTTGAAATTTGTATATATGCAATGTCAACTTATTCTGCAAAATGTAAATTTAAGCACTGTAGGATTTGACAATATTTCTACAACACAGGAGAGATAATCTACAAGGTATGCCCACCCCTGTGCAGAGGCCAGCACGAGATTTATGTATTGCTTGAGAAACTGTGATAGATGCTTCTAAAGTGCATCCTTTTCAAAGGGCTCAAGGAATTTTTTCAAGGGAACTTTCTTGCCCGTGCAATAGATTTGTGCAGCTTTGGAGTAGTATTTAAGTAGGACTTATATAATACAGAGACCTGTGTAGGACCCCTGCACAATGGAGAATGTCACCTGCAATATATTTGGTTCTTATCCTTAGTAAAGTGATTTCAGAGTAAAGACATTTGTTGGCAGTGTCTGGCTCCTGGGTTGGCTCTCAACACAAACATAAATTTCACCCCACACTGAAAATCTCTTTAGTGGTCTCTGCCTCAGTGATGCGTGTTTTCACTACAACAAAATTACATTCATGTGGTTATAACAATTCTTGTGGATAATAATTGTATTTTTAAATGTTAACATTTAGTCAGACCCTCTGATGTTTTATAAATATTTCTCAAAAACATCTAATTCAGTATTAAAAAATAATTCATAGGTGCCTTTGAAAATTAATTTTGGTTCTTAAAAGTAGATATATGTTCCATTTTTACACAGGAATACATGAAGATTTAAATGCAAATACACTTGTCTGCCAAACATGAAAAATGCATTGTCCCGCAGGGGAAAACTGCTCTAGGTGATTCCAATGGGTGTGAGGCACCCGTATGCTTCTAAAAATCCCTTTAGATACTTACCTGTATCTTTAGGCTTCTAAAAACCTTTTATCAGTTTGTTCACTAGGACTGCATTTGAAAGACTGGACGCATAATTTGCATCTAGGTTTTGTAAATAAACTGCTACATTAGTGTTGCACTGCTAAGTTCAGTTATTGTGCAATTTAGGTAGTGAGGACATGGAATTTACTTGACTTCACTTGCATATCAGGTAGTTAAAAATGCAAATGAGCTTAACAGTGGCCATGAGTAATTAACAATGTTAAATTGCACTGCTGATTACTTGTGCCTGCAAAAAGATAAGGTACATTTTAAAATTGCTGGACTTCAGAAATGGTGGTTTCACATATATGATTAGAGGGAAAAAGAGAAAAGAGAGTGTTAGTGAGTCAAAGAAAGGTTCATATACTGTCTTTGCTATTTATGCACCATATATGTATGCATGCTCCTGTGCTGAAGAATTACTGAAATGCTTGTTTTCACAGCCAAGGATGAGTGATAACAAGTGACTTAAAAAGATAAAGCAAGTCACATGCACAGTGATGCAGATCTATGACTGAGCTCCGTAGAAGGGAGAAAAAAGGAACTTCATAGTATCTGAAGAAGTAGTTTCAAGAAGTTGCATTTGCTGAGATAGTATTTTTGAATGGTTGAGAATACTTGAGAGTATTTCTCTAATACTTTCATCTTGGATCTCTCCATGCAAATATATAAATAATGTAATATTCAAAATGCAATCTTTATGCAATTTTTTTAGTTCAAGTCTTGGGTTGTTTGGTTAGATTTTTTTTTTTTCATAGTAGAGGATAGGCATTATCTTGCATGTCTGTGTAACAAGTCTTTTAATGTGAATTATTCTGAACTTGCGTTTTTGTTAGTGGGAAGCATTGAAATTCTTATTCCAAACAGTTTTTATTAATATGGGCAGCATGGTAAAGATGCCTCAGTAACAGTGTCTACAGCAGGACCTAGAGCTGCTGACCTCAGGAAGACTATTTTTGCCTGCACGCCTAGGGAGTTGCCAGAACATCAAGAGAATATGACCCAAGCTTAGTAAAGTTCCTGCTAAATCCAGTCTCTTCACTCTCTTTCTATGCCAGAAAACCTGTTGGTGTTTTGGTAATTGATTCTGGAACAGGAGGGAGAATACTTTCTCCTTTCTCTATACAAAAAATAAAAAAGCATTCCTGACAAACCTTGTAGATAGGATTTGTTGAAGCATATGCATAGACACAAGGAATAGTCTCACAGAAATAGTGATTCATTTATTTAATATATTTTCATCTGCTGTTTAATTAATGCAATTAATTGTTGAACTTTTAGTGTAATCTACAATACGTCTTTCAACCACTGTAAATACATTCCATTCACTATTTGTTTTTCCTCTGCATGACATACAGTAATGTGAATACATCACAGTGGTACAATTCAACAACAAAAATATTTGAAAGCAGCTGAACACATTAAGAATTCATGACTAAATCACCATGGGTGAAAAGCATGATTTTTGTGTGAGGCTTATCTAACAAATGATATGAAAACAATCTGGTGAGAAACACATAGGAAGTACTCCAGAATTTAGAAGTTGAATTGGGAGCACTGACCCAGGGCCATGGTAATGATGTTTTGTTTCTGATGCAAAGCTAAGCAGCCTTGGCGTCTTCAGTGTGTGTTCTCCTATCTTACCATATGGCACTGTGTCAATGACTTTTGAGTCGAAGGGAACACTCCCATACAAGAAAAGATTTCCTGTCAATGCAAGTCAGCACCTCAGGACCACTAACATGGAAAACTGCTAATTTGCTGCAGTGAGGGAATCTGTTTACAGTGATTTTAGAAGTGTTGTCTGTTGGCTTTAGAAAGCTTGTAGTTTTTATTATTTAAACAAAGTGGTTTGTGTTTTTTTGCACCTCACCCCTTCTCAGGTATTATGTTTTAAAATCCTTTTGTCTATATGATTTTAAAATTTGATTTGCAGTAAAAGGCTTTCCCACAGCTATACAACACTCCTGGTTTGCCTTGTTAAATGGAAATTCAGGTCTAGAAATCAGCTAACCCTGCTGAAGCACAGAGCAGCTCTGCAGTGTCATGGTCATTAACAGTGCCAATCACAGCGTTGAGGAACACATTTTTCCTATCACCATTACAGGTGCCAGTGGAACACTGTGGAGCAAAATGAATGGGGTTAGTGACATTACAGAACAGAATGCTTGCCTTGAGAGGCAAACTTGTAAATGCTTGAGAGACAGAGGAAAGATGACTTCTTCAGCTGAGTTGTGTTCAACATTTTTATGCATCCAATATAAAGCAAAGACAGACTTATGTGAGATGCACATAACTTTACCTGTTATGTAAACCTAGTTCTATCCCAAGCTCTTTCATAGTTTTCCAGCATTATGGATATGTGCAGAATATTCTTTGGCTGGGGGGACTGCTGGGTTAGCAGGTTTTTCTCCCATGTCTTTTAGTGCTGTTGGTTCACTAGAGGTTATTAGGATGTTGTTGGGGCCTAATGAAAGGACTGATTATGGTTCATTATTTTTCATATACCTTCTGTCATGAAGCTATATAGTGCCTAAGTGAATTTATGCGTATTTCTTCCCTTCCTTCTCTTTTAAACCTGAAGTCTGATTTTAGTGAAGTGTGATACATGAGCAGAGAAGTCTCAGAGGCAGGTGAGCTTCCTATAAATTTTGCGAATGTAGGTGTTGGCTGCTTGTCCTAGAGTTTACCTTTTTCCCTTGGCTGGCCTCCAGTTTCAGACTGGCCACCACTCCCTAGGGACCCTGGTCTGTAAGTGAGGCTTCAGCATACAGTGATTCATCTGCAGGTCAAAACTGGTCATGGCCTGGAGTTTTAATCCATTTCTTGTTTGGTGTCCTGGTGACCAGGCTTGGATACACTCAGATGTGCAGCTGAACAGATCCTGGATATGTCACTGTGGTTTCTGCACCCAGGGCAGGATGGCAGGTAGCAAAGGCCATGCTGCTTTTGTGAAAAGGCAGCACATCGTATTGACCAGTTCAGTATCAGCTTGATACTGATACTGATCCACATCCACTCTGCTGAGCTCCTATTGCCTCTGCTGCAGTTACTGCACCATTTCTTCTGGTGTTTATGTGTTCATATTTGCATTATTATTTGTACTATTATCAGTGCACAGGGATATATGTCAAATCAATCATTTTTGTAGAGCTGGGATATATAAATACTTCCATTTTCTGCTCTCCTTAAGGTAGGTTAGAGGTGAACCATGGAATGGACAGTATGTTGTAGGATTAGAGAGACAATTTGACAATAGAATTTTCTATTTCTAGCAGTATACTGAGGGGGGATTTAAAAATAATAGGATAAAATAGGATAACTGTCACTGACATCTTTCAAAGCTGTCTTTTAGGCTGTGCTTAGGGACAAAAATTAACAGTGTCAATGTAAGAAATATTAATTTTTTTCTGATATAACCAGTTCACATCTAGGCATTAGCTTTCCTGCAAATCTCTTGTTCAAGTTTTAAGATAACACATACACTGTACACATTTTATATATTTATGTATAGATATATATTCTATATGTTTGTATTATATAGTATTGTTTAATGACTCTGGGTTGATTTAAAGCTCTGTAAAGAAAATATAAATAGTTTTAAAAGGTATACTGCTGAATGATAATTGCTTTGAATGCACAAGATTGAGACAATGGAGAGTCAAATCTGTAATGTCTGAGGTGGAGGGTGAACATTGGTTTTGCAAACAGTTACCATGAATATATGTTCTGCTACCAAGCTTCAGGACTTACGATCTAGAAAGTGAAAACAGTTTTGGATATTCATGTCAGATCAGCTGTTAACTGTTCACTACAAATAATTTGATATCTAGAACCTTATGCCATGGTCCCATTTTGTCCGTTTGCTGGATATTAAATGAAAAATTCTCATTTATATGTAGAATAAGGAGAAATAATTTTAAGTTTTATACTTGTGAAGATGCAGAGAACAGTCTCTCTCAATAAAGGTAGGTCACCTTGTTAAGAAGCTCAACTGTTTGAATTCTGCAAATACGATCAGAACAGCACTGTGAGGGCACAGTAGGAGCTGCCTGGATGCAGCTCTGGTGTAACTCTAAAACTGTAAATATTAATTTACTACTGCATTGCCTGTTTCATGGAGGTATGAAAGAATGATTGTTTTATTCGAAATGTCACCTGCAAAACTAGTCAAGACTAATAGTAGGAAATGGCAGTATCTTTTGCTAAATTGGACTAGTATTTGCATGTGGTGAGCCAATGTTTGAGTGTGGTATCTAAAGAAAAGAGTGAAACATTGATCAGAATCAGGATGCTGCACTGTGCTAGATAAGACAGTCTGCTGTTGGGAGAAAGCACATGGGATCTGGTCCCAGCTACATAGATTGTTTAATGCTGGTTTTCCTTTGTTTTCTGATTGATTACATAATGTCAGGCTATGAAGATGAGACCAGGACCTAAATCTTGCCCTAATAGGCGGGTGTCCTAAGCAGCAAACATGAAAGTCAGTCTCTTTTGCCCACATCCCACTCTGTCTCTCTCTCTCTCTCATTGCTCTTAGATTTTTATAGCTGGAGAGTCCAGAATAAACAGGAGACCATTATTTCCAGGACTGTCCTGTCTAGTACTTCAGAAATATCTTATTGGAGGTGGGAGACTGGCTTGAATTCCAGATCTTTTTGTGCAGTGTCAGTAAGTACTAGGTGGAAAAAAAATCTGGATTTCCTGCAGCATTTGGGCATTCACTGGACTCATTCACTGCTGCTGATGTACCTTACCTGAACACACCACTCAGATCAGACTCCTGTAGGACATTGCTGGAAGCAAGACATTTAGGTTATGCTCTGTATCATGTCTGCACCACCGGGATTCTGCACTGCACATTCTTGGTCAGTTCTGCATGTGAAAGGAAAGCTTGCAACCTCACATCTAAAGAGCAAATGTCAAATGTCAGTTGAAAAGTTTTCACTGATAAGTCTTTCTGTTGCTTCCATGTGTGATTTCTAGGTCCTTTTTTTAAGGACTCTGCTCAAGTCATGTTTTAGGTAATTAAACTACCTCTTAAGCTATTAGAGTTCCTCACTGCATGATTTTATTAAGTCTCACTGTACCTATTTGTACATTATTAAAACAAAATGTGGAAATAAGAGACCCAAATAATATTAGTCTGTTTTTCCGCCTCTGAGATACGTATGTGGACAAAAAAGTGCTCTTTTAATGAGTCAACACACCAGCTCCTCAAAGGACAGTACCAGCAGTAACCAAGTAAAACATACCTGTTGTGTAATTTTGTGCTGCATTGTAAATTTGGGTATTAATGTAGTGCTTCAAAAACTAACAGGTTTTTGATAGTTGATACTGTATCTCTCTATTATGCATAATATCTCTTCATAGATATTCATGCCTAACAAAACTGTGGCAATTTGAAGAATTTGTGTAAAACTTACAAATTCTCTTTGAAATTAAGGATCCTCAAGGTATATCTGTTTCACCCTGCATGATCTATATTGATGAAAAGAAAGTTCTTTCTTTTTTCCTAGCCTTTTTAGTGCACTGAATTTTCAAAGGACACTGCCACAAGGCCAACCATGGGACATAATGAAATGCTGGCAAGCTGAAATCAGATGGAAGACCTTCAGACATAAAGAGCTGGCAATTGCTCAAAATGATTTATATTCCTATGTGGGTTAGTTATCAAAACATGGATCACATCTTGGGAAAGCTTGGTGATGCTGAAAGAGAAGTAAAAAAAGGGAATAGAAGCAAAAGTTAAAATGGGAAGGTAACTTAATGACCATTCTGGAGTAAGACATGAGAAATTAGAAGAAAAACTTGTTGCAGGAATGTGAGAAGTTATTTTATGCTACCACAGCCAGACAGAGACAGTTGAAAACAAAACTAGTGGAATTAAAAGGCTAGATTCAAATTAATTTTTGACCAATGTATGCAAACCTATTTAGACAATAAATGGATCTGGGATAATGTTCAGTGGATACAGTGAGAAGTTGGAGACAGCAAAAGTAAAGGCCTTAGTTATGAAACTTTCAGACTTCTGGTATTCTTGGCAGTCTTGAGATACAGCTATGAACATATTGAAACCAAAACTATTTTAAGGTGAGGTAGGTTTTTCAACCCTTAAACTCTTTAACCTTTACTTTAAAATCTGTAAATTCGGGGTACGGATATTCAAATATGGCTCCTAGTGAACAAATACACTTGCAAAACAGAAAGTGAAATGTTTCTTTTTAATGTAAAAAGCCTACGTGTTACTTATTACCTGGGAGCTTCTGAAATTGAAAAATACAAGAGGAGTAAGAGAATGAATAAATGATTGTACTAAGATTATGTTGAGACATTGACATTGAACTTCCAATTGCTAAAATGAAGAAAGAGATACAAGTCTAGTAGATTTTGACTGAGAATTATGGTTTAAGGCTTAGCTTTGCTGTGATGTGGAAAAATAATGCCTTATAGAGCAGTTTTGAGGAAGGATTTAAGCCTCTCTACCAGGGGTCAGTGAAAGACTTGTTCTGGTGTGTTCAGTGTCAGCATCCTAGAGGGAACTTTGGGAACCAGTGTAGTTTATGGGTTTCTATTACTTTTGTTGATAAGTTTAAAGAAACTTATATACTTATAATACTCTTTACACATGTCCCAGTTTCATAAAAGCTACATCTTTCTCTACCTTTGTAATAAGACCATAAATAGTTACTGTAAGCAGGTGACAGCAATCAACCATTTTAAAAATGAAAACCACTTTTTTCACTCATGAGGTTTATTTACTTAGAACTTATTTCTTGTGAGACCAGGTTGCAGCTTTTGAAGCACAGGACAAAAGGAAAGTGGGGTTGCAATACCAGATAATGAAGAAACAAAAACCTAGTACTGTAAGAGGACATAGAATTCTTACTGACCAAATTGCTTAGCTACTACTGCATGAAAGAGTATATTTAAGGTATGTCTGTCAGTGCCTCTGCCCTGTTTCTATGACATTTATTTCCTAAAGCCTGTATTTTACACTGAATTAGGCAACTTTCCTGAGTTACAACAACTGACATTATGATATATTAAGGCAGCAGACTGGCAGTTATTATGTACAGTCAATTTTAGGTCATTTTAGTAGTGTACATAAAGTGATCACATGCTTTACATTTACTACTGGAAGGTCAGTATCCCTTTGGAAGTAGAAGGGATTTTAATTCTTAATTCTAATTAAATGTATTGGGAGTTAAGCAGAGAAACCTCTGGCAAAACTCATGAAATTTCAGATTTCTAGTCCTTTACATTTCTATCTATAGCTATAATAATTTCCTTGCTGGCCCTTCTGAAATTGTGAGCATGTAATCCTTTTTACTGGGATTTCAGTGTTACTTCTGGACAGGAAAAAAAAAATCTATGAATTTCTTATTTAATACATAGAACCCCACATAGACTAGGTGAAAGGAGTTCCTAAGGAACAGTTTGACACAAACACAAACAGATTGCTTTTTTTGCTGAAATAGTAAGAATAAGGCAGAAAGTTAAGCAGACGTACATCAGTCATGTATGGCACACATACATTAGAAGTGGGCAAAGAGGCACTTTATGTTAGTATGGTGTCCTTGAGAGTGGACTGACTTGTGGATTTTCCTTTCCTTTCTTGATAAATCTTGGAGAGGTAAAACAGTAGAGTTGAATACACAAAGTTCTGAAGTGTATTTGTGGAATGAAAGGAAGGAGAATTTTTTTTTCTAATATTTATTAAGATGTAGGTCAAATAATTTACTGGTAGCAGACTGTGGGAAAAAAAAGACAGAATCTATTTTAAGAACCAATTTAGATTTTCACATAAATGGAAATCAAGAATAATTCTACTGCATTACACAGAAGTATAAGGGCTGGTGCAAGGTCAGAATGAAGCCTCTTGTGTTTTCTGTTCAAAATGAATTTAAATCAGGATGACTACACTGATTTCAGAAATTTCAGGCTGTTTTTAAACCAGATGAAAATCTGGCATTCAGTTATCACAATAAATAATTCAGCTAATATTTTTCTAAGGAAAGAGATGTAGATGAAGACTAATACAGCTGAAGTTCCTAATGAGCACCATCTGGTGCAAGGTGTGCTACTGGTCAAATGCAGGGACCCCTCCATCCTATCATTGTATCTACTGCATCCAAACCTGTGTTTTGTATTTGACCTTGTCCTAAACTCCCACTGACGCCAATGGGAAATCCATGTGCAACAAGGTCTTTTATTCTGGCTGTCAGATCTTAATATTTTCAAAATGTTGACTTGGGAAGGAGTTGATATAATTCACATTTGGGGCTTTACACTGAAACAGTTTAATTCCATTTGGAGTACAGTGCTAGTCCCATAAACCCATCTCTAAAAATCCCACTCTGAAAAGAGGATTAGTGTACATGTGTTGCATTTGCTCCCTTTTTTCTATAACCTTTTAATGCCTCAGGGATTGAGTTTCACTAGACACAGTGGGAGAATCCTGGTACATCTTGTTTCCCTGTGGTCTTACATGATGACTGAACAGCCTCACAGCTTTTGCAGTCAGGTTCCCTATGGGCTCACACTGTGATTAGACTTGTTCACCACAAATATATCCTTGTTTGCAATGAAGATATGAATGAACTGAGCTTCTGTTTGTGCATCCCATTTACAACTAGGATTTCATAGAATCATACAGTAAATTAGGTTGGAAAGGATTTCTGGAGGTCACCTTGTGCATTTCTTGGCTCAGACTCTTACCAAAGATGATTTCTGTTTTCCCTTTTGTTTTGGATGGACAATTTAGAATATCCTTTCACCTGACAGTGTCCTCTGCTTTTCTACTTCTCCTAGATGTATTCACCCCAGCCCACATGGATGTTGTATTTTAAAAGATTACACATTGGGTTTTAAAAAATTTAGTGTACCAACAATATTAAATTTTGAAATGTGAAATCTGGCATGGAAGGTTAAAGATGTATCACCCACACAGCTATACCTGAATGTTTAAACAAATAGCTCATCACCTATTTGGCTTTTTTCACATTAGGAGATGAATCCATGGAGCGAGAGGGTAGCAGTGGCCTGGGCATGCATTTGGCACCCAGGGAGACAAAGCTGTCTGTCACTTTCTAGGCAGGATTTGAGTTTAGCCAGCATCCTGTGCATCAGGATAGCCTGCTGCCATAGGCCCGGCATGGGGGATGGTTGTGGCAAGGTTAGAAGGGATTCAGAAGGCAGTATGGTCACCACTTTAGAAGAGCTTGAATTCAATTTAAGACAAAAATTTTTTTTGAGCTGACTTCATTGAGATTCACACAAGAGCCATAATTATTGCTAAATAATATGCACTTTTTCTCTGAAAAGCACTTTTTGCCTATTTTTAATATAAAATATATTTTTGTGATTTAGGACTTTTTTTGCTGCAAATACAATAGGATGAAAAAAAAAGGCTGTGTGACATTTAGTGCTGAATAGTGGTTTCTTAATGGCTACTGCTACATATATACAATCAGCATCCTAAATTTTTTTTTTAGTTATTACTTTTTATGAAAAAGGACTTTTTTCAGCAGATATAGACCACTTTATAGATTATATACTGTCTGCAGTTATCAGATAGACTTTTGGAATTTGGTCACAAATGGCATTTCTGAAAAGATCAAAGTTTTAAAAAGCTCAATTGTTCCTTGCTTTTCATGCAGATGCTGAGATAAATACGTACTGTGGAGGAAAAGTGTGTCAATATGGCTTCTGCTGATCTTCCAGGTTATTTGAATAGATAAAAAATAAAATTTAAAACTGCTACCACGGGACTTATGAACAATAACGTTAGGTTAAAGACTGAGAAATAAGTGCAGGTATTGAGCATGTAATTTCCATAACCATCAATTAAAAAACATGTTGGCAGAAAACATCCTTGAAAAGTTCAAGAATTAAAGACATTCTCATTTCACAGATAACTCATGATGTGGAAAGTGAACAGATTTTGATAAAGTGACCATTTTCTTCACTTTAATTCTGCTGAGATTAAAACTGGCCATGTTTTAGGATGGTTGTTTTTCTGTGAGAGGGTAGGGAATGAGATGGAGTTATTTATATTTTATTAGCAGTATCACAGTGTGTACAATCAGCTGCACAAACAGAAGAATGGAAAAACAGAAGAAAAAGACTTCTAAGTTTTACAGAAGTGTGTTGCTCTGCAGTGTTTTAGCTCTGTTCAGGAAAAGAAGGTAATTTTCATGCTTTTATACGTGCCTAGTGGAGAGTAGTAGTATGAAGATGTATGTAAATTTTAGTGCCTTGAATGGATGGCAGCTGAGAAAGCTGCCAGTACTCTTGGTTCCAGCTGAAATTTCCAAGACAATGACTAGTGGGGAGGAACATGGCCAATAAAGGAAGACTGAAGCAGAACACAAACTTTAACCCAACCCAGCAGCACCATTTAGATTTCTGCATCAGTGTGTTTGTGGACACAATTCTCTCTTCCCTGCCTCTGTTTGCAGCTTCTAGGTCTGATGGAGGACACTCTGCTTTCCTTCACTTATGCTGTGTAATGCACCTTCAGCAAATTTGCTGATGATACCAAGCTGTGTCGTGCAGGTGACCCACCAGAGGAAAGGGAGGCCTTCCAGAGGGACCTTGACAGGCTTGAGTGCTGTTCCAATGTGAGCCTCATCTCAAGTTCAGCAAGGCCAAATGCAAGGTCCTACACCTGGTTCAATCCCAGACACACCTACAGGCTGAGTGGAGAGGTGATTGAGAGCAGCCTGCGGAGAAAGACTTGGGGGATGATGGTTGATGAAAAACTCAGCACAACAGCCAGCAGTGTGCACTCACAGCCCAGCAAACCGTGTTCTGGGCTGTATCAATAGGACTGTGGCCAGCAGGTAGGTGATTCTCCTGTTCTACTCTGTTCTTGTGAGATCCCACCTGGGCTACTAGGTACAGTGCTGGTGCTCCAAACAGAAGAGGTGCATGTAACTCTAGGACCAAGTTCAGAGGAGGGCTGTGAAGCTGATGACTGGAGCACTTCCCCTAAAACACAGGCTGAGAAAGTTAGGGCTGCTCAGCCTGGAGAAGGTTGCATAGATTCCTCATAGCAGCCTTCTAATATCTGAATGGGACCTACAGGGAAGCCAGAGATGGACACTTCAGGAGCTGTAGTGACAGGACAAAGAGTAATGGGTACAAACTGAAAGAGGGGAAATTTAGGTTGGATATTAGGAAGAAATTTTTAACTGTGATGGTGGTGAGAGACTGGAACAGGTTGCCCAGGGAGGGTGTGGATGCCCCAACCCTGGCAGTGCTCAAGGCCAGGCTGGATAAAGCCTTGAGCAACCTGGTTTGGTGGGAGGTGTTCCTACCCATGGCAGGGACGGTTGGGACTAGTTGGTATTTAAGGACCATTCCTTAACACTATATGATTCTATGATTCTACGGTTCTCTTTGCTTTGCACACAAAAGGGACATTTTGTTTTATTTTTCCTCATGAAAATCTGTTTTGATCTGATCAAATGAATGATCCAGAAACAAAAGGCTCTGCCAACTGTCTAGTATACCTGTACCTTAATGTGACAGAGCTTCCTACACATTTTCAAATTCCATTACAGAGAAACTGAGCTGAGAAGACAGTACAAGGTCTGGAAATGTTTTGAATTACTAAATTATTTTATTGCTCTTTTAATTTTTGTTCAAAGAAAGATGTGCTCTTATGTTATTTCCCATATCATACCTGGTATGTAAATTCCAGGTTGCTTGCTGGAAAACTTGTTTTCTAAATATAAGATTTGGTGTTACTGTGTATTCATGTGAACTGAAAATCTTTGTAATTTAAATCTGATTACATTCTTTAAGAATTGAACACTTAGCACTGTAGTCAGTGTCTAATGTATTAAAAACTTGTCACTTGGAAGTTCTGAAGATTGATTGTGGCAGGAATTAAGTAGTCTGGGTCCTGTGCATCAATAGTCACATCAGATTTTTCCCAGTATGTTTTGCTGCATTTGGTTCAGAATTAGTCTCACTTCTTCTGGTGAACAAAACATACTTCCTGTTGACTTCAGATCATTTACTATTTGTTCAAATGTAAACTGGGAGGACAACCTGTCTCAAGCTCTCCTTTCCATGACTACTAAGTTTCATCATTACACCAGTTTAGATCTGCCATACCTTTCATCAGATGTAGAAATGAATGGAAAGGTTATTTCTGTAGCATAGTAATTACTACATCTACCAACAGACCTATTCATCCCAGTTCATTCATTTAGCCATGTTTATCTTGTTATAAACAGTGAACTCCCTTTCTCACAAAGCTTATGTAGAGAGCATTATGCAAAGGGGAACCATGACTTTGGACTGTGTTTAACTGTGTCTAGTCAGTACAAAAGAGTCTGGGCTAGTCCAAGGACAGCTCCCATGGAAAGGCATAGTGGCTGAGAACCACAAGTCCAACACACTCCAGAAAACTCAGTGAGTATCCTGGAGACACCAGCTGCTTCCTGTGACTCCATCATAAGCCAGTCATTCTCCTTCCACTTTGCCCCAAGGATACAACTGGGATGCAAGCATTAATACCTGTAAACATATAAAGGTCCTCAAATGCAAGGTATCATAGAGAATTGCCTGGTCTCACAATAGTATTAAAGCAGCATCACCAGCAGCAGCAGGATTTATCCAAGTAGGAAAGAGGTTTACCAGTGTTCATACCCAGAGAAGTAAGTGCATTAGGAACTGTGTGAAGCCTTTGTATTCCAGCCCCAGGAACTGCTGCATGCAGAATGGTAAGGCCTAGCTGGTGCGCAGCACTTGAAGGTATGTCAGGAGAAGTGAAGCCCTTCTGTCCATTCATACAGAGACTGTACGTGGACTGTTAAATGTTTTAGGATGGCTGGATTTTTAACTACAGTATTGTTAAAGCATATGGAAATCACAGCAGTCAAAAGCTACTCTTTCTTGTCCTGCAGGCTTTTTTATCAGAGGATAGGTAGTGTTTAAGAGATGGACATTGTCAGGTTGTTTCTACTTTCAGCTCCAAAAACAGCTACTAGTAGTTTTAGCTTAGAGCACAAAGTGAGCTGATTTGTGCAGTAGCTAAAATCCTGAGATAGAACCCTGTTTTTGCAAAATGCTGGGACAAAACTAGTTCTTTTAAAGTGAAAAAAAAAAGAGAGCACCATTCAAATAACTAACGCAATAGAACATAATATTTCAATGAAAGAAAAACAACAAACCAAAAACCAATAGAAAATGGTCTTTTATAGCCTTGTGTCTCCAGCTAGAAAACTGACATAAATAGCTTTTTGGGTACAAAGGCAACTATGTAAGATATGTTGAAAAGTCATAGTCAAAAGAAATACTTCAAGTCTTCCTTGTACCAAGATTCTTTGCAACTACAAACTGACTGCGTCAAAGTAAGGGGACCAGCTCACTGAAATGCTTTAAAGTAAGTTACTGAAATGGGATAAAGTAGTCGGACCAAGACAAGTACAATCACTGCACCAATGTTAACTGAAATCATACCTTATGATGCATTAGTTCATAGAGTTATCTAACATAAACAAAAACATGTAAGAAAATAATAGCTAACAGAAGGAATTTCAAGGCTTTCAGTAATTTCTGTCATCTCAGTTTTCCTTTTCCTAAGAATTACTTCATCACGCTGATGACAAATCATATGCCAAAGTTTATTAAGACAGAGGAAGAACAGGGGTGTTTGATTTTACACTCGGGTAATTGACAAATTCAAGTCTTTAACAATAAATCTTCTATCAGAACTCAGGAAACAAAACCATTATGCTGTGCAAACACCTTTCAATGAAGTACATACAGCTTTGGACAAATAATACAATTTCTCATATCCCAATTGCCTGAAGATAATGAACTCTGTTAAAATTTTGTTCTCCTGCAGTGAAACTGTTGCCCAATTCTGTGAAACTATTGCCAGGGATCATTCCCAAGGTGTAGATAAAGGAGTCTGTGAAAATCTGCTTGTGTTGAAATGTATTCTATTGAAAGAACAATACTTAATATTTTACTGAAAAAATGACAAGATTTTTAAACTTTGGGAACTATAAAGTGAATTGAGTGGAAAATTTGTGGGGGGGGTTTATTGGGTATTTTTTGTTTTGCTTGCTTTTTGCTGTTTGTTTGTTTAGCTAAGCTGAAACATCAAAGATCACACTTCAATCTCACACCCACCCAGTTGAATTATCATGTACAGGATCATCTACTGCTGCTAGGCAGCTTTCAAAGATGATAATTCTGTCTGAAGCTCCTCTTAGGGCTGTAAATTTCCTTTGTACATAGTAATTGTGCACTGTGTCCCTTTCTGCCAAAAATGGCATACAGAAATCAGGATCTGGAGAACATGATCAGTCCACCCCATTACTTACATAAAACCTGCCCATAGCCATTGATTTGTGCTCTACTGAACAGAGATACAGAAAAAGTCGAAGAACAGTATCAAAATAGGTAACTCTGAAAGATAAAAGTCAGGATTTCTACCAAAGAGTGGCAGTGTCCACAGCACAAGATCAGAAGGAAATTCTGTGAACTGTGGAGAGCTCATCTTCCTTTGCTCCTTCTTCTCTTGTTACAGATTGTGCTCCTTGGCTCAAGCTAGAATACCATAACAAGTCAGAGAGACTTGTGGCAGAAATTCTTGGCTGAGCCATTTCACCCTTGTAGTTATAGACACAGGTCCTAAACACACTACTCTCTTTCAACCATATACCACGTGATCTGACTGACTATGAACAGAGTAAGACTATTTACATCTCCCATTTTGCACCAGGATATTTTACTTTGGTTTTGGTCCTAATCTTCTGTGGAAGTCATATGCATCAGTTAGAGAAGCTTAAATGTTTAGCTAGCAACATAGGTTTGTTATGAGGAATACACTCAAGAACAATGGACAAATTGACTAAACCCAAGATTTTAACGAGTTCCTTCTACATTGTAAAAAAACACATATGCACAATGATCTTGTAATTCTAATAGCCTTCTAATGCAGAAATACACAGAATTCCTCATCAAAATATTTAAGTCTTCAGTTTTGAGGAAAAAAGTACAAATACCAAATGAACTAAGTCTTAAACCCAGTGTGCCTAGAAAAAAGCTGAGTACAAAATATAAACAAGAGACAAAGCCCATATCCCTAATCTGCTTTATACAGACTTACATGCACTTTTCTGTGAAATACATGTTAAATAAAAATGGTGATCTCATTCTTAGGTGTATCTACTTGGTAATAAGAACACAGGCTACAGGAGTGGCATATTCTAAAATAAAAATAGTCTAAAAGTATTCGAAAAGAAAAAAAAGTCTTTCTCTTAAGTCTCATCTGTGTGACAGCAGAAGTGAGCTGTTAGGTGTTAACTGTCATTACAGAGAATGTGAGCATGAGTGCACAAGTTAGAGCAGTCTGCTCACTAGCTATCTAGTTAGGACTAATTTCAAAACTCTTGTCATCTTGACTGGAAGATTAATAGCTGCTTCCTCCTGATTAAACATTGAAACCAAAATTATAGAACTTGTTGATGGCCTCCCTCACATGCTAAATTTATAAACTTTTACTGTGAGCCACTCTATAGTTTCACTTCCCCATTCAAAAAGTTTTTACCCTTCTCTAAGGCAATATTTAATCACAGACAATACAAAATTATCTTTTTGTAATGAGGACAGATTGTACAAATCCCTTTTACTGAGTACTATCTTGACTCTATCGTACTGAACAGTAAGAGGGGTTTGCAGAAATATCCACTACATATTTTTTGAAAGTTATCTAGAGCCAAAGCTATTACACCCAACCCCAAGCTGTGTTTGGAAATTCATTTCATCTGAGCATTTTCTTTAAGTCACTGCTGCCCATTCCTTCTCCTTGCATACAAGCCGAGGCAGGCGCAGAATCCGACAACACTGACAGCGAGGCCTAGGAGGAAGGCAATGGTGTCTCCTGCATCTAGGGCTTCAACTGCTGGCAGCACCAGCAGAAGTGACACGAGGACCAGGAAAAGTTTTGAGGTGTTCTCAGTTGAAGGCATGCTGACAACCAGCTGACCCCAAGGGGAAGTTAAGTGAAGAAAGTGGTGGACAGCAGTTACTTCACTGGTATCTAAAAGGAAAACAAAAGGAACGTTTACAGGATTTTCCTTCCTTCCCCCCGGAACTGTCTTGCTAAAAGCCAACTCATTGATGCAATACAGGTATCTGCGTGGGGCTCATGAAACTTAGGTTGTATCTTCCCAGTTACAAAAGCGTTTGCTTATTATCATGAGACAATATCACGAGACAGACACAGTGGATTTGCTATCTTGTTACGTAACTCTGTGGAAACTAATCTTCTGAAGACTTTCCGTGAGGTAAAGTCAGAACACGCTCCCTTGCCTGCAGCTACCAGAGCCTGCTTACCTGGTGCTTTGCTACACGGGCCTGTTTCACCAGGTGTTTAGGACGTGTCGGCTGCTGATCATCACGCACCCTCACTTCCTAACACCAGGCATCCTCGGGATCCGTGAGCACATCACGGTACACTGGAGAGAGCGTGAATTTAACCTGCCGGGCAGTGCCACCGTACACACCCCCATTGCGGGACAAATGTCTGTCGTGGTTCCTACGACTTGGAAAGGTGCCCCCAAGGAACACGCCGGAACCAGCCCGGACCGCCCTCTCCGCAGTAGCTCTTCCCGCGGGGATGGCTCGTTCTCGGAGAGCACACAAACAAGTGACTAAAACCCGAGACGGGACACCCGAATAAGCGGCGGCTGCGCCGCACCCCGGCGGGGCCAGAGCCGGGCTCTGCCCGCACGCCGGCCGGACCCCGCCAGCCCCGGGGCGCCCGCGCCGCCCCGTCCCGCTACCGCGGGGCTGGGGGACGGCCGCTCCTTGGGGCAGCCCCCGGCAAGCCCCGCCCGCACGGTGCCCCTCAGTCACCTCCTGCCGCCGGCTCCGGGCTGGGGCCCTCCCCGCTCCGCGCCGCCCGCGGGGCGCTCAGCAGCCGATGGCGCCGGCCAGCGCCGCCCCTCCGAGCTCCGGCTGCCCGACCGCGGCCATGACAGGAAGGGGCGGTGGCGCGGCCGGGGGCGGGCGTGACCCGGCCGGGCCGCCTCCGCTCGGCTCCGCTCGGCTCCGCTCCGCTCCCCCTGCGGCGCTCGCCCGCTTCGCCCCGCCGCGCTCACCGTGACTCCCGGGGGCACAGCCGCCGCCAGCAGCCCGGGCCGCCCCGGGAGCGCTGCTTGCCAGGCCGGCCTGGGCCTGCAGGGATGCGGCGGGGCCGGGCGGGGGCCGGGAAGCCCTGGCCGGGGGTGCCGGCTGCTCCCCAGGGCGGCTCCCAGCTGGAGCCCCGCAGTGCCCGTGGTCCGCTGGACCTCGGCCCGTGAGAATGTCCGCAGAGAGAGCTGGGGCCACGTGCCCTCCCTGCGGCTCCATTGAAGTGAAAGTATTGGTGAAACACACCGGTTTGGGCTGGTCGTCTGGTGTTTTTCCTACAAATAAACGAGTAGAAGTCACCGTGAGTTTGCATCGTTTCAGATTTAGGCTCTTGTGATAGCAGTACTATCTGTGCACTACTATGTGCCGTCATAACCAATTCCTACTCTGAGGAAAGCCGTTAAAGCAGTTTTAAATGGTGGAGAGCAGCCTTCGGCCTTGTAAAACGAAAAACTAAGGGAAGTGTTAACAGGTAATTGAGAGCGCTTCCCAAGATCTTAGCTCGTCCTAAATTTTATCTTATTTATGCTTTGAATAAGGCTGCTTGTAGAAATTGTGTATTAGGCTGTTTTGTTGCACTATGAAGTTCCTAAGCAGAGCCCAGTCTTTGTTTTTCAGTGGCAAAGGTGTGTGCCTAATTTTAGATAAAAGACCAGTAAGCAATTATTATAAGTTCATAGTGTGTCTTTTTGGAGTGCTCAGAGAAATACCCCAAAGAAACTGTCCTAATTTAAACTGTCGAAATCAGTATAGAATTTGTGATTCATTACAACAAGCCATGTCCTCACAATGTTCCCCATGACTTCTGTAAAAAAAGCAACTTCCATAAACATTTCTCTTTAGCAAAAGTTTCTGAGGAGCTTCTTTAACGAGAAGTGGATATCCAGATAGGGCATTCAACATGCATACAGCTTTGCCTCTGCCTTATAAAATTTCACTGTAATTGCTTTTGAGCAGCCATTCTTCATGGCTATAGAAACTTCACATGTCTGAGGTAGGATGTTACTATTGTGCCGATCATAATCCTTTTATGATTCTTTCTTCCTTTCCCCATCAGTCAGGATCCTGCCAGGGACAGAAACATCTTTTTGATCCTTTATTCAAGGTACCATAAAAGCATCATCTTTATAAGCAGCAGTGCCTAGACTCTGATGATATTAATTAATATTAATTATAACTCATAAACATCCTTTTTATTAATAAAATGCCCATTTCACAGTTTTTCAGATCTTAAATAGTTGATTCTTCAGATTCAGTTCTGAAGGCATTTTCTCAATAAGATGATGCCAGATGAACTCACAGGAGAAAATGCTTGAAATTTCTGAGAATGTCATGGCATGGAGAAGAGTAATGCCATGATATCTAGCCCATTCCTTAATCAGTCACAGATAAATCATAAGCCCTAAAGAACCTGAAGAATGCAGTCTGAAGTACAGGGTGTGTCATCTCAATCACTGCTGTCACGTCAGAAGAGTGGGCCTTGGAGTTCTGGCCATCTTAGTTCCTTGCTTAGTCTATTTACTGCATCCTGCACTATTGACATGTAAGTATTACACTGTTTTGCAGCGTCAAAAAATGTTGAATCAATCCCTCTGAATTTTAGTGCTGTATTTGCTGTCGCTGCCACTTATCAACTAAAATTTTCAGTAGCTGTCATTTAGTCCCACACAGCAGATACAAAGGGATTGAACAATGACTTTCAAGTCTATCTTTTATAACTATAAATGTCAGTGCCAAAAAGCTGTGGCATATTTGGACCTAAGTGTTTTGATGGTGAGGAGTGTAAAATCCAAGAGAAAGACAGAGCTTAACACACTCCTCTTAGTATCTCAAGAACTGTACACATTTGCAGGTAGTTGAAATGACACAAAGTACAAGTATGCATGTAAAAATATTGATTGCAAGATATGTAATTTATTAGTAACTTCTCATTGAGAGCTAGAAAACGGTGATATTTGGGGATATTTCTTTGTCTTATTAGCTCTTTCAATGCCATTGCATTTTGTAGCTCTGGCTTCAGAGACAGTGCTTCTTTGGAAAAAAGCCAACAAAATCCAAAAAGTCAAGGAGGCTCTATTGGTTTTAGTGCTGTCAGAATAGAAGAGAAATGTGTATTCAGCTTCAAGCTCTGCCATCAACTTCCTGCATCACCCCAGGCAAATCTTCCTTTTGACCTATCACTGCTTTGATTGCTTAGCTGAAGCTATTATGTAACTAATATTCAGAGGAAAGTCGGAGAATTCCCAGAGCTGACAAGCTAAAGCTTTGTAAATTTTGAGTGCAAAGCTAAGGAGGTAGGTATATGTGAGACTGGAAATTGAAAATAAAGTGTACTTTCTGGAGTGGAAAATGTTACAATCAGCTACAGCCCAAGGGGGGTACTTGTGGGGTTTTTGGGTTGTTTTTTCTTCATCCTTCTTGGTTCATCTAATGTTTTGAGAGCCCTTTGTTTATTGCATGACCACACTGATCTGATGTAATACTTTCACCCCAGCAAGTAGTCTAGCCCTGCATGGCGACTCACTCCCTGCCCCACCAGCAGGCTTGGGAGAGAGAATCAGAAGGGTAAGAGTTAGAAAACTCATGGGTTGAGATAAAGACAATTTAATAGGGAAAGCAAAAGCTGCGCTCACAGACAAAGCAAAACAAGGAATTAATTCACTGCTTCCCATGGGCAGGCAAGTGTTCAGCAGGGCCCCTTCACACATAACAGTTACTTGGTGCATTGGGTTTGCATGGCCAGGCTTCGGTAGCACAGAGGCTACAGGTGGGGCTTCTGTGAGAAGCTGCTAGAACCTTTTTATGTTGGACAGAGCCAATCCCTGGCAGCTTTCAAGACATGCCACTAATCAAAGCTGGGCCAATCAGAAATGGTGATAATGCCTTTGTGATAACAGATTTAAGAAGAAGAAGAAAAGGAAAGCTATTGTGCAGTTGTAAGTGTGGCCAGAGAGCAGCAGGCTGAGAATATGTGAGAAGAACAACTCTGCAGACACCAAGGTCGATGTGGGAGGGGGAGGAGGTGCTCCAGGCACCAGAGCCCAATGATCAAATGAGCTGCTTCTCCTGTCCTGACCATGCATCCTGATGGAGAAGAGCCCAAGTCATGGATCTGGAGGCATGGAGGAAGCCCTTGAAATGGGAAAATAACATCTGTCTGTGAAAGGATGGGAGATAGTAGTTAATGAAAAAGTATGTTTGGTTTGGTTTCCTGGGAAGTAGCTGGACAGTGTTTGCTGATGGGAAGTAGAGATTATGTTTTTTTTTGTTTAGTAAACTGCCTTATCTCAACCTATGAGATTTTTTCTATCTTATTTCCTCTCTGCTTCCCCCCCTGGGAAAGGGAGTGATAGAGTGGCTGGAGGGGGGGAAGGGGGGGGGGGGGGTGTGTGTGCATCTGGCACTCAGCCAATCTCAACCCACTACACTTGGGAAGACAAATGCAATCACTCCAATACATCACCTCCTCCCTCCTTCTTCTCCCCACTTTACATACTGAGCATGATATCATATGGTTTGCAATGACCCCTCAGTCAGTTGGGGTCACCTCCTCTGGCTCTGTCACCTCCCAACCTCCCATGGACCCTGAGCCCTCTTGCCAGTGTGGCAGTAAAAAAAGAGAGGAGGCCTTGGCTCTGTGTAAGCCTTGCTCAGAAACAGTAAAAACATCCCTCCATTATCAGCACTGTGTATAGCAGAAATCCAAAACACAGCCCCATACCAGCCACTGTGAAGAAAATTAACTCTACCCTGGCTGAAACGAGCATGTCTCAGAAGCTTTCTGAATAATTTTTGGACATCAGTTGCACTGCTATAATGAGAAAGGCTAGCTCTGATTATAGATAAAATGCTGACTATTAGGCAGTGATTATCACTTCTGCATGCGCATGGTCACCCTTGAGCTACTTTTCTCTGATGATACTTAATCTGACATTTTAGCTGGCTATCACTATGTCCTCATCGTTTCACTTCAATCATAGATCTGCATTCAGTTTTTCTCATTCAGCGAACATGACTTTATTCATTTGGAATTCAGCATGTCTTTCTCCTTTGAACAAATAGGCTCTATTGCAACTACCTCATTTGCTTCTGCAGAAAAAAAACAAAGTTAAAACACAGAATTATTTACTTGTATCATTAACCTTTTCCATATTTGCTTCTTGGTCTGCTGTCACACAGATGTTGATTTCATTATTTCTTTTTCTTCCTCTCTTTTTCCTTTCCTCTCCTATCTGTGTGTCTACTTCATCCTGCCTTTTTTCCTTTCTATTTCTCAAAGTCCTTAAGTTTCCTCTTAAGTAATGGTAGGTAGACACGAATCATCCCTGTCATAAAAACACCCATGGGATTCTCTTCCTGTACCTATCACTTCATCTGTTTTATTCCTGTAATCTTTAACCTCTCCAAACATGCTGTTCAAAACTGCTCTAGTCCTATGTCTCCTTCAGTATGGCTCAATCCTTATTCCATCTGGATATCACATTGATATCTCCAGTTAATAATTTGGACATAAGGGCCTGTGTTTCATCATTGGCTCTGTCTGATGGACTGCTTTAGAAATTTTCATTCCTCTTCTCAAATCCAGAAGACATTTAAAAACCCCCAGTGCACTTTCAAAAAAATCATCCTTTCCCATTTCTTCTTCACTTTTGCTTTTTGAATCTTTCATGCTGGCTCTTCTTTCTTCAGATGCTGGTAGTGTGCTAGGCTTCCATCTGATGGTTTTTTCAGTTTTCGACTGTCTAATATTGTCCCCTGGATGCTCCTATTGACAAATAGTTTTGCATACCATCCATGACTCATGTTTTCATCTTCCCTCTTTTTTTTATTCTCACTTAATTGTGTTGAAATCTTACTGCTTGTAGCACAGGCCTACTAACAGTTCTCTCTGACTGTAAGACTTAGTCATGTCCTGTCTCTCATTGTGACTTTGTTTATTCAAAGTGCTGCAGCAAAGGGCCATTTCTCTTGCTTCTCATTTTTACTGTGTTCCTTCTCTTCTTAATCCTCTGGTGTTGAATTTCCTCTTTTGCTGAACCAAAGACAATTTTCTTCTCAGTCCTGGAAGATCTTTGCAGTATAAACTTCCTTCATACTGTCTTAAGCTATTACCATTGTCAGGAGGTTAACTTCTCCTTTTCTTTTGTCATCCTGGCAGACTCTTTCTGATCCCTCCAAGAAGCAAAAGTTGCTTCTTTCTGAGAGCACAGAAAAGCTTATAGAAAGAATGGTGCCATTTTTTTGATAGAAAATTCTTTCTTTGGGGTCACGTACTTCCTGCTGTCCTTTATACAGACATGAAAATAAAGGATTAAATAGTGATTCCTTTTCCCTCAGTCCTTTAGCCTGGCAGGGGATCTCATCTGCCTGCTGGAATCTCTTTGAGCTCTCTTGCCAGCACTTGAGAGATGTCTCTGTGCAGTGCTGGCTGGAGCAGAGAGACATGGAGGCAGCTGCCAGCTCTGCAATAAAAAAAGCTCTGGAGTTGGTGCTGGCAGGAGCAGCTAGACTGCAGGAGTGAGTGCAGAGGATGCCAGCCAGAGTTAAACACCCATTGATTGACTTCCCTGCTGGACTCCACAGGGGAATTTGAGAGCTACTCATCAATAATGGCAAATCTGGGGATTCCCTGCGATTATTATGAACACTGTCATGCGTTTTGTGGATTGTAAGAAGCAGGGTTCCTGGGCTTTTGTAGAAGCATAACAAATATAGAGATCAGCTGGAATGATGCATCCAGACTACCTCCAGCCTTGAGAAAGTTAAGTCTGAATCTAGTCTTCTTGATTTCAGTGTTTGTACTCATGTAAGCTATTGAGATATTCTCACATTCTTCAAGAGCGCTTCCACAGGTAGTTTGAATATTTTATTTTGTTTGCCTGTTTCTTTTTGAGAAAAATGTATTTTACAGTATTAGCCAGGAAAATATATACAGCAGAAACAATTCAGCTTCAGAGGGCCTGGTGATGACAACTTCACTAGTATTGAATGAAAATAAAAGATGATACAATTTAACACATGAGGGACTGAATAAAAGTTAAAGGGGGAGTACCAGCTGTCATCCACACATTGTTTTCTGTAGTGCATCTTTTTTTTCCCAAGCTATGCTGTCAGATGTTTTCTTGACTTCTGTGCATATGGTTGTTAAAAGTAAAGTTTCATGAAAATAAAAATTGATTTTAACATCATGAACTTGTGTAGTAATATGTTTTAAATCTAGATTTAATCAATATTTTGATACCTTTTTAGAGGAAAATATCCACAGTGTTTTTTTTGTTTCTTTCCCAATCTTTAGGTATTATTAGAAATAAAGTTTACCTTCTCATGGATTTTGAGCCATCTAAATCTGAGCATGGTAGTTATAAATGAAAAAAACTGCCATTATACAAATTGAGCCTCATATTTGCATGCCTAAAATATGTCTTATTCAAGATTGGTGCCCCAAGAAATGTTTGCTGAAATTAGAAAGCAGTTTGGGGAAAAAAAAACTTAAGTTAGACTGAAGGTGGTGTATCTTTGTCAGATGAAGGGACAAAATTCAGAAAAAGGAGCTGTGCTACATGCAAAAGTACTTTATCTAGGGAAGGAGAATCACAGAACTGCTGACTGTGAAAGGCATCTCTGGAAATTACTTAGTCCAGCCACCTGGTTCTGATGGATACTCCACACCCTCTCTGGGCAACCTGTTGGTGTTTCATCTGCTGTCATGGTAAAGAAGTTTTTTTCTATATTTAAATGGAGTTTTCTTTATTTCAATTTGAACCCATTGTCACTGGACATCACTGAAAAGAGTCTGTCTCTCTCTTCTTTAAGCCCCATCAGGTAAGTGTACTCACTGCTGCATATATGTATGTGCATTGCTAGCAATCTGCCTGCCTTCTCCAAGCTAATGCATCCTTTAATTTCAGTTTCTCCTCACATGCCAGATGCTTCAGACCCTCAGTCACCTTTCTGGCCATTTTCTAGACTCATTCCAGTCATATCCATGTCACTTTGTACTGGAGAGCAAAGGAGTGGACCCAGCAGTCCAGCTGTATCTCAAAGTGCTGAGGGGAGAGGCAGGATCACCTCCCTTTAACTGCTGGCAATGCTTTTCCTAACACAGCTGAGGATGCTGTTGGTAAAAACTGTGTCCTTATGCCCTATAAATTCTACACTGATCTGAGGAGTAGAGATGTTTGGGAGGAATTTGTACATACCCATTTGTAAAGAGACGACTCTTAAAGCCGCACATTAAATACTCTGTGGTTCTGGGTCACTAGTTGTAACATGCTTTTCTGTAGTTCTTGCAATGGGTTTTTAAAAATGCAGTTAGCTATTTCTGTTAATCGGCTCAGCACTTTTTTTAAACAAATCTTTTACTATTGACTCAAATCTTTCAGAACCCTTTTGTCATGGTCCACCATCAAGAACCTGGTGCGGGACAAGGCTGCTCAACTGTTATGCATGGAGACTGAACAGTCCTGATACACAGATACTTATGGCAGTATATCCAAGGCAGAAAGTAATTAAATTTATACACATAATTAAAAATTAACAAAGCCTGAAGAAGGAAAATGGGCAAGAAAAATGTCTGAGACACATAGCATGAAACTATGGGAAGACTCTTTAAAGAAAGAAGTCCGCAGATCACTCCATTAAGAACTATTTAAAATATTTCAGTTCACCTTGGATGCTTTTATTTAAGGTTTCTTGAATTCCCCATCTAAAGTATTGTCTTACTGTCTTATATTGGAGTTTTCCAATTGCCTTCAGTATGCCAATGAATCCACCTGTATCTGAAAAACAAGTAATTGTTCTTCCCAGTATTACCAAAATTTAATAGATTTTCTGATGCATGTGCAGCAGTCCAATGGTAGTGGTAAGCCCATGGGAAAACCTATAATTAATTTCACCAGAAGTCATTTATTCTAGAAGCTACATGCAATTGGTAAATGCTGAAGTTTTGCTGTTGCAAAACTATTTTCTTTGTGGAATGCATTTCCTATATCTTCATCATAGAAGGTGCTATAAATACTTTGTAGAATGCAAAGTAAGTTTGGATTATTCCAATGCCAGTTTGAAGAGAAGTGGCGTCATTCATGAGGGGCACATTGAACAAGGCAACTATCTGCTTTCAATAGCGTGCAGTTCATTCCAGTGCTTGGTTATTTGGCTCCTTTTTCATTAGTAAAATAGTCTGAGTTTCACTGTTGAACTAAATACACAGCTGTTCTTACAAAAAACGACTGTGCTTCAGAAAAATATAGCTGCTTAATGCCTTTGTGTTTCACATGTTATACAAACTTTTAAGGGAAAATTTATTTAACTTAAATTTCCAGTCTGAAAATTCATGCCATAAGACATATCACTGGGGATGTGTAAACTAAGAAATACAGTTCTAAGTACATGTAATTAAAACTGACATATCTCACCTTAATTAATTCAGCAGCCATGGTGATAAAAACCTAAGACATGTGAAATATGGAAGCTATATACACTGGTATGCTTGTAATAATAATAATAATAATAATAATAATAATAATAATAATAGTTGCCAGATTAGTATTAGAGCACTCAATCCAAACTCACTGGCCAAAGTGATTGAATCTTTTTTTATAGATTTAGTACAGTCTGAGTGTTGTTTAAATATTAGAATTCATGCATGGATTTTGTGGTGTGTTATGAAGAACAGCAGGGATAATCGCCCCAGTTTACATCTGAGCTAATCAGTCAACAGAAAGATGAAATTAATTCCTGGAATTCTTGCAGAAGTTCAACAGCAAAGTCTGGAAAAGATCCTGTGCGTTCTTACTCTTCCCACTTCTGTTCCCATTGTAGCTGGTGGCAACTTCCACAGATTTATGTGGAAACAACAAAAAAAATCCTTTTGTGAAAATGCATCATCTCTGCCAGGATATATGAAATTTCCTGCCAAACCACAGTGCCCCTGAATGTCTGAGGAAATGTCTTTTGCAATGACAGAGTTCAATCTTTTCTGTGCTGACTGGCCTTATGTTCCAGCAGAGATACAAAGATCACAAAGATGTGATGGAAGCTGTAAAGACATATGCAATATAGCTACATACTTCTGTCACTATCTAAAATTTTATTTGTAACGTCTGTAATTTCAAACTGTTTGATTTTTCTAATGCTCAAATGCAAATGGGATCAAGGCTACTTCACTTAGAGGGGTATTTGCTGTTTTGTGTAACTCTAGAGCAGGACTAGGGAAAGTTACACATTTTATGCATTAAGGATGTGTTACTTCTCTTCAGAAATGTCTAGAAATATGGTCTGCAACAATTTAATCTGTAAACTCATCAGTATCAGCAGGACAAGGCTCAAACTTTGTCACTTCATAGATAAAATATGCAATACCATGAAAATATAAATGTATGAAATACACACAGAAAATTGTGTTTATGTGTATATAAACATATGTATGTATATGTGTATATGTATGTTTGTGCATAAACACACATACTCTCTTGAAGTATTTAGGATGTTCAACTTCCCCCTCAGTCCGAGCAGTGTGAGAGTCTGCACGTTTTGGCTGACATCCCATGAAGCACTTCATCAGTCACATGCCACCCAATGCATGTACATGGAACTCAGAGAGTCAAAGAAATGAGTCAGCTCAGTTTAAATTTACTCACATGCTTCATTGCTCACAGTGTCAGGAGCAGTACATTTAGGATCTTGCCAGATCAAGCCCTAAATCCCAGCAGATAGAGAAGGCACTAAATTCCTTCAACTAGTATCCCACTTTTTGGTAAGACTTTTCTTGGTGTAAAGGTTGGATTTTCAGTGTACAGAAGCTGAGCTTAATGCCTCAGTGTTATGTACCGTTGCATACCTGCAAACAGAGGCCTTTCAGACAAACTTTGTGATTACATGCAAACATGTAGAAAGGCATCTATGATAAAGACCATTTGAAAACAGATTCTATTATGTAATGCTTCCTGAGGATGTAGAGAGTAAACTCCTAAAAAAAGGGGTGACAGATTACTGAATTTGAAACCAATTTTGTCTGAGCATTTGCATTCTAATACTTTTGACTAAATTATAAACCCATTGCCTATTTGTTCTTATTGCAGAATATCTTGAAAATATTTAGTAGGTGACATTAATTGCTTATATTCATAGTTTCTGGGGTCTTTTTTTTTCAGTATCCATCATCTTCTGGAAGTGTCAAGCACTACGGGATTCAAAATTTATTCTGACTCTTATGATTTGCAGTCCAAATTGAGATAGTAAGTAACACTTTCTCTTCCTACCCTGTAGTAATGGTGTCTCTTATTTATCCATGACTGCAGGAAATTAGAAAACCTATATTGATTAGGCTGTTTGTTTTGGAATACCATAGCTGTATGCAGATTGGTTTACACATTGCTTTCCTTACAAATATTGTCCTTTTATTTCATGCTTATTTTATTTTATTTTCAATGGATCAGAAAAGATTTATGCAGATCGTGGGGAGGCCATAAGGAAGAAGGTTCTATGGGTCAAAGAGGGAGATGATAGGAGCATGGACTAGTATTTAAACTGGAGGTATAGAGTGAAAAGGTTTGATTTTGATTTAAAAAGAAAGCTATGCCTATTCTTCATACTATGAGAAGGAAAACAAGATTAGTTTTGGCGAGCGTTCAGATGTGAAGCCATATTGGTGTCATCTGAATTTATTGCTCTAGAGCAGTAATTTGTCATCAGTTCTATAACTTTCATTGCCATTAGAACAGGTACCTTGTGCTTTGATGCTGGGGCTGTCTGGGGAAGTCTCACAGAACTAGGATTATATAGGAGAACACAAGAGAGAGGCTAAGAGTTAACTTTTTGTTTATTTGTTTGTTTGCTTTCTTCAGGAGAAAGCTGATGGCATTCATTTAACTTCAGAAGAGTAATTGTCAGCTGAGTATGGCTGAAAGAATAATACTGGTCCAGGCAGGATTTGAATTAGTACCCACATGAAAGTCTGTATAACACCCCAGCAGCCACTGAAAAAATCCTCATTTTCAGTTTCACTGCTCTGACAGTTTTCTACAGTGAAAGGTCAATGACTGTTCCTGAAAGTTTTCCACGCTGTAGTCCTTCACATTGCACAGGAACACTATTTTCCCTGTGCCTGGACTAAAATCCTCAAGAGCAAGTAATTGTGACATTAATACATTTGTAGAAAGTTGCAGTGTGCAAAAATGTCTCTTTGGAAGATGAGGAAAGTTACCTGGACTATTTAATAATCCTGTGGTGTTTGGCTTTATTCATAATGTCTCTGTGGAGTGTCAACTTTCATGCTGTCTACATGAAGGATGAATGATAAGCCCTTGATGGCAATTTGTGGTAGGAAAAGTGTTACTACTTGTTGGCATTATAAACCCTAGTGAGTGACTAATAGAGACATTAGTGCTTTGTCTGCATCTGGAGTTAATGTGTTGAAAAAATTCAATAAAAATTCTTTTTCCCCATTTAACTAATACTAGCACTTATATAATAACTTATTCCTGTAAGTGGAATGTATTTATTACTATTTTTCATTCTAACATTTTTTTTTTTTTTAGTATCTACTCTGAGTTTAGGGTAATTCTGAAGTAGAATAAACCTTCTTGATTTTTTTGGTTCACTTCCTCCAATTGACATTTCCAAGCTGATAAGATGCAGTCATACTTCCTTGAAGAAGCAGTATTACAGAAAAACATATCTAGCCTTTAGATGCAATAGGACTTATGATGAGATGAGTAACGAGAGGATAAATGTTGTTGAATCCTCCCTGTGATCATTTAAGAAAATTTGGCATAGCACCTTTTTTTTTACTATGTGCTTACTCTTTCTATGAATTACTGAACTGAACTCAGTATTGTTTTCAGTGTTTCAGTTGTGGCATCAGATAATGAGTAACTGAATCTGAACTAAAGTATTGGTTTTATCAATTTAGCTGTTGAAATTTATTGATGAAGAAACAGTAGACAATTCACATTATCACACACTGAAAGCACTGTAGTAATAACCCTGGCAATTATAGGTCAAATTCATCAAGGGGACTTATTTCCTGAGTGTATCTCCATGTGATACCACTGTCTTCAATCTTAACCACTAAGTGTCTATAATTTTGCCACCAGGGATGTGCAGATCCATCTGTGAGTTGACACTGCTACATGGCTAACAGGCTGCCCGTTAATTGTTCAAGAGGGATAACTGGCAGCTCCAAGAAAGGGATCCCCAGTGTGGCTGTAGGGCTTCCACCGTGGAAGTGCAGCCTCAGACTCTGGCTGAGCTCAAGGTGTGGATCAGCTGGATGTGGCTTTCACCACAGCCCAGGAACCAGGTGCATAAACACCAGTGTGCATACACAGCAGTGTGCTGTGGGAAGCTGCCCAAAAGATTCGGCTTTGAATATTTACTTGGGCCTGATTCAAAGTAGGAACTCAGACTTGTATTTTTTGACATAAGGCAGGAGTGTCCCAGCTGCCAAGATGCTCTTCCTTTTAGGAAGGCAAAGTGTCCTTAAATGCAGAAAGACGTACACTTGAGTGTTTCAGGCAAAAATGAGTGAGTTAACCCAGAGAGGTTAGCTGTTTTGCTTGCACTCAAACTTTTTCCTATGAAATCAAGTTTTCATAGCTTCTGAGGATTTCATAGAGCAGGTCTCTGTCCTTTCCTTACCCCTGAAGTACAGGGACAAGGCTGTATCAGTGTGGAATTATGCACCATTGTGTGACCTCGCACTGGTAGCAGCGGACTTAGATGTCTGGTTATCAGGTTGCAGGCCTAACCGAGAATGTCTCAGAGCTAGGCACTGTAGAAGAAACATGTAGTATCCTCTGCTTGTGGCTGTGCAGTGCTGGGGATCCTGCCAGGGGTCAGGCTTAGTCCATGTTTGACTCGGTCGGCGCTTCAAGGCCTCTGCTGTGCTGCTCTCAGACATTCTGCCTGGGAAGCTCAGTGTCAGAAAGCAGTATTGTCCTGTGTCATTTTTTCCTCTTCCTGCTGATGATTAGTATTAAAAATAGCAGCAATATGCTATGCCATTATAAATAAATTAAGATACCGCCAAACAAATATTATGCTGACTATGTTCGTTTAATCTTTGAGTTGCTATTGGATGAAGAAGTCTGTGGTCTCTTAGCATAACTACTCTCGAGGGTGGCAGGTCCAGATACCCATTTATGCCATGACTAATTTGATGTGATTAGTCCCTATCTGTGGCCTTTTCTTGCACATTTCACAGTACTTCCTTTTCCCCAGTCTCCTAAACACTTTTGTCCATCTCTCCTATTTGTTAGAAAAAATCTTGCATAAGTCTTGGGTCAATCTCCTGAGAAACTGATGCTGGTAATTAGTTTCTTATCCCAGAGATGAACAGTGTTGTTTTCAGGAGGGGGTGGCAGCTCCTATAATACTGGGAGGTCATTTTTAAACCCAAATTTGTCTTTTTCTCATCCTGCAGTTCTTCAGTAACTCTGACGTTGTTTTCTTACTGTGCAGGTATTTTGTTTTTGTTTAGCAAAGTGTCAGGAGCTGTCAGCACATGATTCATTGATACAATTTTGTGATTATATTATCTATGAAAGGAATTATAAAGAACCATGAAGACTGATATGAGTGCATAGTGAATGGAAATGCAGAAGCACCAGAAAGAACAACAGAAAGCTGGCATGTATTGATGACACCAATATCAGCAGGTCTTCAGGATCTCAATGCATCTATGTACAGCTTCTCAGGATACCCAGGTCAGAAACCGAGAGACACTAAGTCCTTAGACTTGATGGAGAAGGAATTTGAATTGCATTCCCTTCCTGAGGAGTACTGGAAAGCACATCTAAAACCAGCATGTCATCACTAACCTAAGAAGACCCTGGAAGAATGATTAAGACTCAGTAGTTGGCATCCCTATTCTTCTGTATCACCCAACACAGAAGGACCAACCACCTCGGCACTGGTTTATTGTTTTAAAATGTTTTATTCTGTAATTGGAATTAATATGGACTCACTGTTCTACAGGTAGTCACATATACAATTTTAAAATGCCTAAAATGTCATTCCAGCTGTAAGCCCATTGTCAGACACTGCTATCAGGTATAGCATAACTGGCCAAAGCAGATTTGTTAGCAAAAAAATTCTCACTAAACTGCAGTTGTACGTATCTTGGGGAAATGTAGTAGGGATACCTAATTTTTGCCAATCAGTGTAAAAACTCGAGAAGTCTGAACTAGTTAGATATCATGGCATTGACTTTGGCCCTACATTTTGATCATTTTGTGGTAACAGGTCTTTTTCAAGTGCTCCCTCTTATTTAATGGTGTATTTATTGTCATTGTACATCCAGGCTAATGAGTCTTTTAGGTAACTTGCGCAAATTTTCAAACTTTATTAAATACCACTATGTCATGTCCATGTATTTTCTTGTAATTGCACTTTCAGCTTACCACTACAGACATCTAGAAAAGGAACATTAGTGGCTCTTGCAAGAAACTGTTATGAAGATTTTCTGTTGAAGCAGGCACAGTGGTAAATTCTTTGATTACTGTGAAATACACTAGCATTCTGTAATTTTCACTTTATATTTTTCCAAAACAGAGAATGAAAATTATATGTTGCTTTTGTTTAGCAGTTTAAACTGTTTTTGCATTTCTCTTCTGATAAAAATGCCCTTTATGCAGAGCCTTCCACAAAAAATACATTTTATTTTCTACTGAAAAGTCTTAGGTGCTCATCTTCATTTCCAACCCAACATCTTCCCAATATACTTAACACTTGTGCAAAAAGATTTGATATTTCTAACGTCATTAGCTAGAATTTTGGAGTTGCAAATACATCAGAGAAAATATTTGATACATATTTAGGATAAATTTGATAAAAAATGAGTCCTATTCCTGATGTTATAAACTGTAGGTAGTGGTGATGCCAAATTCTGTGGCCTGACTGGTGGTAAAAAGATTATGCACAGTCTATGCAGGAGCAAAAAGTAACTAGGGTGATCAATGGTTGCTCACTCCTTCTCTCTCAGTATGGTTATAATAGGAGAGGAGTTCATGGGTTCCAAAGCACTTTTTCAGCCTTGTATCCAAGCCTGGCAAATGCAGCTTTGCTATATTATGTGTTATAACCTTCCATCATGTCTACCTGAACTAACTCCTGAGTCAGTGATTAATGTGCAGACTCTCCTTTCCTGGTCAGGCATGAAAAAATGAAGCTCCTATGACCACTGAAGAGAATGAACAGTCAGTCATGCATATTAAGATCCCTGGACTGTACAAATCTCTTTTAGAACAGAGAAAAAGCTTATCAACCCTGTCCCAACTGTCCTGCAGAAGAAGGCAGCCTCTGGCCAGTGATGTGTTCTGTCACAGCTGGTCAAGCAAATGGGTGTATTAAACACCAGCTGTGAAACATCATACTGCTAAAAGCTTGCCATGTTTCCTATACCATGTCAGCTCTCTGGCTGCACTTTGGTCCCTTATTACGGTGGGCTGTGAACAAAAATAAAAAGCTTTGAATAGCACATCAAAGCTCCCTCACTAGGAATCCAGGCCTTAAAAGACGCAATCTTTGCCCCAGAACTAGCAATAAATCTCACTTTGTTTTAAAAATTCTTTTTGTTAGGACTTGGACGTCTCAGATGATTGACCCTGAGAGGGACCTGGTAATGGGTGAGGAGCTACACTCCATTCAGTCTGCATGTGGTTTTAGGTCAACCCTGGGAGGGATGAAGATAGTATTTTCCTAGGAATGTGGGAATGAGGATCCAAAGCTTGGCAAGGAATAGCAAGGGCTGTACACCCAGATGAACCCAGGGGTCCTGCACCCGTGTCGCAAGTTCTAAGTCCTAGTTCTCATACAGCTCTACTGCTTAACTCTTGTTCATGCTGCTGAGGAAGACCTGTCAGAAATTATGCAGAAAGGTCACAAAGATAAACTTAGAGATAAAAGCGAAATTGTTGAGACAGAACTGTTAGCAGGTGAAACATTCATAAGGAAAACACAACAAGAAAAGGTGTAAAATCTTAAAGGATAAAACCAGGAAGTTTGGTCAAGAGTTAGCCTAGGAATCAGTCATTGAGTTGAGTCATCATTGTTATCAGTCTCAATGGAGCTGGTGGGGGATAGCAGCTCTGCAACACCTGGGAGCCCTTCCACTCAGCTGCAGAGAATGAGCCCTCCCCACCTGCAAAGACTTTGGGTCGGTGAGCATAATAATGCCTAAGAGCTAGTCATATATAGCTACTTGCAAAGACGGTGCCAAACTGATGGTGTTGAGATAAACTGCTTTTCAAAACAGACTGTGACAGTCAGGAGCATGAAAACTGGCGGATGAGTACGTGATTGTATAAAAATGATGATGTACTGCTGTAAATTTTCTAGGCATCAGGCTATGGAGGAGCAGGAAGACCTAGTGTGGAGTTTAGCCTGGGGGAGAACTGAAAAGCAGGAGACACCAGCAGTTTGGCACCATGGCCAGTAGTGGAGGTAGCAAGGAGTCATACTGAAAGTCCCCTTACTTTAGAAGTGTGGTTAGTAGGAAGGGTTCCTGGCATGCTGTAACTGTGCACTTGAAAGATCCCTCTCTGCTCTCATAATTTCACTGCATCACTTTCCTCTAAGAGCATATTTGTTGTGAATATTAACATTGCATAATAAGATACTATTTATTGGTTTCACAGCAAAAAAACAGAGAAAGATGTTTCTAAGAGACCCTGACCTGTTGCAAGCAAAATGCTGGTAACTGCAGGAGGTCTTTAAAGAATGCAGAAATAAGTAGTTAGTCAAACAGCTTGCAAAGTCGTTAAGAGAGGGAAATTCATATTTATAGAGGATGTACCTCATGTCTTTTTCACTCATCATACTGATCATCCATCATGGCTGACAGAATTTCACTGTTTGTTACAGATGTTTTCTCTGAGGCTTCCCACACTTTCTTATTAAAAAATTTCTTAATCCTGCTTTCTTCCTGACCCCAAAATTCATTCCAGTGCTCATTTACTTACTTCTTGTAAAGTTCAATAGCATACATTTAGAGGCTCTTCTGTAGATTTGCATAGCTGTCTTTAAATTGGTTCTTGATGTTTATCAGAATTAAGCAGAACCTGAGAGGACAAAAATGTAATTCTTGTGTCTTACTATGTTTCTGAATTCAATAGCTATGAATAATTGATGCTGCTAGGTATTTAAGATGCTTGCATTGATATTCCTGGTTATTGATGATTACATAAACTTCAGCAAGTTATTTTTGTCAATTTACAAGCACAAATCCGTTTTTATCTTGGTTGATCTGAAGTCTTATTATTCTTGCTACTTTTTTCAAGTCTGTCATTTCAGATGATTGAAGGAGTTAAGATACCTTTTTACTTTTTGTGTTGAATGCCAAGGTGTTTCTTCACATTGCTCTTAGTTTCTTCTTCATGCTCTTACATTTTAAAGAAATCTTAGTTCCGTAGGTTTTCTTCTTTTCATACAGATATTCAGCTTCATTCATTTATATTCTCCTTCATTTTCAGATTTCCCAGGTTTGCTCTTCTTATGCATTACCAAGATATTGGATGCATACAATTTCTTGAAATTTCAGAAATTCTTGTGGCAGAAATTGTTCTGCCAAGGTTTTGACACAGAAAAGAACCCTTGTAAGCAGTAATTTGCAGTTTGTTCATCACAAATCCAAATAAGAAAACAGGAAACCTTTAACTGAGATTTCTTTCCCTATGATTTTAAGCCATGTGACCCATGTTTTCATAATTCATGATCTTTGAAAATAACTCTGTTTTTCTAACATAAAATCTAACATCTTCACAGACTTTGACCATACTTTTCCATTTTCTTTCTGTATACTGGTAGATTTCTACTTCCTTTGTATTCACTATTGAGTGCATAAGTAGAAAAAGACCTTGACTACAGTACCTTTATAATATTACTGTATTATTAATATGAAAATTATTTACTTGCTTTTTGGGGATAATGGAGATCTTATTTGCCTTTTAAAGTAGTAAAGCTTGCACCTACAATGCATATACAGAGATAACAGACCTAGTTATTAGTTTTCCAAATAATGTGAACTTCTCGGTACCCCAAAACTCTGCTAAGGCTTGTAGTTAATTGCTTCTTTTCAACAATGGGATTTTTTTTTTGTGTATCTCCACAGAAGTGCATTTCAGACTAATGATGAGGTTATTTATTAGGACTTTACTAAACTAGGAGTTGAGCTAGATGATATAATTTAGTGCTGGGAAGGAACCCCTCTTTCTAAACTAAAGTCAATAAAAGAATTTTTTTTTAAGCAAAAACAATGCATTGAAGGTAAGGAGGAGGCCAATTACAGCATGTGATAAATTCTTATGCTTACTGAAAATCAAACCAAAGGTTAATTTTGATTATTACACAAGATTAGTTGTTTATCTGATCAAAGTGAATGATAAGCTACTGTGTATTGTGTTACCTTAAAACCAGGGGATACCTTTGCTTTAGTGGGAACTCACCAATATGGGTTTATTAACACACCAGTTTACCAGTTATTCTCGCAGTTATAAGAACAGGTTTTCATGTTCGTAGAATTCATTGGAAGAATGAATTATTAGTAAATGGCAATTCTTTAAAATACAGTGAGACATTACCAAGAGAGTACTGGGACAGGGCAGATGTACAGATTTACCAGCAGAGGGAAACAAGCTGCAGCACCCCTCCCAGCATCACCCAGGGGTTCTGGGTTTTCTATCCCATGATGGAATTCACAGCCCCTCAATTCTAATCTCAATTTAGATTCAAGTAGGTAGTTAAATATATGTACTTGTAGCCTGTAAGATGTTTAGACTTTAGATGAGCTTTATGACATATAAAATATTTTGTAAAGGCAGTTGAAATATCAGGTGCCTTTGGATGTATTCCACCAAAATCAAAATAAAAATCTTCATATCAGCTCCAATCATTAAATTATATTACTTTTCAGATTGGTGAATAGACTTCTAGAAAGTGGAAGGATATTGGCATGACAGTCATGAAACTCCTATCATATTCTTTGTCACTGATTCTTTTCTCATCCCTACAAGAAGTCTTTGTGCCTCAGCTTCTTTTCCCATTTCTTACTGAGGCAGTTGATGATCTCTTTGGAACAGGAATGGCTCTTGACTACATGATAGCAGAGCACCCTAAAGGACAGACCTGACACTGGGAGGATCAGGTTTACTAGTCATATCAAAAAAAGGTGCAATATGAATTTGATCATGGTCACTGCTATTGAGTATAAACATAGTCTGCGGGCACCCAAGATAATTTGCTTTATGCTTCTACCTTTATAAAGGCGTGCTGACGGTTTTGACAACTTACTTAGCTACAAGCTTATCCTAAGCTCACTTACAAAAAGTTGTTTGACTGTTTTTACTTCGACTATCATTGTTCTGTATGTGTGTATAGATATTGTAATGATATATGTACTTAAAGATGAATTGTAGTTATGAAATGGTACTCTAATAAACAGTTTGGTGATTTATTTTCTTCCTTGGATGGAAGTGCAATTTACCAAGAAAATGACAATTTATGTATTTGTATCTCATTCTGCTATAAAAGAAGGAATGACCTAATAACATTAAATATAACATATTCTGCATGTTTAGCAGCAATGTGATCCTCTTCAGTTTAGAGACAAGGACTTGCAGAGTTCAGATTCCTAACATTTGTGCTTCTATAGAACATTGCAGAGATCTAGTGCTCTGCCTTTCTTTTCTCTATGCCTCATTGTACCAAAATGGCATCATATCCAATTGCAGTCTTACTTCACAGCAGTCCTCATCCTAGTAGCAGATGTCAATGTGTAATACTGACTGTATCTTTAATTGATGACAATGCTCAATGTAGAAGTACATTTTAGGGCACTGAAGATGGACCAAGGATTCATATTCTTCAGGGCACTGATTAATTTTAAACTTATGTCTTTCCTTTGGTCTATATTTAGTGTAAGAACAAATCATTTTCATATAATTTTCTGTTCTGGTTACAATATTAAGGATGTCAAGGGAATGGATAAATGGATAAATGTTCTGCTATTTTCTCTTTATTATTATAATTTTTCTCACATGATTGAGGAAAAAAAGGAGAATATAATGAGAATGAAAATGCACAGTATTGAAGCATTAAAATTTGGTGATAATTCATTCCTGAGACAGACTATAGCAAGCACAGAATGCAGTATAAGATATATAAATTTTTCTGACAAAATCTGTAGAAGGAGTAGGAAATGGTACAAAGGTAATTTACTCTTGTTGCAATCATCCTAAGGTGCAGTCTCATGCCCTCTTAGAAGTGCCTATTGTGACAACATAACTGTGGATATTTTATTTGAAAGTATTAATCAGTTCAGATTTATTTCTAAGGTATGGAAGCAATACTGGGGTTTGTGCATAGGTAATTAGTTCTACTTTGAGAATATGAATATCAGGTGTTTTTTCCAGACTATTTAAAAGAGAGAGATTTTTGAAGGAAAAGATTAATTTCTAGATGTGGACATTGATATAGGAGATTTTTATGATGTTATCTAGCAAAACAAAAAACAATCAGGTTTTAGTTTTTTAGTTTTTAGCAAAACTAAAAAGGTTTTGAATTTTTCCTGTGTAGGTTTAGTTCTGAAATACTATATTATTTACATCAGTGAGAATAGTTATGGTTCAGTTTAGAACTCTGCTCTTCAATTTAATCCCACAGTAGCTACCCAGATGTGGAAAATTAGAGGACACTTTTCTTAGTAATTCTGGCATGAGATTTGTGGGCTTGAAATATGTAGCTTGAGATTATATATCCAAACAAAATTCAGCAATAGTGAACACTTGAATAAAATACTATTAGAACACAGGGCATTATCCCTTTCCCTAAGTTGCTTCAGTTGAATTTAATATACTTCTATTGAGAAGTTGTACCAAGAACTTTATTGTTTGGTGATTAACCATTAAATAGTTTGTAATATATTTTATCTTTTGACAATATTTTCCCTGCATGAGAAATCTCAATCACTCTGCCAGAAAGGTATAGTCACTAGAAATGCTGTAATTGTCCATGTGGATGAACAATGGCTACATGCTCAGTCATAGTTTGTGTGACATTGGTGATTTGAAGGGGCTTTTGGTTATTGATAACAGGCAAAGACTTAAACAGACCCTGGACTAAGAATGAAGGGGTAGCTGAGCTTTCTGTGGAGTAAGAGGTTTCTGGTTATCAAGGAGCTGGAACAAAGCATCAAACAGCTAAAGCCTACCTCAGAGTTGCAGAGAAATGGAGATTATATTATCTCCCAAATGGTTGTCATGAGACTAACTTGAAAGAAATCTAAATCTAGTAATCTGTCACCCTGAAGGATCCATGTAGTAAGGTATTTAAAGAAGCTAAAATTAGAGTAGCTTCATTTGCAATTTAAATTTCCTACAGAGTATTTTTTAAAAGCACACACAAGGGTCCTAGGTTGTGAATTGTCATTCAGTGGAGGGTTATATTTGAATCGTATTAAGGTAGTGTTTTTCAAACTATCTTTTGCCCATGCCTGGCTTTCCCCTGCATTTAGTTTGTAAGGGAAAGTTCAAAGGTGTGTACACAACCATCACCACCACATGCCCTGCTCCAGTTTCTGCCGATGCAGTCCTGGCATTACTTTGGGATGGCAAGGCTGCCTTCAGCCACTCTTGGCTGATTTCTGCTGGCAGTGCTCACACTGAAGTGGGTCTGGAGAGAGCAACCAGACTATAACAGGTTTATATATTACACTGTGTTACACAAATGAAACACAAGTCATGTAGAAGGGCTGGCACTAAGCTAGGTCTTCCTCAGTTAGTTTCCTAGGAAGAGTCCTGTCCTTAGCCTGCAGGTCTCCTACATGCTGCTGATGCATTTTTCAGGTCTCAAAAGAATCGAGTCAGACACAATTAGGGGATAAGGAGTTTTTACCTTGGTATTTTAATAAAGATCCTTATTGGTGCACCACTTCACCAAGGTGGGATGTGCCACAATGCACACATATGATAAATCACATATATAATTTATAGGTCTTACAAATTAGCATAACTAATAAAGATGCTCTAATGGGAGGCCTGGATGAATGGCATGATATTTCTTCATTTGAGCAGTTTCTTCCTTGATGGGCCAAATTTTAGTTTATAGAGTATGTTCTAGAGAGGACCTTGGTTTCCCAAGGTAGCACGTAGGGTTTTCCAGCCTCTTACTATGAGGCCGTTAGGATGTTTGGTCTCTTGGCCTAATAAAATAGTAGGGTTATGCTAAGGTATTAGACTTGAGGAATTACAAGTATGCATGTTAAGAATATTGAAGATATATAAAAGTTGTATAAAAGAAAAGCCAAAAAATCATCTTGGCATCACTGCAGAGGATGACAAGTGGTTTGATTCAGGAGTTTGGATTCTAAGTCATTAAAAAACAGTGCAGGACTCTGGGCTCAAGAGCTTAAAAATTTTGGGGGGCAGGGTTTGGATCCCATAATAGACATGTGGGTGCTTTGATAGTTGGAGGTTGTTTTGACACATCAATCATTAAATGATAATTTTTGATTCTTGTAAAAGTAGGAGGGCAGACTTTGGCTTGTTTAGGAGACTAGCTGTCAGAGTACCTTGGGAGGCAGTCCTGAAGGGCAAAGTTGTCCAGGAAGGCTGGGCATTCTTCCAGAATAAAATCTTCAAGACACAGTAGCAGACTGTCCCCATGTGCTGAAAGATGAGCTGGCAGGGAAGAAATCACCATCCCTGAGGCTATTTAAAAGACATGTAGATGTGGCACTTAAGGATGGGGTTTAGAGGAGGACGTGGCAGTCCTGGGTTAAGAGCTGGCCTCAATGATCTTGGAGGTCTTTACCTACCTAAAAATTCTATTATTCTATAGGCACCATTTGCAAGATAAGAAACTGGAATTTCAAATCATAAATAATTAAATTCCCTTCTATTCACTACTTTGTTAGGATGACTTGAAGGTTTATGTTAGTGCCAGGCCCAAACTGGTTGATCAGATTTTTCTTTTCTGGTTAGACTTTAGTGCCTGTCTGCTGGATACGTAGCAATGTACTTTTATCTCTGTCCTACCACAGACTCTTCTGCTCCCATTGTGAGCTATGATAAACCCATCCTGTGTTGTTTAACTGATAAGAAGTACCATAAGGTCTTGCTGCTCTAGCCAGCAGTTTAACATAGACATAGTGTTTTTCCTTGATATGGATAGTTCCGGAAATGAGGATTGTCTTTGTACATAATCTCACAAAAGTACTACAGATTCAGTTTTATCCCATGGGAATTATGAGCCTGCAGGGTACGAGCAGCATCAGGTAGGAAACATGATTGATGGGAATGTCTTCAACCACCATTATTTAAACAAATGGGGATTTTTAACATAAGAAAAAAGCATGTGGATGCTACTAGCCTAGGAGGGTAATTTCCCATTTCACCCCACCATGCTGAGATCTTTAATGGTCCAATATTGCTCAGTCACTGCAAAAACACACCTCATTCTTGCCATGCAGGCAGTGTCTGGGGCTATTCTGATTCTGGCAACACCACCAAGTTTTTAAGTATGCTGGGACAGTTCCTGTATCCCCAGTGCTGTTCTTGTTTCTGTACCATAAGGTGATAATTATGCCTAGGTAGTACGCAAAATATATACCTACAAGCCCTTAAAATAGCTTTAGATAATTAATTAGTAATGTTTGCTCATTTTTTAATTGTAGTCCACATATTATTATTCCTTATAACAAATATATTCTTTCATCCACAACCCCAGAGTCAGACTTGTTCAGTAACCAAAAGTGGAGCACAGACAGTACAGCAAAGTGTGAAGTATATTAGAGATCATACCAAGGATAACTCAGGACAGAGGAAAACAAAGAGGAAAACAAAAGCCGGAGGAAAACATCATGAAGAACATGTGAGGAGAGGACATGCAGCAGGGCAGGGTATTTATCCCCCAGTTATGGCAACATCCTGTTTACTTTGGTGACTATAAACCCATGCTGAACTAGAATGAATTTCTTTTTCCAAGAGAGAATATGTTCATGTTAAGAATAAATGATCATTGTTTTTTAACAACACACCAATCCTGATTAGATGCCAGCATGAAAAAAAGGAAATTGAATTTATTTAACTTCTCTCAGGTAGACAGGTCATACACTGCAATAGCCTAGACTTAAGGTTTCAAGTGACAGTGTCTTCTACAGAGTGAGCAACAATGTCAAAGCTTCTTCCAGTCAGCTCATGACAGAGAGAAAGGAACTAATGGATGAGAGAAAATGTTAGTCATTAAAGCTTGAAATCTGTGGCCTTAATTTCTTGGGAGAGGTTAGATACTCTCAAAGCAATATTCTTAATCTTAAAGCTTTTCTAAAAGTCTACAAACAAGAAAGTACTATAATGAAAATCCATATAATGCTGATTGTATTGTCAATAATAATGAAAAGGTTTGTGTTCATCTTTGTGAAAGTGGGTTAAGTATCGTAGCATCTCTGCAGAGAAATTGCCAGCTCAGTGGCTTTATTTTTCTGGAGACCTGTTAAAACCTGACATGGCAGTATGTTCCTTCTACATGAGATGAAACAGATACACTGCCAGCAAGAATATGTCAACATGGTAAATTTTCACCTCTCTGGAAGTGGGCAGCTTGATGATTGCAGCCAGACTGTGACACCAAGGAACATTGCTGTCGACTCCACTGCCTCAGATCAGAGAGGAAACACAAAGGTATGTCACTCTGAATAAACTATCCCCCTCTGAAAGACAAATTGTATGTCAAAGATATCACTGCACACTAAATAGCTATGTGGTGGTAAGATGCTTTTATCTTTGTTCTAATTTGGTTCTGGTAAAACAAATGCACAAAATGAATAATTTGGATTTGCACTTCCTGTATATTTCCTTGTTAGATTTGCTGGTGGATCTCTCTTGCATCAGCCACTGCAGAGACATCTCCCAAAGCTCATCTTAAAGTCATAGAATGTTAAGGGTTTGGAATGATTTTCTAGTCCCAATCCCACTGCCATGGGTAGGGACATCTTCCACTAGACCAGGTTGCTCAAGGCCTTATGCAGCCTGTCTGTCTGCCATGGCTGTCTGTAAGGGCAGCATTGTTTCTTCTTGATGTCTATTAGCAGGTCTGTCCCTGGAGGGGTGCTTTGAACATGTTTCCATTGCTGCTATTCTTATTTTTAAGCTACCTTAAATAAGTTCTTTTCGTAAGAAGAAAGGCTTCTTGGAGGAGATTAGAAATGACTTTTTTTCATGCTATTTTTCAAAGAATATGGTACAAATGATACAATAATGTAATATTTTGTACTTCTGTAGAAGTCTGCATTTGCTATTCTCAACAATAAGACCATTTTCTAATGTATGTCTTTAGACAAGCAGATAAGCACAAATCTAGGCCTGATTCTTCGCTGTCTTGTGTTGGCTTTGCCATTGTAAATATGTTAATTTCACTAAAGAAAATGAGCTTTTCTTTTCCTGTCTGGTAAAGAGACTGATGCCCTTGGATCCTTGCCTGTGTTCATCACATCATAGCAGAAAGGGCTGGAGGGTGCAGGATGGGCAGTACAGGCTGCTGACAGAAAGTGTCAGAGCCTAAGTCCCCTTGTGAAGGAAGGGGATGTGCAAAACTTTCCCTGGGCTTTCCAGGCAGTAGTGGTCTTTACATCAGTGCCTTGCTAAGCAGGAATGGAGAAGTATGCAGAGAGCAAAGCTGTGCAGGCACATTTTTTCAGTCATAAAAAATACTGTATGTTGGAGGTATGGCTAAGTAAGAGCAATCTGAAGATGATCGTGAGGACAGTGTGTAAGCAGCCCCCATAAAACTCCCTGCTTTTGTTCTCTGGATACCATCTCTGGGAACATTTACTATGGGTTGTGGTTGTGTATTATCTTATCTTGGGGACAGAAATGGGGCACAGAAATATTAGGAAAGTTTCTTGCTTAAAAAAAAAGCAAAGACAAGATTGTTTCCCTTCTGACCTGATGTGCTTTAAGATACCATGCTGCCCTTTAACTTCTTCAATGATGCAGTAAGATGGATAAATATTTTATATCCTTCTGAAATGTCTTTTATGAGAGTGAAACAATTTTCTCTCAGTTCACTCGGGACAGCAAATCTTTGAGAAATTCTGGCGCAGTTGTTTCACCTGTATGCAACACTGGCTTTGGGAAGGAGTTCTGTACAAAATAGTTTGGGTTCATGTACCATGTGGTATAAGAGCTGCTGCATGTCAAAGAGGCTGAAGCTTGGCTCAGATATGGTACCAGAAGAAGCAGTTACAACAGCAAGACACAGCAAGAGCATCCTGCTGGACATACTTGTAGGCATCCACATGTTGCATGTCTCGCCAAAAAAAGTCAAAAGTTGTAGATGTTGTAGGAACAGTCAACACGTCTGCACTTGTCACTTAGGTGACACACACACTTTATCTGCAGATAAGAGTGACAATCTGCTCCCAGAAAATATGTTTTGGTGGCAGAAGTTGAGGCTTATCATGGCCAGGAGCCACCTAATCTTTAACAGGAGTCATTATACCCACCGAAGGGATCCCAGAACCTCAGTACCAATTTTCTCAATGGAACAGCTTGATTTCCTCCCACTGTGCTTGCAATAGCTTAAAACTGAGTATAAGAAATAGATTTCATTTCAACAATCACAACATTACAGTGATCTTCTTTCATTCTAGTTCATTGCTGCTGTTAAATTCAGAACACATAAAGAGGCAATAATAGGGCTATTTTTTCAGAGTAATTTACAGCTGCTGAAGGTGTGCGCCTCAGCTGTGGAATTCTGACATAGATACCACTACTGGTGTGCTCTGTTAGAAGCTGAAAAAGTTTTAATATTTGTTTCCTTATACTACCTTGAGTCTTTGGGAACTGTGTCTCTTTCAAGCCAGACGGAGGTATCTCTTGAACTAGCTAGAATTTTCTGCATTTCCTTTGTTCTTCATTCTCTGAAGTTTACATACGTAAGCTGTTGAATGCTCATGTTTACTCTGTGTTTTAGTATTTGATTAAGAACTTCTCCATTGTGCTTCTCATGTTTCATGTTGTCAAGTAAATCAAGTAACAACTGTACCTTGTTCTTGCTTCTTGCGTTAAGCTTTGCTTATTAAGCTCAATCAGTCCTGAATACAAGAAAGCCATTGCTTCTCTGCATAACATCATCAACACACTTAAATAAGTTACTATACAAGTTATGTCAGGTTTTCTGAATTTTATAGTGGCTATTCGTTATCTGACAATAAAACCAGAAAAAAAAATCACAATCCTTCTAGTCTATATTTATTTCTTAGATTTATTTTCCCCCAGGATCATAACTGTTGACATATCAAAATCTAATTGATTGTTTGTATATACTTATGTATCATCAGGAAGAAATGCTCAGTATTCAAAAGACACTGACATTTTGTTTCAAGGCTGTAGGTGTTGTTGTTTGGGCTTCTTAGTATAGGATCTCCATGTGAAACTATACTCTTCACAGTTCAGCTCAGTGCTCTTTTGTCCAGTAGCTAATTTGGAAGTTGGCGACCTCCTTTTTTGTATCTTCTTCCATAGCATTTTTTCTCTAAGGCAGATACATCTTTGATTTTTGGTAAGCCCAAATCTCTATAGGCCTAAAGAGGTCATCCTTCAACTGTGACATTTCTACTGTTGCCTGGAAAGCATTTGCTGATTTTCAGCCTTGTGTTTACCTCCTCACTCAAAAATAATTGATTTCAAAGGCTAAACTGCCTGCTTATAATCACCTCTTATAATTTAATGTTTGTTGGTTTTGTTTTTGTTTTTAATGCAGAATTCAAGGCATTATTTTTACCATTGTCACATTTACTAAGATAAGACAGGAAAAGAATCATGAAGTTAAGTATGAAAACAGTGTCTGCAATTTCCTTACAAGTATATTCCTGTACTTTGTGGCATATTTTGAATGGTTCTGTGGAACTTAATCTACTCTTGAGCAAGTATTGATTGATTACTACTAGAACAGGGCTTTTGGCAAGAAGTAAGGTTAACATTGGCAAGTTGCTTGATAATTACTAGAGTGTGAAAACCAGCATAAATGCATGCATTATGCAAATAGCTCAGTCTCAAACCACATGGATGTGTTCCTCTTGGAACTGATTATAGAAGTCAGTTGCACTATTTAATGGGAAAAATAAAATTAGAATTGGTAATATTTAATGCTGACATATCTCAAAGTATCGAAATTAATTTCAAAATAATGTAACCACTATGTGTGGGAGGTCTTCATCTGCTACATTATTTGCTAAGATGCCTCCTATTCCTTTCTTTTTTCTTTAATGGTTTTAATATAGTATTTTTTGGAAGATCTTCCTTTTGGATTTTTTGGTCTTTGGTGATTTAATTATAATTCTGGTCCAGACATTTCAGTGAAATGAACTATTTACAATTTGGAGAGGGTTTTTAATTAAGAAAGATTAAATGCATTTCTAAGTAAAAGTGGGAGAATTTTCATCTTGAAATAGAAGGAATAATTTATTGATAAAATACCAAGGAAAATGCAATGAAAATAAGATGAAGCTATTTAAGTATAGGGCAGTGTCTACTGCTATATTGGTTTCTGCAAAAAACAGGATAGAACACTGTTATCCAGGAGAAGTTCTAATCTTGGATTACCATTTTACTGAGAATGATATCTGGAGAAGAAAATTCACTGTTTGGCATTGTTTCTATCTCCAAATCCATTGTAGCTGCATCTCACTTGACAACACTTCAGTTTTGTCCAGTGAGGCTTAACTTCCTACGTAAGGACTGTGCCATCTTCTGGTTTCCTCCATCTTCCTCTGACCTGTGCCTTCCTTTTCTTCTTCACCTTGCCAGTGCCAAAATTATGCATGTTTGACTCTGTCATCAGTTACTCAAAAGTGAGGAAATGAGCTTCTCTAGAAGTTATTCAAAATCTTTTAGACCTTTTTCTTGAGATAAAACATCTTTTTACAAATGTCTTTTTCTGTTCACTGGTCATTGGGTAAGTTGCTTGTTCTGTGATGTCCAAATTTTTAAATATTTAAAATTATGGCAAATGCATCTTACCCGTCATGTTTTGAATCAGAAGTACTAGTCTTGGAAGAGATGGAGAACAGATGGAGAATTACATGTTCCTAGTAAACAACTTTTGGGGATCTAGACTCAGAATCTGACAGATATTCTGTGGTTAATGCACATTAATGAGAGTCATGCAGCAGTAGAATCACCAGGCTCCCTTTAAAATAACGAATTGCTCATGAAAAATGCTTTTTTATAAGCTTTGCCTGGTTTTTGTAGATATTCAGACTGTAAACATGAAAAAAACCAAAAAACTGTAGGAAATGTTTTCCCCCAGAAAAGCTCAACATACTAGTTTGAGACAAAGACATAGTTTTTCAGGGTATGGAAGAAAAAAAATTATGAATGCAATTTTTTTTCATTTTTTTTCTTTAACTTTATTTGACTGCATTGTGTGGCTTGCTCAGACATTTGTGTCTGAATGTGCTAAAGTCTGGAGATTTTCAAGGAAATGTAGGCCAGCATATGGATTTTAGAGCACTTAGAAAATCTGATGATAAACAATAAGACCATCTTGACATTCAATGTGATGGTGCTATGTAACAGTGAAAACATCTGTATCCATTCATGAAAAGTATACATAGGTCTTGTATTTTGAAAATTCAGTGGGTGCTTCTGCACCTGCATGTGAGGATTTTGATCTGTATTTCCACCTTTATTTAGATTACTCAGGAGGTAATGTTCTCTTCAGAAATCCCTGTGTTCTCTTAAGAAAATGATGGCTGTGGTTTGACCTTCTTTAAAAAGAAGGCAATTGTCAGAGTAATTGTCAAAGAGTAATTGTCAAAAAGAGCATCAGCTAGCAAAGTTGCTGTAAAAAAGACTAGGTGAGAGTGGCTGTTTTAGGATTATTCAGTTCTTCAAATAAATGGAATAACTGAAGTATGAAGTATTAGGATCTGAGCATCAAAGACCATTGAAATCATGAAACCCTGGTTTATGTGGAAAGGGGTGATTTTTTAAATCATGGATTCCCATCTATCTGAGTTGGGAAATAGTTAAATATTGAATGACATGGAGAATAATATAGCTATTTATGGAACCACATCACACCTTCAGATACTACTGTACCACATGTAGAGCTTGAATCTTGCATGTTTTGAGGTAGGAAAAATATTTCCATGGATAGGTTGAGGTACAAGACAATAAGGCCAAGACTAAAATAAGAAAAAAGTTTGTATGGCTAAATAAATTCTTATGTTTTCCCATTATTTTTCCATGGGGATATTGTCTTCAGAACTTAGGTCTCTGCAAGAAATAACATTATGCACTGTATGCATTTGTTGCCTCTTCACCAAGTGCACAGTCATAACATAACATAACATAACATAACATAACATAACATAACATAACATAACATAACATAACATAACATACATGTCATAGAGTCATAGGCTTGGATTGGAAAAGATCATCCAGTTCCAATCACCTTACTGTGGGCAGGGACACCTTCCACTAGACCAGGTTGCTCAAAGCCCCATCCAGTGTTGCCATAAACAGTTATAGGGATGAGGCATCTGTAGCTTCTTTGGGCAACCTGTCCCAGTGCCTCACTATTCTCACAGTAAAGAATTTCTTCCTAACATCTAATTACTCTCTTTCGGTTTGAAGACACTGCCCCTTGTTCTGTAACTACAGGCTCTTGTAAAAAGTCCTTCTCCGTCTTTCTTGTACATTCCCTTCAGGTACTGGAATGGAACCCCAAATGAGGTCACCCCAAAATCTCTCTTTTCCAGGCTGAATATACCCAATTCTCCCAGCCTTTCCCTGCTGGAGAGGTGCTCCAACCACCGTGGTGTACCCCCCTGGACTTGCTCCAACGGATTGATGTCCTTCCTCTGATGGGGCCCCAGTGCTGGATGCAGCACGCCAGGTGGGGTCTCACCAAACTGCAGAAGGGGCAGAATCCCCTCCCTTGACCATCTGGCCATGCTGCTCTTGATGCAGCCCAGGATACAATTGGCTTCCTGGGCTGGGAGGGCACTGTGCCTGCTGATGTCCAGCCTCTCATGTACCCCAAGTCCTTCCTGGCTGCTCTGGATCTGTTCCTCCCCCAGCCTGTGGTGATACAGGGGTTGCCCTGACCCAGCAGCAGTGCCTTGGATTTGGTCCTGTTAAAACTCATGGCATTTCCACCAGCCCACTTCCTGATCTTGTCCAGGTGCCTCTGGATGGCATCCTATCCTTCAGGTGTGTCAACTGCACCACTCAGCTTGGTGTCATCTGCAGATTTGCTGAGGGTGCACTCATGCCCTTTGTCTATGTCATTAATGAAGATATTAAATAACACTGGTCCCAGTGCAGATCCCTGAGGGACACCACTTGTCACTGATGGCCATTGGGACTCTGAGCCATTGACCACTGTCCTTTGGATGTGACTGTCCAGCTAATTCCTTATCCAGCACTCCACCCATCAAATCCATCTCACTCCAATTTAGAGAGAACATTGTGGGGAGCCATGGCAAAAGCTTTACAGAAGCCCAGATAAATGACAGCTGGTAGCCCTTCCCTTGTTCCCTGGTGCAGTCACTCCATCATAGAAGGTCACTAGGTTGGTCAGGCAGGAATTGCCCCTGGAGAAATTGTGCTGGTGTCTCAAATCACTACTCTGTCTTTCAGGTACCTTTGCATGGCTTCTAGGAGGATCTGTTCCATTACTTTCTCAGGTACAGAGGGGAGGCTGACAGATAGGTGTTTCTCAGGGTCTTTCTTTCTACTCTTTGCAATGTGAGTACAGTGCTTTCCTCTTTTTCCAGTCACCTGGGACTTCACCTGACTGCCATGATTTTTCAAATATGAAGGAGAGTAGCATGGCAACTACATCAGCCAATTCCCTCAGGACTCTGGGATGCATCTCATCAGCTCCCATAGACTTATGTACCTTCAGGTTCTTCAGGTTGATGTGGACCTGATCTCTACTTACAGAGGAGGGACTTTGCTTCCCTAATCCCCATTCCACTCTCCATCCACTCCAGAAGCATGGAGAGAGAGGTTGTTGCAGACTGATGCAAAAAGTTGTTGAGTACCTCAGCCTTCTCATTATCCATGGTTACCAGTTTGTCAGTGTTGTTTATCAGGGGGTTTACACCTTCTTTGACCTTCCTTTTCTGGTTAACATATCTGTAGGAACCCTTCCTGTTATTCTTTGTGTACCTTGTTCAGTTCCAGCTTCTCCTTGGCCTTCCTCACCCCATCCTTGCACAAGTGACCTTCACCTCTATGTTCTTCCCAGGTTACCTGTCCTTCTTTCCACTGCCTGTGGATTTGCTTCTTTGCCTTTAGTTTGACCAGCAGGTCTTCACTCAGCCATGCCAGTGTTTTGCCTTCCTTGCCTTATTTCATGCTCCTGGGCATTTCTACCTCTTGTGCTCTATGGAAGAGTTCCTCAAAGACCTGCCAGCTCTGATCTGCACCCTTGTCCAGGGGTCAGTCTCCCAGGGGATCCTATTGACTATCTACTTGGAGAGCTGAAACTTTGCTCTCCTAAAGTTCAGGGGCCTGACTGTACTGTATACCTTATCCATATCCCTCAGGACTACAAATTTCACTGCATGATCACTGCCACTCAGGCTGCCTCCAACCTTCATGTCTGCACTTAACTCGCATATGTTGATGACCATCAGATGCAGGAACACATTCCCTCTGCTAGGGCTGTCTCTTACCTGGCTCAAGAAATTACCTTCCATGTATTCCAGGAGTCTCCTGGACTGCCTACTCTTTGGTGTGAAACTTTCCTAGCAGATGCTGGGGAGTTTGAAGTCCCCCACCAGGACAAGAGGCTCTGAACACCATGTCTCCTGTAGCTGGACCAAAAAGGCTTTGTCAGTAGGCCCCCCTTGATCTACCTGTAGTAGACATGGAATGTGAGGTTCTCTTTGTTGCCTCAATCTTTGGTTCTTACGCTCAGGCTTTTGACCTGCTTGTGGCTGTTCTTCAGAGACAAGTCTTCGCACTCATTTCACCTCGTTCACATCAAGAGATATACACCAAGAGAGGTGGCAGGCTCTCCACATCTCCCTCTGTCTTTTTTGAACAGCCCATAGCCATTGCTTGTCACACTCCAGTCATGGGATTTGTCCCACCATGCGTCAGTAATAGCAACAAGGTCATAACTTTCTAGCAGCCCATGTCTTCCAACTCCTCCTGCTGCCCATGCTCCATGCATTGGTGTAAATGCACCTCAGCTGGGCTGTTGGATGTATTGCCTTCCTAGAGGAACACTCCTTAAGTCATTTGAGGTTTTCCTGATGTTTTCCTGCTGGTTTCTGTTACCTCAGGGGTCTGTGATGTGTATGTCAAAGAATAATGGAATTCTTATAATAAGACCATATATTTAGACTTGCATAAGTTCCCAAATTTATGTTGCTTTAATTCTCAGATTCTCAGACCATGCACAAGGTAAATTATATAGATTGACCATTTGCTTCTAAGAGAGGATGATTTGACTTGAATGCAGTATCAGGACATTGCTGATATAAATTGTGTATTTTCTGTGTAAATGTGGTTTATGAAAGCAATATTCAAGTCCAGACTGGTAACATAAACCAGGTTTCTAGACTTGTGTTTATAATTAAATCTGTGAGCCACTTCATTGTCATGTGACAGAGTGTTGAAGTGTGGAGAGCTGCAAAAAATATATAAAATAATTCTTATATAAGTGGAAATTACAAAATGGTTAAGATCATCTAGATACATTTTATATATTTTTAAAGATAGAAAATGTGTTTACTTAGAGATATACTCAGCTTTTGTGCTTACCATCCTTAAATCTAAAATGCTCTTGATTGAGAGTATTTTGTCACCAGTTTTATGAAGTCTTATGGAAACATACTTTGTCTGTTACATAACAATAAGCTAAGTGCGATTAGAAATTCTGCAAACAAAATTGACAAAGGCCCAATTTTCTTTCCGTTTTCTGTGTTTCCAGTCAGAAATTCAATTTCAGTTTACAGAGAGACTCCTTTGACTTAATAGATTTGTTCTCATGCAGTTGAGGGCAAGAATGTAGCAGAAGGGCATACTGGGAAATTCATTGTCCTGCCTTCATATAAAAGGAGTTTATTCTGACATAATGTGATTCTCACATAATAGATGATTGCCACATATGTTGTAAACCCCCCTATTGTGCCTATTGTGCCCTCCTCTGTATAAGGCTAGAACTGAGCCCAGTGTTTCTATTTTAAGCATTGAAATATGGAGTCTAATTAGTGATGTATGTATGTATTATTCCTACACCTGAGTAATAACTCTTTCAGAAAACTTGCACTTGTAGAACACATGTTTATTTAGCCTTTTGTAGATGTATTATCTAACTATTGCTTTTATGGTTCAGGCCATGGATTATTAATTGAAACAGTAAAATAAGCAATCATCTTTGGTTGCCATAGCAAAGATACCCAAAATATAGTTGCTGAGGAAACCATACTGAGAATATACACAATATATAACCTAATAATATTGATATACAGCTTTAAGTGAACAAGAGCATAAAATATACTTTTTCTCTTGTTGGGAGATTAAATATTGAATCTGATACATGTTTATTGATTTATTTTTGAAAGTCTTCCTGTTGCATGTAAAGACAGCTTACTTAACTATCAAATATGTTATACATCTGTTAATCTTTAGACTTTGTCATGGTTTTAAAAAAGATCCTGCTTCACTAAGAGAAGAAATAGACTTTGGAAAAGGATCATAAGTGGATGAAAATTGAGCAAACATCATCATGATGAATGCTGCTTTTGTAATACAAATAAAGGCAATGACATGGACAAGAATAATCAAAATTATAATTTTTCCTTGAGGCCTTGTGGTACTTTATTTTTAACATTTGGAATAGGCTAGAATGACCTTCCACATCCAGCATGGGAACTGTATTACATATAATATCTTTTCTGACAAAGGCATTCATTGCAACAATTTTTAATATGCTTCCAGTACAGAAGACTTCAGAATATGCACCTTTAGAATATGCAACCTGTTCAAGGGCTTTGCTTCTCCATTGTTAGTAAGATTTTCCCAGTGTCCACAATGAATATTTATTGCCACAGCATAAGCCATTTCCAAGTTAGTCATAACTTTGGACTTGTAATTAAATAACCACAGTTTTCCATTTTTATTGACTCTTTATGTTTTATGCTTAGATTGCTACCGCTTTCTTGAAATTCTATGTCCTGGATTCCATATTCAGGATGAAACTTAATCCATGTTAGACAGAGCAAGGTGACTATTTCTCTTGTTTTCACATATTCCGAACTATAAATCTTTGCATGGCTGGATGTTTTTATCTTGTGGGTAGGACACTATCCATTATTCACTGATATTATTCAGTTTGTGATCCATTGTAATCCCTAAAATCTCTTTTTGAAGATCTGCTATCAAATTCAAATGCTGTACATCCTACATTTGCGTAGTAATTATTGCTAAGAATAGGAACCTGCATTTATTTATGGCAAATTGTTTTCTGGTTTTCAGTAGATAATTTCTTGTTTGTTAAGGATATTTGAAGTCAAATGCTATTAGCCCAGATATGTGCAGCCTCTTTTAGTTTTATCTTTCAGAAATACAGTTGTAATAATAGAATAGAAACAGCATAGGAAGCCGTTCTATTTAATCTTCAGACTCTTGACAAAAACGTTGGTTAATACTAAAGCCAGGACAGACTACAGTGGAACTTCTATACAACCTTCTGTGTTTGACACTTAACTACTGATCGCTGCTATCTAGCCTCCAGCTGTCTGACCAGTTTTGTATCAAGCAGTGGAAGATCAAGCAAGATTCACTTGGGTGTCTTCTGCAAAAATCAGATCCCAGGTTATGTGGCTACACAGGATCAGGGCAGAACTTGAGCAGTTCTTTAACTTCTGAGCAGAACTTTAACTTCATGGGCAGTTAAACCCTGGAAGAAGACTACTGTCGTGGTCTGTTTGGATCTCTCAAATTTACAGGTGAGGTGTTCTGTGAAATAAACTATTATATGAGCTTGTTAGAAGAGAAAACAAACACTACAGGGGCACAGTCCCCTTTGTCCACGCTAGTCTAAAGTGAGTTCACTAATTCATCACTTAGTTCTTGAAGTTTCCAACTTACTAGTTCTCTAATTTACTACTTGCAGCTCACAACTTGTAACTGGTGCACCTGTAAGCAAAACAGTCATCCAGCCAATGGCAAGAGTGCTCATACCTCCTCTTCCATCACAATGTAGCCTCCCTTGTATCACATCTGGAAGCATGAAAGCCCTAGCCCTCCATCTTCTGTTAGATCCGCTTCAAAAACTCCATGTGTAAGTTGAAGTATTTACACCTACAAGCTGGAAAGTTTGGTGTATCCAATTTCTTTGAGTTAGAAGGTTCTGAAGAAAAGTGCCAGTAAATCAACGTGCAAGGATTGTGGCTGCAGCAGATGGGAAGCTGCAGGTGACAGTGGCTGTTCAATGACTGTAGTCCTTTCTGGCAGCCATATCGTGCCCATGTGTTGCCATCACTTTGACCTAATGGCATGGTCCCAGTGCCATTGCAGGACACGTTCAACAGGCCTTGGCACAAGCTGTGTGCTGGCCAAAAATCTGAACAGGCGTTGAATGTAAGACTATGGAGAAATTATGGAGACAGAGATTTGTCAAGTCACTGATAGCTGGTTGGTGCTCCTAAGAGTTGGCAGGTTGTTTATGGTATCCTTAGTGCTCAAATAAGGGACACAAAATCCTGGGATATCTTTTAGTAACTCCTGAAGTGACACAGTTCTTCGTCTCCAGATGGTGCCAGAGTGGCATTCAGGATTATGTTGTGGCAGGCACATGCTTTGAAAGAAGTTACTTTACAAAAAGGACTCACAAAAGGTCACTCACAAAATTGTGAATAATTTTAGCTGAAAAAAATCAGTAAGGATTTTTAAGAGGCTGAGCTTAGGATTTTGTACAGGTTTATTGCCTTAATGCTCACTAAGCACAGCCTGAGTAGTCTGACATGGTTCTGAATTGTGTCAGTAAGTGATACACTAAAGATTCTCCAGGTACTGTGCACAAAGCAATAGGACTAACCCAAATGGTTCCTTGAAAGCTTCTGTTTTATTGTGCCAGAGATCCACAGATAGTAAGTCTCTGCAGGACTTGTGAACCTGGCTTTTCAAATCATAAAGGAGTAAGGATGGTCAGATATGCCAAATCTAGGCGCACTTCAGCATATCTCGAAGCATATTTGAAGGGCTTGAAGCAATGTCTCTATGCTGGGTTCACATGGCCAGGTTTTGGTAGTAGGAGGGCTACAGGTGTGGCTTCTATGAGAAGCTGCCAGAAGCTTCACCCAGTGCCAGCCAGCTCCAAGACAGACCCCCTGGTGGCCAAGGCCAAGCCAATCTGAAATGATGCCACACCTCTGTGATACTTAAAAAGAAAAAAAAAAAAAAAAAAAAAAACAACCAAAATTCTTGAACAACTGTAACTGAGGCCAGAGTGAAATGAATGTGTGAGAGAAGCAGCCCTGCAGACACCAAGGTCAGTAGAGAAGAAGGGAGAGGAGCTGCTGCAAGAGCCAGAGGTGATTCCCCTGCAGCCCATATCAGACCATGGGGATGCAGAGATCCACCTGCAGACTGGAGAACCCCACACCAGAGCAGGTGGATGCCTGAGAGGGGGCTGTGAATCTATGGGAGGCCTGTGCTGGAGCAGGCTCCTGGCAGGGACCTGCAGACCCGTGGGGAGAGGAGCCCACACTGCAGCAGCTTTCCTGGCAGGGCTTGTGACAGTGTGGGAGACCCACGCTGTGCCTGAAGGATTGCACCCTGGGGAAGACAGGCTGGGCAGTGGAGCAGTCTGGGGAGGACTGCTGCCTGTGGGATGGACTCATGTTGGAGAAGTTCATGGAGAACTGTCTCCTGTGGGAGGGCCCCCACACTGGGGCAGGGGAAGGACTCCTCCCTGAGCAGTGGCAGAAACAACAGGAGACGAACGGACCATAGCCCCCATTCCCTGTCTGCCTGAGCAGCTGTGGGGAGGAGGTAGAGCTGGGAAGGAGGGAGGGGTGGGAGAATGGTCATTTTGAGATGTGTTTTAGTTCTTACTATCCTGCTCTGATTTTGGTAGTGATAAATTCAGTTAATATCCTCGAATCTGTTTTACCCATGACAGTATTTGGTGGATGATCTCTCTCCCAGACGTTATCTCAACCCATGAATCTTTTGTTACGTTTTGTCTCCACCATCCAGTTGTGGAGAGGAGCAGCAGAGCAGCTCTGGTAGGTGCCTGGCATCCAGCCAGGGTCAAACCACTACAATCTCACAGATTTTTATCAAAGTCATAACAGGTTTAAATGAGGGACAGTCAGGAAATGCTGTGATTCTGGACTGGGGTAAGGCATGAGTGGGAGGGAATCATGCATTGCTCAGCCAAAATCTTAACTGTAGAAACAATTTTGGAGCACATAGGTAAAGAAAATTATTTTGTATATATTCAAACTTTGCAATAGCTACACAATATTGTGTCAAAGTTTCTGACTTGCTGAAGACTCACAGTAGAACATATTTAAATTCTTCTGCTAGAGTAAGAAGTAGTTATCCAGTAATTTCAGAAGCAAATTTTAAAATGTTAACAGTTCCAATTACTGAGTGATAGGTAGCATATTGATAGTTTTATTTCATGTAATTAAAAATGGCAGAAGGAAAATTTCAAAATTAATTGACAGTTGCATGCAATGATGTGATATGGAAGTAAGAAACAGTTTTGGAAACTAAGTAAGATCTGTCAGCAATGGAAATTGATACTGAAACAGGTTTATCTCACATCAGACATTTCTGTTTCTTTAATCCAGTTATCATGATCTCACAAACCCTGGTGTTTTCACACAATCATATCTTGCTTCATGTTTGCACACTTACAAATGGAATTCTTACACTAAAAGAAAGTTATTAAACAAACCAATAATAAATACATTCAGTACATAGCATATTCTTATCACTTTTTAAAGAAAAATCTTTTGTGAGTAAACTTGGAATTTATGGAATATAAATATAAGGAATTATAAAGACTTTGTAATACAGAAAAAGACAATTCAAAATATCGCCTCTAGTGGATTATTGGTTTTGACAAATGTTTTTTTCCAAATTACGTAGGGCAGGCTGGTGGTACCCTGGGGTGCATTAGGAGGAGTATTGCCAGCAGGTCGAGGGAGGTGATCCTGCCCCTCTACTTGCCCCCAGTGAGGCCTCATCTGGAGTGCTGTGTTCAGTTCTGGACTCCTTAATACAAGAAAGACAAAGAGCTCCTGGAGAAGGTCCCTGAGAGCCACAAATATAATTTGGGGTCTGGGGCATCTCTCTTATAAGGAGACACTGCGGGAGCTGGACCTGGGTAGACTAGAGAACACTGAGGCAGACAAATATCTCAAATGCAGGTGTCAAGAGGATGGTTCTGGACTCTTCAGTTGTGCTCAGTGACAAGATGAGGACTGGTGGCCATAAACTAAAACAGATGAAGTTCCACCTCGGCATGATGAAGAACTTTGTTGAGGATGGCAGAGCGCTGGAACAGGCTGCTCAGGGAGGTTTTGGAGTCTCCCTCCCTGGACACATTCAAAACCCACCTGTGTAACCTGCTTTAGGTTACCCTGCCTTGTCATAGGGATTGGACTAGAGGATCCCCAGAAATCCCTTCCAACACTAATTACTCTTTCAGAAGATTTTCAGAAATTGTGATTTTCAGAAATTGCAGTTCAGAGATCTAACTGCATTTTATCAACTTGTGGATGAATAGATAATGAATACTATTTGTTAATTGTTATTTTTCATGAATTATTGTTATTCATGTCTGGATCCTTGTTTATTCAACTGAAACAAAATTACCTTGAAATGTGGACTGAGCTCACTAGTGTTAGTTTGCATGGAGTGTCTTTGCAAATAAATTACTTATTTGAAGCATATTTGTGGTGAATCATTATGAATCTCAATGTGTTGATTAGGTGTAACTTACACATCATTAGGGTACCCCTCAAATGTTTTAACAAGAAATGTAATAACTATTGTGCCTTTAAATGACAAATGGCATTTCAGCAGTGAATCCTGTCCTAGTGATACATACCAGCCATCAGGAAATTGGACTGCTATCTTCTGTCAAGCCAGCTATGTGAACAAGTGTTATTCTTCCTTAGTGCTCCAACTGGCACAGCCACAGCAGATACATGATACTTTTGTCTAGTCACATGAGGCATTTAGTTAACAGGTGGTCTGCAATAACTGAAATAGATATGTGGCACAAGCTGCATTGAAATGCATGCTGCATAACTTTTTCTAGTCTTTTTGCATTTCATGAGCACATTCTGCTCTATTAAATTTTATATTAGATGAACATTGTGTCCTATAAGAATTACAGCAAGAGGAAATTATTCTCACTTATCACATTACAGAAATGCAAAGCTTTGAACATTAATGTCAAATTATTTTTCATGATAAGTTTCTTCATGTGAGGCTGCACTTACTGTTTGGAATTCATAATTTTAAAGTTGTGCCTCCATTACTTCACAAGATGCAGCCAGCCTAATTAAAACCAAGACTTATTAAGAGTCGAGTGGAAAGATCAAATCAGAATGAAGGAAATATTATGAATAATATATAGCCATTTATGTGCAGCAGAAGCTAAAATACATAGGCAAATGTTAAATTAGTTTTCTCAAATTTATAGAGAGCAGAAGAGCACATCCTCCATTCTCACATTTGAACCTTCAAAGAGCCCAGCCTCTCATACATAATTCATATTATAGTTGCTTTACCTTTTAATTTCACCTGTAGTGTTGTTGTACTTCTATTCCTTAGGTGTATCTAACTAACTCATTAAAATTAAAGGAATCTTATAGATTAAAGTATACTTTAAAGAATTCATGGTCTCACACATCCAGAACACTCTCCATCTACACTCTACATCAGGCTCTACATCTGTCTAATGAAGGATGCTAAGAAATCAGATAGTTTGACAAAAGTAGAGTGCTTTATTGGCCAAAATATGCAGGTGTTGGCTTTTTAAATTAAATGAAAATCCATACCACAAGACAGTCTGCATTTCATTTCTACTACACAGAATCTGAAGAGATTTGGAGTTTGGAGGACACAGAGAAAACATATTTTAAACTGGTTGGGAATTGCTTGTTGATACGCCTTATTTGCAGTCATATCTTAGAGCTTTTCTTGTGGATCAAACTTATTATAAACAGTGCAAGTGGAGTCCATATATGATGGTTTAAAGGATGAAGATGAAAATCATACTTAAAATACTTTCCTTGTGTGATGACCAACACAATGCAGTGCCTAAAAAAGCCTTGTTACATTAAAATGTGTTTTTCAAACTAAATTAATTTTTATGCGTAGTTCATATTTTCTTCAGCTTAGTCAGTGAAAGCATCATGGGTTTTTTTAGTTAATGTTCTTATGCCTGACTACAATGCTGAGGTTTGTTGCTAGCCCTTCCAGCATGTGTGTGTCTTTAGACACAGCCCTGGGTAAAACAAGTGGTGCAGGCTGAAGCACCACAAAAGCAACCCTTGGAGGCATTGTGCATCAAGGACACTCCTCCTCTGGTCATATACTGTGGAGAAGAGAAAACAGGAAGAAAATTTCTAGCATGTCTTTAAAAAAAATGGTTCACTGCTTTGCTCACAGTGGCTAGGTTTTCTGACTGCAAAGTACGTGGGTGAAGATGGGGCACTCTTGGATGGAATTCACTTCTATATTAATTTAATTTCATTTCACCTTTCTGAGGTTGTTTACCAGCCCAGGCCTGCTTTAGGAATCTCAGGGGACTTGCTCTCCTTTTTGTCAGTGAAATGAAAGGAACAGTCTACCTCTCAACACAGTGAATGTTTAATGTGTGATAAAATTGGCCTTTCAGCTGCAACTCCCATTTCTAGACTCAAGGTAGGAAACATATAAATCACTTAATGGGCATTAAGTAAACACTAAACATTTTCTGTGATATTTTCTAATTTCTTTAAGGTCCTACCAGCTCCCTAAATGGAAAACTTTAATACTGATGGGGAAGAAAAAATTGAAGCAATTAGAGAAAGTGCAAATTATATTATACATATAGCTGTGTTGGTGTCTTTGAAACATTGAAATCCCATGGAACTGGTAAGCTGTGGCCCTTTAGGTCTAGATCCCACTTGATAAATTCTGTGGCAGTTTGCAAGACTATTAAAGCCAATCCCCATTTTGCACTTTTGTGACATCTGTCAAGTCACCATAGAAAAGACTGTCCTGCATTTTGCATGAATACAGCAGTATGAATGGTATACATTTCTGCATTAAGAAAGGCTGGATTTCTGACTTCTAACCAATTTCCAAAGAGGGCTATTTTTCCCTCTTCTGTTGACTGGAGTTACCAGGATACATTGTGCAGCAGAAAGCATGGTTTGTGGAGCCATCTGCACTAGCCTGGAGAGCAGAACCATGCAGCTCTGCTACCCTGGTTCTTTTCCAGAGCTGATACATTCTGTTGCTAATGAGCATTAAGTACAGAGCATTGAGCTCCTGCACAGCCTGAATGGGTCTATGATTCTGTGACTAGCCTGTGGGTGTTTGGGCAAAGTGAGGATCTTAGTTGTCCGAGATTGCCTATTGGTGGAAGAACTCTCCCACTAATATTTGCAGACAGTATTTAATAGAAATGGAATGTCAATAAAAACACACAGCACGTTCATATTTGTGATCTTGCTTTCAACTTTCAGAAGGAAGAAAGACATTTTCTCAGATAAGGCATGATGAGTTGGCTAAGCAGCACAGATAGTTTCTTGGTTCAAATGTGGAGGAGGAAACACTGAGTTGTCAGTTACATATTTTAATATATTCTCAAGGCAATCTTCTTGCTAAGGTTATTATTTACCCACCCAGCATAAAAGGCAGTTGCATTAATTCTAAAATACCTTTCAAATTTGTCCTTTCAACATGGTTTTGTTGCACGGTTCCATTCTTTCTTAAGAAAATGATTCCACCACGTTGACTCTAGAAAGCTATAGAAAATATTGTTTAGAAATACTGTTAATCCCTTGCACAGGGAGAAGTTTCTATACCAGAAATCAAATTGTGAAGATTCTTGCCTCTTTGATCTTTAATAACTGAAGTGTAGCCCCTGGAGACTGAAGGTTGTTGCATGTAATGTTTCATAATGCAATATGCAGTCCCAGCAAATAACATTTCATCCTGATCTCAGGGGCAGATGGCAGGAGTCACAGGTACAAATACACAATTTCATGCTGTTTAGATCAAGATGAAATTCTGTAGATGGCACCTGTTGTCTCTGAAGTCTTTGCAGATTTTTCCTCTGCATTAAAGTTGAAAAGACTTATAGCTCAATAAACTGATAGCTTTTTTTTTCTTTTTTTTTTTTTTTTTTGTGATTGTTCTGTCTCTCTCTGCAAGTAATTTCCCCTACCACAAATACATTTTGAAGTGACTGGCCAATTTCCCCAAAATTTTACTGAAATGAAGTCTTGAAGACATGAAGCTCTTAAAAATGTCATAAAAGCAGGAGTAGAGTAGAGGAATGACATCAGAATAAAAGCTCACACTGGCAAACATCCATTTAAATGCCTGCACAGGCTGATACGTGATCTGAACAGTTATTTGTTCAATTTGGGCTCTGACTGGTCAAAGACCCTGTGCACAGGTCTGCCTGCAGTGCAGATTAGCTGGGGAAGAAGCGCTCATCTAGGGTAGAAAAGGGAGCTGGGGGCTGGAGGACACAAGCAAAAGTGGGGCATAGGAACCAAAGTGGTTGTGAGTATGGTGCCTAGGAAAAAGAGATAATTATAGGGTACTACAGAGCCAGCAGCCTGTATGGTGTAGGTTTTGTGGAAGGTGGGGCCATTTATACACATGAAAGCAGGGGAGCCTGTGGAATGTGCATGAAAATAGATCTACTACAGTAATTTTTAACAACTACAAGTAGCCAGTATGATTTGGAGACTTGCAGCTCCCTGTTGAGCTTTCATCAAATCTATGCTGTGGTCAAGTTCCTAAGTACAATCAGGGTAACTACTACTCAGTATAAACGTGCTGGGCTGACCTGATCTGACTGCCAGATGCCACCCTGGCCAGTCTCTCCCTCTAGCTCCTCAACAGGACAGGGGAAACAAAATAAAATAAAAGCCCATGTGTTGAGAGGATAAGATCACACTAATTATTGTCACAGACAAAACAGACTCCACGCGGGGCAGATTAATTTAATTTGTTGTCAATTAATGCAGTTGTTCACCAACTTCTCAAACATGGGTCTCTGACCTGATTGTTTGCAAGGCTGTTTCTCACTCCGCTTCATCATGCATTTTGGCCTTTCTTGGATCTCTGTTTCCCTGAGGCACAGCCACCATGGTGCCCAAGGGGCTCGGCTCTGCTGTGCCTCAGCCAGCTGGAATCAGCTGTGTCCTGCCTGGAGCAGCCCTGGCCTCTCCTCACATATGCTGCTCTGCAGCCCCCATGGCCAGTGCCTGGACATGGCACCATGGGCAGCAAGGGGTGTAGGCACTTAAATACACTCAAATGCTACGGCTTGACACCAATATCAAAACACCATTGCTTCAACAAAAACAGTGCGATGAGCTGCATAGAAATGAAGCAAACACTGTTAATGATAATTATCAGAAAAAATTTCAGGATATCCACAGCTGGTAAAGCACAGAGTGATAGGGCACAAGCTTTCTGCCTATGTAGTGTCCTGTTCTGTCATAAAATTTTGGACAATTACTCAAGCCTTGAGGCCAGGGTGCCCTCTCTAGACAGTGGTGCTTGGCTTTCAGAAACACACTGCACCAGCCTGAAATCAAAGCCTAGCCCATAATCCTGTTCACTTCAGCTTCACTCTTCACAAAATGGAGGTGATAATATCTCCTAATTTCCTTAATGTTACAAGGTTTCAGCCCCTAAATGGGAATGAGGAGAAGTTTATCACTCTAATAGGCATAGCATTAATTTTAGCAGATGTTCTACTATGTGATCTCACTCTCTTTCCAAACTGTGATTTAGATGTCAGTCTCAAACTGACTTCTAAGTGAAAATTAGAAGCTTCTTAAACATACTTTTTTAATGGCCATTTAAGATATCTTTCATTTCCAAGAAATCTGCAGGAAGCTTTACCTCAGGCAGTCTGCATTCCCTCCTAAATTGGCAATGGGAAGTGAGATGCCACACCAAAACACATCTCTAATCTACAATCAAGGAGGTGAATCTGACCTGGCGCATCTGATATCTTCCCTGATACAAAGAGAAGGAAAAGTGACTACCTGACTTGGTGTGGCCAACCTGCTGTGAGTGTTTCATGTGCATTGCAAATTAGAATGCAGTTTGACAATGAAAGTTACAAAGTGTTCGAATTTTGTAGCAACAGTGATGTTTAAGTCTTAAAGGAAAGAAGACTTTTAGCACAACCTGCTCATTGTATGTGCTTAGCATATTCCAGTAGTAAAGCAAGAAGGTGTGGTAGATTTAAGATATAAGAAAAGTTAAACTGAAGGAGTGCAAGTCTTTCTGCATGTGGTGAAAATGTCTTTGTTGATGGAAGAGGAACTGGCACTACTAAGGGAGGGAGGAAGGAGGGAGGACCAATATGGATGTGCAGGGCCTGTTCTCTGGCATTCACTCTACTTTGTTTAATAAATTCATTAATAAAATTGGCTTACTCTTTCTTCTTTTTATGTAGTGAATTACCAATTTGCTCATCCCCAAACTTTCTTTTGCTTTCTCTGCAAAGCCTGAGTAAGCCTTCAGTTACTTTTAATTTTTGGATTAAAGTGGTTGAAACCAAAAATTCAGTATGAATGTCAAAAAGCTCTTCAGTGTCTGAGGTGTGTTGTTTATGCACCATTTTGGTAAAAAAACAATGCATTGTACACTCCTTTTCAAAAATGTATATTTAAAAAGCTTCACATCACTGAAGAAGTTTTTTTTGGTTTTTAAACTGACTATTAGAAGTAAACATTATTAATTTAATTCAAGAGACTAAATGAAAGGAAGACTCTGCAGAACTTTGTTTAAACTCCTTGACTGTTGTTTGAATTATTCTATTATTGGAAATTTATGTTTTTCAAAATTCTGTTATTGAAAATAATTGCATTTCTTATCAGCGAGTAGTTGTTACTTAGATTGGACTTGTCACTATTGATTGTCACTTGTCACAAGCTTATCTCACTGCTGTGCATCAACCCCATAAACTATATATTTAGCTATAAATTCCATAAAGAACATGATATGCAAGCATGTAGAAAGGCTGGACATTTTGTGAAGGTATAGTTGTGGCTCCCCGTCTAACCAACAAACAAATGAGATCTCTCTGCCATATGCTAATGTTCTGAATGTGGACAGAAGGTGACTGAAATACCTGGCGGATGCAGTCCTGTGTTTTGCTAATGTTTCTTCTGCATCAGGAAAGCAGCCTCAGGCTATTGAATTAATGTTAGATACTGGATCAGCATTTTCTGTACTACTGATTTATTTAGCTGAAGCCTGCTGCTTTCTGAGCCTAGGAACATCTATGGGAAGAATTTAATACCTGTGTTTGCCATTCTTCACATGAAACTTAGATTGGCACATACTTAGATGGTGACATTCATAATTGTGCATAACCATATTCTCACTCTGGGCAGAGACTTCTGGATCACAACAGCTACTTCAGGATTTTGTGGCCGCTCAATGTCCTTAGAATCCTGAGCGAGGGTTTCAGACACTCTGCTGTTGTTAAGGAAGTACAAAAATACCCCCCCCACACTTTTCTTTGCAAAAAGATTTGCCTGCTAAAATAAAAGCCAGTCAAATATGATGTTTGGATGACAAATGCCACCACTTATTGTTCTTCTTTAGAAAGGGAGAGGTTTTACTGTAAAAGATTAAGGCAGCCCAGTAAAGCAGCAGTGAACAAACAATGAGAATTCTTAGTATGCTATGATAACTGTTTCCCAAAGCAGATGAAACAAGAAGACTGTGATTATCCATCTAAATTTGTGGATACAGGTAGAAGATAAATAAAAATAATTTATGTTTATAAAATATATCTTTGTAAAGAATTGAGGAACAAATTTGTTTGCTCATTTCACTTGTAAGTTATAGCACGTGAACCATTACATTATTAGGATAGCAGACAAGTGACAGCATTGGTTGCACCAAACTGCTTCGTTCGGCTTGGCTTTTTGTGTGCTGGAGAGATTTGTAATCCATGCATTTAGAAATGTCCACAATTTTTAAATTTTATTTTGATGATGCAGAAGACTTTTAAAAGCTTACTTACACAAAACATTCTGATAAACTGTTCTGCATTATTCCTTTGTAACTATGTTAAATGTCTTGCCAGACAACTGGCTGTCTATTTTTTTTTGGTGACTCATAACTTTGCAGACAATGTCTTACTGTAAGCATTTTTTTTTGTTTGTCTGAGGCCTTTAATCACAGGATGCAAAGTTCATTCAAAATTATGTTCCAATTGCTTAACTCTCAGGATCACTGCTTTGTAAACTTTCAGGCTAGTCCTGGGCTGCTGTTGTGAAACTCCTTTGGAAGAGTGAACAGCCAAGAGTAAGTCTGGTACTCCTTAATTTTATCTCATAATTGAGATAAATTACTCTTCTGATTATGGACTTCTTGTTCAGTGGTGGCAGAATCATTCCAATTTATTTTAAAAAAAACATGACCGAAGAGGAAATAGAAAATATGATGTTCCCAGGGTTACACATCAGTGGCACAGAGGGAACTTTTTTTGACATACCGATTTAAGAGTAACTAAAGAAATGTCTAGCAATTTAATGGTTAAATCTTCTGAAATGCCTTCACTGATTTTTAGTACAGGTCTTCAAACCAAAATCCAAGTTTTCCTTACAGTATGGATGTATGATATCAAGTGTTCTTTGACTCCCTGTCATAAAAATTATACAGGCAAAATGTGTAGTTGTTCTACACCGGATGTACTGCTATGGATGGGATATTGAAGTTAAGGATGCTCTAAAATTTTGCTGCATGGAGATCACATTACGGGACAGGAGGCATGTGTTGCACTATCATTCCAATTTGTCCTTTTCCCTAATTGATTGCAAGAAGAACTTGTGAGTAATACTGTAGTGCTATTTGACCTAACAGATCATCTGATAAATTGCTTCAGGAAGGGATCAGACGTAGTGCTTATGTTACCACTCACTTTCAGCAACTCTAAGTGAATTCTCCTTTAGGTGTCCTGTGGAGCTGGGAGAGTTAACACCTGGCACCAAATTATAATATATATCCTCAGGATCTGAAGTTTTGCTCATAGAGAAGTATTGTATTGTAGGAGATGAATGGTATGTGCTTTTTAGGTTGGTGGAGGAATTGTACACTTCATGTATAAGTTTGGGAGAGGTTTTGCTGAAGTTGGTCTAGAAGAGCCTTGAAAACCTTTGCTGCTGAATTGCTCTCTTCTGAATGAGGTAATTTAAAAGGGAGGATGAAAAGTTCAACACTCTTCACTCTGAATCATGCCACTTTTTCCACCTGATTGTCAGCTGCACAACTTTTTCTGGGAATAGGGAGCAGGACCACTCAATCCTACCCTATCTTAAAAGACTTCCCTGATCACAACATCATAGTGCTGGCACCTTTCTTATTCGATCACCTTTCAACTTTTGATCCCAAGACTATTGATGCCTTCTTTTTATACTGATTTTGCTTTGGCAGAAGGGGGCAAACAGCAATTTTAACCTAATGTTGTTTTCATCTTTTGGGGAAGTTTTAAATCTGTTGCCTGGAAGAGACCCTAAAATGCATTTTTTGCATTCTAGAGTGACACAATGCAATTCTGAATGTTGAGAGCAGTCCCAATGTCATTAACTCTCCTTCAGCCTGGCTTCAAAAATAAGTGTGATTAACTAAGCAGCTACTACTAGAAAAAGGCTCAGACTCTGTAGTGGGGTAGCAGAGTAAAATCAACTGCTTCCTGATTATTTGTTTTGGCAGACAATTTTTGGCAGTACCTGGGCAGGATTTTACTTCCTATGTGGTATTTGAGGTGTCAACGCTCCTATAGTTTCCATTCAACTTTGCTCAGTACAAGACTCCTAAGGTTTGAAAGTACATAGCAGTCATGGAATGTGTTAGAAATGAAAGTTTTTAATTATGTTGAACATTCCCCAGCCTATTGCCATCAGTGGTAGAGAAGTGACAGCAATATGCATGGGAATGCCAAATATAATTTAAAATGTTGGTTTCAAGTACAATCTGAGATTTTTCTAACACTAGCAATGTCACAGTCTTTAAATGGATCTCATCCCATTTGAAGGCTGACAACCTACCTGAGCCTCAGGAGGAGAGAACAAGCTAGGATAAAATGAGAACTGTGCCAAATCTTTGCTGTTTGAAATTCACATTGCAGTGTAGTCTGAAGTCTGAAGATCCATTCACACATTCTCCAACTGGCAGTAAGATAGGACAGTGTGTTTTTCCATGGCACACAGGTAGTGCTGGTTGGCTGATTGGTGTCAGCATAAGCAGGTAAAAAAGCTGAAGCTGTCTGCTCTCCAAGTGGAAATGCAAAACAAAATCATCATGCAAATTAACCTCAATAATTCTCCATTGACTGAGGTGTCAAGACACCAGGGTGGGATTCATCAAGGCTGATTTTAGAGATAACTAATATAGACAACTCTTTTTGATGTAGTCAGCCTTGACTCCCATAACAGTCAGTAGAAAAATAGATGCATTTGCAAGTATTTTGGTCTACTTTGTAAGCATATTTTAGGAGGGGTGGAATCACAGTGCAGAGGAACTGATTTCTCCTTTATAAATGGTAAATGGTAAAAATTACAAGTGCAACATAGTTGCAGATATCTATATAGTAAACTTTTGTAATGGTGAATCACATGGGTATAACCCCTGTCTACCTAAGTGTGGTGATTTCAACCAAACTGCAATACAGCTGAAACATGTATTTATTATATATTTTTGTATTTATCTACAGTAAAGTCATGGAATATGCTGGAATGCTGCCTAATCCAAAGTTACTCTGAGTGTGAAATTGAACCCTTTGCTTTAAATTCTTTTATATCTTGTATAATTATGTGCATTTCATCAAAACAATCCTTCAAAAGAGCTTGGGATGATTGTCTTCTTCCTTTCCTTTCCTTTGAGAAATGTTAAGTCTTGGTTAAGATATTGCCATGCTGACATTGAATGGACTTAGCAAGAGTGAAAGTGGGAAATGAGGATCCACAATGACATAATAGTAATGTGAGCACTTATGAGGGAAACAGGTTAGGATGAAATTAATGCAGCCACCCTTTAGCCATCCTTGCAGCTTGAGCACTGGCAAAGAGACTTCATTCTTCTTAATGACTTGTATGCTGGTGTAAGCAGGTGGACTGCATCTTTTTAAAGTTTCAGTTCTGCACATGCTCCTCTAAGATTCTAGAAACAGGAAACCTTATGAAGATATAATATCCCCTCCCACAACAGAAGTTGTATTGATGCTGGTGCTTTATGCACTTCAGTGGCAACAATTTGGCACTTGTTAATTATTGCTCAAATAAGGCTAAACTGTAAGTATTTTTCAGTAATTCTGGGTTTATAAGAAAATGTTAACAATTTAAATATCACTGCAGGAACTTTATTTGATTTTAATTATCAGACAACTATTTATACCATATTTTAAATTTATTTTCAGGGGACAAAATTAGCTCTTTGTTATTTTCACTGCATAACTTTTCATGACCTGATTTGCTAATGAGCTTGTCGCTGACACACATTAATGCCAAAGATCTAATGTCAAGAATACACACCACGTTGGTACAGGCTATGCAGTCCAGAAGCTGATACACTCACTTTCTGGGGTAGGCATCTGTCTAGCCAGTGTAAGCAGCTTGTCCTGCTGTCATTCCAGAGGGAAAAAATGCTAAGTGACAGCTTAACAAGAATTGAAACAGTGTGTGAGGAATAGCAGAAAACAGTGGAAGAGAGAAAAACATAAAGCATAGTTCATCTAAAAACCTCCTTCTTATGTAATGGGAACTCAAATTTAAATTGCTATATTTCCTCCTGTCTGCTTGCCAAACAAAATTAAACTCTTGCCACAGCAAATAAGTTTGTTTTATGGAGAAAACTGTTATCATTAATTAAATTTCTTCTTAGTATAAAGTGTCAAAGATTATCACAAAAACAATAAATTTACTTTTTCTGGAATATTTTATCATTCTATACAACTAGCTAGAGAGGCCAGAAGTTATAACCTACAAGACAAGAGAAAGGACTAGATAAAACCACGAAAATTTAGAATAACAGTGCCAGAGTGGGCTGACTATTCAAAGATAACAAGGAGGGAGCACTGGATCTCAGCTTTGGCTGGAAAGCATTTGGAGAACACTCCTGAAACCAGACCAGGTCCAAAAATGGAAATGAAAGAACTGTGGCTAATCATTATGCAGAATCAATCCAAGTAGATTAATGGTGAAAGGAAAATGGGACAGTTACTAAAAATAAAGTAGCTATACTGGGGTTTCGTTGTTTGGTTTCTTTAAAAAATGAAATCCTACCATCTGGCCAAGTTTCAAGTAGCATGGCTTCAGTAGTCTTTCTAGCCCTTCTCTGAATTTTGTTTGTTCTTCATCTTACTTGTATAGTTTCTTGTAACAATAAGATTTGTTGATTGTTATTATTTTCTTCTTGACATCATGATTCTACGAAGTGTTTTGCTTAAGGCTGGAACCTGAGGCATAATACTACCCCTTTACAGAAAAGTTTCCGAGAATGTGTAAGAGCCTGACTCCTTCCTCTGCCACAAGTCCAAGACATGAAGTGGTGTCTGAGTCTCTGTGTCACTGTGGTGTTCACTGGGGGACACACACTGGGGGTCTATCTGTAGTGTGCCAGCAGTCTGTCTCAAAACCCTTTTATACTAACCTTCTGCCTATCAGCAGCATTCTCAGCTGCATTCAGTGCTTCATTTCAGTGACTCTTTTTGATGATCTTTGTCCCCTCTTTGCAGTGTGACTACAGCAATTCAAACATTAGCAGAAGTCTAGTTGCAGTGTCATGGCACTCACTAGATGGACATAGAATTTGTCAGCTTTTGCTGGAAAAAATGCCCCTCTTTTCTGCTGAAGATAGATTACCACAAACATTCAGGTTAGTTAGTACAGTATAAGACACCATGATGTCAATCTGAAAATGCAGTGCAAGCATAGCTAATGTCAGATAAACAATTCACATATATGAAAAGCTGAAATGCAATGCTGATTTTATTTGGTATTATTGGTACTCATTGGAAATCCACCTCCTGATGGGGCATAATTATTTTTAAATAAATATAATGTATTGCAGAGCACATGCACAGCAGGGAGTCACAGCAATCTCTCTCTTGGTAGCATTTGCTAAATAGGCTGTAGGCACACATCCATGGCTTATTCATGGTCATATTTTATTTACTTTGTTTTCAGTTTTGCCTATTCCTCATCCTAGAGGTTTTTTTAATTGCTCATATTCTTTTTATCAGTTGTAACTTTTCAGGTCAGGCACCTCTTACCATATGCAAAGGGGCTGCAAATAAGATATACTTACAAGTGTAGAATAATTATCTAGTGGCTAACACAAGTACAAGATGGCCGTGATTACAGGCTGGACTTCACTACTCTCTGGAGTGCATTCTCAGAGGTGATGAGCTGCTGCTTCTCTTCAAATCCCTGGGTTTTCCTTTAAAATAAAGACACAACAGTTTTGTACCTTCTAAAGTTTATATTTTTCCTCTTGAACTTTCCTCCTTGAAATGTTAACAACCTTTCTCACCATCCTTGTGTCTACAGTTTTAACTTCCTTATCTTTGCTGCTGCTCTACATATCTTCTAAGTTCTCTTTCTCACAACTTCACAGTTTCCTTGACAGCCTGAGCCAAGGATATGGCTGGGCTTTGTCAGAGATGTGCCTCTAATTACAGAGTCCTGAATCCTTCAGAGGGGTGGGATTCAAACTTCACCAGGTCAATCGTCATTTTGGAGTGTCTGGTCTTTTCTAGGACCAGCCCATGAAGAACTCTGGAGATTTTCCTGGGAGGGTTTAGGCTTGTTAGAAGATACATGCTAACCTCCAACTTCTGAGGTTCTTTTCTGAACTTGCAGTCTTTTATTATTCACTGCTGACTTTCCTGGACCCTTTTGCTTATTCTGTAATATGATTAAAATCCAAATTTTCCCAATTATTCCTCCACCAAACAAAGCAGTTGCAGGTCTTATGTTCATTTATCGCTGAAGGAAGAGAGCATAAGGCTACCCAAATACTCACCCAGCCTTTGCAGTTTACAAGCCTACCACTTCCTTTACTTCCTGTTAGAAAGGAGAATGCTGTGGAACTGCCAGACTGCTTGGGCTGCTTCTGTATCTTGTTTGTCTCTTTGGTGTGGAAGATGGCTACGCTGTGATTCAGTGATATGCAGTATGTCTTTTAATCAAGCTGAGATACCACCTTTAGGTACCAAATCCAAAATCACATGTAGGTCTGCAGAAGCCTTTGTAAGTCTGTGTGGGAGCACTGAACTAACAGGGTTAGAGCTGATTTGGTGCATGGCACGGGCCTTCAGGTGCAGTTCTAACCTAATGCAGAGGGACTAGCTCTCTGCTCACTCATGGTGGAGACAAGACATAATGTAGAACTTAGTGCTTGGTCAACAACAAAATTAGCATGAGTTTTACTCTGTATCTCATTAAGTTTTGTAGCAGGGCTCAGATTTGTAAACAATTTTAGGTAAGATAACAGCATTTTAAGGTCTGTATGTGAGATTTGGAAGGAAATATTTTGTATCAGGGTATTTAGGACATGCATCTTTGTGGTGTGTCTATAAAAGGTCATTCAGCACATTAGAACAATTAGCCTTAGAGGTTTCCTTTCAGAAAAAAAGCATCTTATAAATTTATTTGTAGACACTCAGCTTCCAAGAATTTCTAGCTCTGATTCACTGGAAAAAGGTCTTTTAAAGGAACCTAGAGGTAAAAGAACAAGTATTTTCTTGATTGCTACTTGAAAGACACAGTGCAAAACTAAATTGTATTTGCACTATATTTAACTGAAATGGCACTTTACTGACATATATAATAGTCTGTTGCTGTCCAGTCTTAGGAACTTTTCTGTGTATTTCTTTGGATGTTTCTGTATTTTTCCAATAATGAATTTACTCCAAGTGACACATCAATTTTTCAAGCCAAAGAAAGTAAACACTAACTCCATCTTGAGCACATGTTATAAAAATGGGGGAAATCGTATTTCAATAATAAACATTCTCCACTGTAAATAGGCCACAGTGCCAGTGCTGGTAAATACTTGACAGTCGTGTTAATCACCATGAAAGGAGAGTCTTATGCAACCAGACACGGTGCTCTGGAAGTGCTTGGGCACGCATTCCATTCAGAGATTAATTTGTAGTTGAAGAACGGCTGGTTGCTACTAGTCATCAGTGTACACTGTCCATTTTGAGCAGTGAATTCAGACCTATTCAGCCCCAATGAATCCTGACAAGCAGAAATGGAGGCATATTCTATTTTCTGAAATGTCTTCTCTCATTACACATTGGTGCTCCTTTGACAGCTTCTCTTCCTGCTGTCATAGCTTCTTCTGTCATCCAGCTTCCAATGGACTCAAAACAAAACTCTGAATTTTTATTAACTACTGACTGCTGATATTCAGGGTTCTGTACTCATTATCAGTGCAGAGTTCTCATACTTCCTTTTTTATACAACGCCAGCACAGATGTAACTTTTGCAGTAGTGCATTTCTCTGGCTTTTCACAGGCCTTATTGTATGTTGCAGAGCTGTCCAGAATTCACATGTATCACATGGACATCACTGTCAAAAGATGCCAAAGTATTTCAGCAGAAGATATTTGAAGTGCCACACCCCATCTGAAAATGACTGATATCAATCTTATCTCTGTTGTCAAGCAAATAGCATACAAAAGTTTAGTTCATTAAAAAAGTAAAAAAAAAAAAAGAAGTGTGTGTTTCATACCAATCTCCTCAGGAATTGTAGTATTTTGTTCTAAATTTGATAATAAGATTTGAAGGTATATTTGACAGAGACTATTTATTTTCACATGCTATTCTGGCAGCCATATCATATATGAAGATATTAAGACAGAATAAAAAAAAATATATAAAAAATATTATTTAGCTGAGTTATTCTACTTTTTCCAAGTGAGATTATGAGACAATTCCAGAAACATTGTAGTGGTTTTAGCAATTTCCAACTTTGTTGATATCAAAAATCAGTCAGAGAATTCTAACAAAGTCAGGAACTGGATAATTACTGACTGTCTTTGAATTGCCTCACTACTTTCTTCAATTTCCTTTTTGAAGGACTGGCTTGATCAGATCCTTCGTTTCCTGATTCTCCTCCTGTTCCTTCTTCAGCAGTTACTGTAGTTGTTGTTTCTATCCCTATCTCAGCCTCAGTGCCTTCAAATGCAGTTTGGGTTCCTGCCTCGACTACAGTCTCTTGAGAGTACTGAGCCATGCCTGGATGGGTGCAGGCCAGACCCCAGTGCTGTGCTGCAGGCTGCTGGTTTTCACTGGGGCAGGCAAGGCACCCTTCTAGCAGCTGACGTCAATTTGTCAGGGTTGATCATCTGTTCAGGTGTTAAGTCCTGGGTAGTGGGAGGTGAAAACCACCCTAAGAACCTGCCCAAATCCTCCAAAACACTCTGCCACTTCAGGACACATTTCAATTTCTTCTCACCCAAATTGTGTTTTGTCTTATACCAGGACAACACCATATTTCACAAAAAATGTAATATGCAAACAGTATGAAATAATAGTATTAAAAATGCACATAAGCATGAACAAGGATCATGGGAGCCTGCATAAAAAGAAAACATCGACATTAATCCTAAGTAGAGGGAGATGTGTTTACTCATCATCTCCACAAGATAGCTACCCCAACACAGCAAGGCTTTCAATGTGAGGGCAAAGGACAGGCCATTGTTTGCACTAATATGTTCCCTAACTCAGCAAAATAAAGAGATAAGCATTGCAGCTAACAAACTCCATGTACATTTTACTCAATAATTACCTATAGCATGCTTAATATAAAACTGCCATTGTCTCACCTCATGTGTTGGGCACTAAAAAGGACTGTGGAGGATTGACTTTGATTGGATGTCAAGTGCTCACCAAGATGCTCCACCACTCTTCCTATTAAGCTGGACAGAAGAGAGAAAATAAGACAGTAAACAACATATAGATTGAGATAAGGCAGTTCACTAAAGTTGCATGAAATGTTGCATGCAGAAGCAAAGGAAAAAGCCCTAAAGATTTTATTCTGTACTTCCCAGCAGCATTTGTTGTCCAGCCACTTTGTGGGAAGCAGGGCTTCAGCAGGTGTAGTGGTTTCTCAAGAAGGCAAATAGTGTAAATAATTAATTCTCTCCCCCCCCCCCCCCCCCCCCATTTTCTTCCTCCTTTTCTATGCATTTATATCTGAGTCAACATCATATGGCATAGAATGTGTCCCTTTGGTCAATTTGGGTTAGTTGTCCTAGTTGTATCTCCTCCCAGTATCCTGCCTATCTTTCTGGTGGGGGGAATAGAAAGTTGGGAAGACAGCACTGATGCTGTGCCAGTGCTGCTCAGCTGCAGACAAAACACCAGTGTGTTATCAGCACCTTCCCAGCTTTACAGCACAGCACTGTGAGAGCCACTGTGGGGAAATGAATTTTGTCTCAGTCAGACCAAATCCACCAAAGATGACAGGTCTAGCCCCATGGAGAGAGGATCCCACACTGGAGCAGGTTTGCTGGCAGGACTTGTGATCCCGTGGGGAACCCATGCTGGAGCGGCTTGTGAGGAACTGCAGCTTGTGGGAAGGACATCACACTGGAGAACTTCATGGAGGACTGTCTCCCATGGGAGAGACCCCATGCTGGAGCAAGGGAGTCCTCTCTCTGAATAGGAATGAGCAGCAGAAACATGTGATGAACTGACCACAGTCCCCATTCCCTTCCCTTTTGCACCTCTGCAGGGGAGCAGGTAGAGAACTGGGGATAAAGTTGAGTCCAAGAAGGAGGAAAGGAGGGGGGAAGGTATCTTTAATATTCTTTTTTACTTCTCGTCATTCTTATCTGGTTTGATTGGTAATAAGTTCCATTAATTCCCTTAGTCAAGTCTGTAATCTATGGATGATTTCTTCCTGTCCTTATCCTGATGCAGGAGCCTTTAATTCTTTTTTTCTCTTCTGTTCAGCTGGAGGGGAGGGACAGCATGCCTTTGGTGGGTGCTTGACATTCATCCAAGGTCAAACTACCATGCATGTTAAACTGATTTTTATGGATGCCAAACATTGCCTTGTATTTCTATTACTTGTCGCCCCTGTACTGACACTTCAGATCTAGTCCATGGTTGACATATAACCAGAGGAAATATCGTGATCGGGGAACTAATCACCAGAAAATCTACAGAGTATGTTCAAAGATAGTGCTATACCTTTTGTGAATTAAGAAGCAGGCAAGGACAGGAAGGATTAGAGAATATCAGCACTCTTAGACATGGCCTGATTTTTCAAGGATTTGAACATTTGACTCCCCATTTGGTTTCAGTAGGAATCAAGGTTATTCAAATCAGAGTGGAAGTCAATTCAGCAGAAAATACACAGCAACAGTCAGTATCTATTTGTGGCTGATTATTTCTCAAATCATACTACAGAGTAAAACAATATTTTAAAATTAGTTACCTTTCATATTGAAGAAAATGCTTGATGCATTTTTTGTGAAAAATTGGGAGTTTTCAGTCTCACTAAAATAAAAGCCTTTACAGAAGGTTCTTCTGAAGTACGATTAATGGAAACCAAATTTGGTCATACAAAAATGCTAATTATTTCTGGCTATTGAATTATGTAAAACAGTGGAATATCTCATAATGTTCAGATTATGACAACTGCAAAGAAAAGTTAAAGTGTGGAGCTGATCACAGAGATTTCCTGGAAAAAAGGTGTTGAAGAAGTGTTCTAGGATTTTTGGAGGTTTGAGGTGACAGATACTCTGCACCAGATGTGATTGGGGTGGGGGGTGCAAAGAAAGAGAGGCAGTACAGGATCCTTCCTGCATCATGATGATAAAAGATTGACAAAAAGTGTCTTAAAGACTGATTCAATCGAACAGAATGAGAGGAAGTAGAGAGTAAATAAGTCTTGGGTCCCTTTGGATGTTGGGTGCCCTGCAAAGGTGATGGTGTCCTTCCAAGATATCCATGGTCTCTTTGTTATTCCCCTGTGCTGCTTTCAAACCCACAGGACTGGAATAGATAATAAGCATTGCCTGCTTTCTGATGGTGATATCAGGAGGATCTTATAGAGCTTTCTGCTTTGTTTTTCTCCCATGAGTTTTGTTAGCTTTCTAGCCTGGGGTACCCTAGATAAAATAACAAAGTGCCATTGTAAATGCTTGTTAGTCACTGGCTCTGCAGTAACTGAGCTACCAGTTATTGATAGCCTAGAAATCAGTGTGAGCTATTAGGATGCAGTTTAAAAGGGTGCCACAAGCCCCTAACTGACCGTAGAAGTCCTTTCAAAAGGATGCACAGGAATTGAGAATGTGACCTTGTTGATGGAGCATTCTGAGTTTCTGTTCTCCATGCTTGTTCTGTGTAATGATGGTTGAGTTAGTCTGCTTGTGTATGGTGAGAAAAAACAGAATGCTTTTACTGTAGGTCTAAGCTATCCTGCAGGCAGATGGGATTGTTTTCTTGAAGAAGCAAATGGCTGTAATAAACAAGGAGGTATAGATAAGGCTAATTATGATAGCTTCCATCAGATCTGTCAGTCCTGCAGTTACTACCTGATTTATCAGAACAGCATGCATGTTTCCATTTCCCTAAGGCATCTGGATTGCAAAGTAGCTGATGGGTAATAATTGATTTTGAAAGTTTTAGTTAATTTTAGAACTGAAGAATTCCAGCCAGCAACATTTTGGAAAAGTAAATTGTTTTCCTGGATAACGCTGGGAAAATTTGTTCATATCATAAGTATGTCTAAACATTGATTGTTTTTCCATATAGGTTCCAGTGCTGCAATTATTCCCATCTAAGAGATTTTTACCTTCATTTGTTAGTGATCATAACATTTTTTTCCACGTCCATTGCTTTTCACTTAATCCAGGAACTCTTAAGTATTTAAATTGAGATTAGCCCAAGCAACAGATCTGAGACTCATCTGAGTTTTGTTTCCTTTCTGCCCTTCACTGTGAGATCTTTTTTTCAAAAGACTTTAGTTCAGCTACATCCTACTAGCCACATATAATTATAATATTGACCAATGCAGAAGAAATTAAGGGATGTGATACAGCCGGTTTGTGTTAGAGGCTGTTGCAGAGACAGCTGCAGAGGATATGGATGAAATATCTGCAAAAAATACATCCTGTGTTCGTTGCAGTAGATACTTTCTAGTGCTGTCCCCTGCACTGATAGACAATGATGCAGCACAGATGAAAGGAACTGTCAAGAAAGGAACAGGCTATCAAGACCTGTGTCTTGTTTCCAGTACTGGTCTATTCTAAATGTTTCAGAGGAATGTGCAAGTAATCTCGAAGAAAAAAAAACTACAGGACAATACACGCAAAAGAAAGTTTCTTCACAGAAACCACTAGTTTAAGGATGGCTTGCAGAGAAAAAAGGTACTTCCAGGGCTTTTATTTGTAAAGTAGAATTTGGATTTATGGAATCATAAAATAGTTTGAGTTAGAAAGGACCTTTCACATAATAAATTCCAACCCCTCTGCTATGAGTAGGGATGCCAGTCACTACACCAGGTTGCCCAGGGCCCTATCCAACCTGACCTTGAACACATCTAGGGATCCACAGTTTCTCTGGGAAACCTGGTCCAGTGGCTCACCACCCTCATAATTCCTTCATAATATAAAATTTAAACCTACCCTATTTCAGTTCAATTTCAAATTCATAATTTCTGACATTAATTTTAATATTTTATTCTCTAAGATCCCTTTTAAAAAGATATATAAAATTTGCGTTATCAATACTGATTATTTTTTTGTCCCTAATATATTTTACTACTAAATTTATATTAAAATATTTAGTTCCTGATGCTTAGTGGTTTCCTTTGTTTAGAGGATCTAAATTTAACTTAAACTTCATCATGCAGCTTATCATTCAATTTAATTTTATACTTATCCCTGATGTAATGTGTTTTTGTAACTTCATAATGCATTGCAGAATGACATTTTCCATTGCTTTCTATTACAAAAATTTCATTATTAAAAAATTCTGATGTTTGTAAATGCATTATTATTATTCAGTATTCCTGATCAAAGCATCCCTTACTTAATAAATCATAAAGATATACTGACAAAGGCTTTCTTTCTTAATCCATCTCTCTGTATTTACTATTTTTTAGTGCGGAAACCAACATTTGATTCTTTTCTCTGGGAAGAAGGAGACTGGGAAGAAGGAATCTGTTATTCAATCCAGACTGTGCATTGTGTTTATCGGTATTATGTCTGCAGCAGTGGATGTAGATAAAAGCAGTTGTGTTTTGATTTATATCAATGTTTAAAATAACTGAAAAAGCCACTGATTGATTTAAGAGAATGCTCAGATAGATAGGCAATTTCTCATAGCTGTAAATTTATATTGCTGAAGGAACTTGGAAACAATTTTGCTTTTTTCCCAAAATCAGATTTTTCTCATGGTCAATGAACTGCAGCATAATCACTTGCTGTCTATTAGTATGTGACAAGTATACTTTAAACTCAAGTATACTTTAATCTCAGTGGATATAGTAATGTCAACTTCACCTACCTCTCACCTGCAGCCTGAAGAAGTTCCTTGCTATATTTTTCCATCACTCCATCTTGAAGTTTTCCAGTGAAAGGAAAGAAATAATAGAAAATGAATTAATTTCCTTTCCAGTGAAAGGAAATTAATAAGGTTATCCTCCAAGTGACTCTTCAGCCCTGCTAGTGGTAATTTAGAAAAAGAAAATTAGGGACATTATCACAGGAAGACAGCTAACAGCACCAGTATTTTAGGATGGTTTTGTTTGTTTGATTGATTGTTTTTTTGGTTTGGTTTGATTTTGGGTGGACTTTTTTTTTTTTTGTACAGGTTGTGATTTTCAGATACTGCTTGAAGTACCAGAGAGATGAGAAGTTCTGACCATCTTAGTAAAGACCATGAAATCTAGAAATCTCCATAGAAAATGAATTCCTACACTATTTTCAGACAGGGATTGACTACATCTTGAAGAGTTAACATAAGCAGAACCTCAGGTGTGACCATTTCTATGCAAAAATTTTGGCAAGTACTTTGACATTATGTACATTCAAATGAATCCTAGTTCTTGCTTTCCTTCACTGGTGCTGTACTTATGCTGCATAACTAAGGGGTTAAATAATATTTTAAATGTGCCTCTCTGTTCTTGCAATTACCTAATTTTTCCATATTCTGCATTTTATTTTTATTGGCTATAGGAAGAGCACTCTCTTTTTTTCTGTCAATAGCTTTTTGACGAAGACCCTTAGCAGTGGCATTAATGGCTTTCATCTTGGAGAAATATTCTCATTACAAGGGCACTGGATATTACAGCAATTGACACAAAGGTGCTAGCATCAGCAGCCCTGTGGTTCTCACTTTCCCTGCTAGTTGCATTGATGGCCAGCTCAGAGGAGGCTGGATAATATCAAGTGAGGAGCCTGGGGAATGAAGGAATGAAGGGGTGACTTTTTTCTCTCTCTCTCTTTCTATCTCTTTTTTTTTTAATTTTTTTTTTTTTTTTTGGTGGGTGGGGTGTTTTTTTAGATTTATGCATTTTAAGTCACTCCTCACTGAAATCTGGGAAAAAATCCTAGCAGGAAAACACACAAGAGGAAAAGTAAAATTGTGGAATTCACCAGACAAGAATTCCTGATGGTGACAAGGTCAATCTCAAAACATAATTAAGTACAGCAAACACCAATTTTGCTCTCCATTCCAAGCTGCTGATCCAACAAGGAATTTACTTTGCTTAAGAAGGTGTCTTTGAAGAACAAGAGAATTAGTGTTTCTCTTTGTTTCTTTTTATTTTATTTAGAAAACAGGAAGAGCCAGTAATTAAGTTATTCTTGATTCTTCAGTTAAGAAAAAGTCAACCAGAATTGGCTTATGTTGGTTTTTCGTGCTCTTCCTATATTTACCACAACTTTTATGAAATTGTCACAAATCATGGATAGCAGTGGAAGATTCACCTATAGGGCAGATGGATTAAAGGCCTGGGGTGACATGAGCTAGGACAGCATAGAGAAGTCAAAAAGGGAAAAGTGATTCCTTCAAGATTAAAAGTAGATTTTCAAAATTTTACTCTGCCAGTTGTCTGGGTTGAGTGATTATTGTTACATTTTTTTTCCTTAATGGGTGGTAGATTATATTTAAATCTGATTTTCACCATAGTAGTCAAAGCAGGGATAATGAGACACATTTTCCATCACTGAAGCATGTGAGGTAGATTTTCAGTTAGGAAAAGTATATTCTACTCATCTCTAAATATTTGTTTTGTCCATACTTTCTTTACTAGTCAATCATATAAATTATTTCATATTCTGTGGTGCAAGAGTAGAACAAATATTAAGTTGTTACTTATTCTAATGTTCAAAGAATAAAAATATGAATACCTACCTACATGTAATGGCTCCAGTTTCCCTTACACTTTCTGAAGTTAGTGTGTTTTCTGAAAATCAGAATATGATTTTCATCAAACTCTTGAGTTTGGCATTATCAAGTTGGACTGATGTGTTCATAGAATGAACAGAATGATGGCAGGAATGATGGAAATCTGTGTTTGCCATTCTACCACAGTGTCAGCAGTGCAAGAGTACTGCAGCCTTGGACTTGGAGTAGGGCAGGGTACTTGTGGCATAATATAGGGTTTCTAGAGCTGAATGAAGGACCTACAATGGCTTAAGAAAAACATGAATAATTCAGTATGCTGTGGTGCAGATATTCACTGCTGGGTTACAAAAGTAATAGAGGGAGTAGGGATTAAGACAGTTTTTATTTCTCCTCTGGGGTTTAGAAAATGTTATTTGATTAGTAAGCTATTTTCTTCAGAGTGATTTCATATAAAATATTAAGGAAGAAAATAGCTCTCTATGTTAACTTTGGTTATTAATTAATGTGCCGTACTGGATATTGCTTACGTGTTTTTTGTGCATTGGAAGAATAAGGCAAGTATACAGTAGTCCAGAATTATTCTTTTTGTCTGTAACATAAAAATTCATACATGAGCCAAACTTTTATACGGCTGCCAGTGCCAAAGAGAAATGTGCTGTGCATATTGACTGGTGGATCAGCGATCGTAAGTGCCACTAGCAATAAACTACCATGAGAAGAAGCACACTTAAACTGTCAGCGTGCTGGCAGTGGAGAGCCTTCATTTTGCAAGAAAAAGTTTTCCAAATTTGCTTTTCCGATTAGCAGTTCTTTAAAATGTTGTGAAACCTTTTTAGCATTCAAGACCTCTTACATTTGTGCTATTCAGATCAAGTAATGTGGTAAATGTTTCCTTTCCTCAGTTAATTTGCCTTGGAAATTATGTTGAGTTGCAGTTGCCTTAACCTTCTTGAAGACAGATGTTTTCTAAGGTGAGCTACAAAATGACACAACACTCCTCGCCCCAGAGCATGGCAAATCTACAAAGCAGGACTCTGGAATGTCCTAGCAATTGCTCAGGACCCCTGCATGTCCTCTCCTGTAGCCAGAAACGAGAGGAGGGAGCTGTGCAGGCAGCACTGAGAAGCAACACCACACGGGTCAAAGGAAGCAGAAATTCTCACAGGGGCCACTGAAGGTTCTCAGGCACACCATGACTCTCCAGGGAGAGTTTATTGATAAATTGATGTAGAACAAGATCCCATGGCTTTGCCTCACCATCCAACACAAGGGTCTAATTCAACCACTTTCTGAACCAATGAAAAGCAGAGCAATTGAAGAACTGGCAGCATCATTATTATGGTGACCCTGATCTGGCTTTTTGTTCTCATAAAACTCTGCAATTACAGTCCAAATTTACACAGCAGCATGCATTGTGAATTCTTTCAGTAGATTTTGTCATTTTTTTCATTTTTTCATTTTCTTATTTTGTACTGTTTTATATGGAAATATACTGTGACAAAACATACAGTATGACAAAACAACCAGTAAGACAAACAGCTTTATCACAGAGAATTTTCCATTGAGGTGGATGTGGTGTGCAGGCCCTGAATCACCTCTGCTGAGCAGCAAGCTGTAGTGTCCAGGACGTGGTGGTCCTGTGGAGCAGAATAGCCTTCTGCTGGAACTTATCACAGCAGCCCTCCTGCCTGCTGGGAAACAGCCAGCTTGCCTTACCTGTAGCAGTTCACAAAGGTGTTTCATCATCCCTTCAGAGGCAGTATAGGCTGTTTGAAGCCTTCTTTGTTGGAGTGGCTGATGTTAGGAGCAAGCTGCTTTTTAATGCCTTTGCAACGGAAGTCATAGCCTTCAACAGAGGAAAAGAAACAAAGAATTGAAGCTGACCATGTTTTAAATCACCACACTGAATTATCAGCAGTCATCTGTCAGAGCTCAAACCCCCAAAAGATCATGGTAAATGGTATCACACAGAAGAAAAAGATTTTCTGGGTGCAGAAACATTAAAAAAAAGTGGATTTTAAACAGATTTTGTATGTTGTTTCTGTTAAGCACTTTCCATTAGCATTTGCTTATCTGCTTCATGTGGCCCAAAGCCTGTTTCTTAGTCTTCAGTATACCATCACAGTGATTGTTCTGATTGCATTTTGTAACTGGGATTGCAAATTATTTCAGATAAAAAGTGAAAAAAAAATCATGAGCAGAAAAAATATTGTACAGCTTAATTCTTTAGCTGTCTGAAAACTTGATTATTAAATTATAAAAGCAAACTACTGAAATGGCTTTTTTCAATAAAAATGGTGGTTTTAGCTAAATGAAATTTAAAGTGTGAATTATCTATCAAGTTCTCAGCAATTTGGAGGAAGGAAATATTCTATGTTCAACTTAAAGTCTGTCTTGGCAGAACAGAAGAATCCTCTACTTCATAAAAAAATAATGTAGAAAAAATATATTTGTTTTAGTCTCTGACAAAAAAATACGGGGTTTTTTCAGAGGGGAAAAAATCTACTTCTAGCTAACAATAGCCAGCTTGCCTCTATTAAAAAAAAAAAGTTGAAATAAAGCTAAGAAAATAGATGGGGAAGTTTAGGGTTTCATAAAGTATTCTCCAACCATCTTGGAATACTTTTGCAATATCGTGGGAACTCACTTTACACCAAAAAGAAATAGACTTGAAGCAGACGGTTCCCCCTCTCAACATCTCTTTTATAGCAGTTCTTTCTGCTCTTCCATACTTGATTCCTTGGAGGACAAAAGCAGGACAATGAGATAGTCTGCATTTCGATCAGGTAAGATTGGCTTGGAAGCTTGATCCATGTACATATACCACAGAACATTGAGTGAAAAAAGGCATTGCAAAAAAATCTTAATTTTTTCTGACTATCTGGGTTTGTATTAAGGTGAAGAACAACTTCAATTTGTTTCCATTTTTGCAGGTGTAGCTGTTGAATCTTTAAAAAGAATTGGAAAAGAAAGATAAGAAGTTGAGGGGGGAGGAGAGAGGCATAGGGGGAAAGAATGAGGAAGATATGAAAACGAAATGTAATAGAGATGCAAATGAACACTCATTTGAGACAAAGAAACAAGCACAAGGGAATAATAGTGGAAGAGACAGAAGAAGAGGAGTACTTTCTAATTGAAAGTAGAAAAAAAATGTGAAAAGGAAACTCATTGGAGAGAAGTTAGAGAAAAGAGAGACATGAAAAACCAATATGGAAATATAACCTTCTGTTATAATTTTCAGATTTACTATCTGTATGTGGCAAGTGAGATGATTCAATATCAGCAATTTTTGCCTCCGCTAAGTTAGCTCATATTCGTGGATAAAATGGTAATGTGATAAGGGGTGGGAAGACAGAACAAAAATGTGTCTGTGCTAGAGTAATTGCAATCTGAAATTAAAAGGAAAGATAACATGATACAGATGAAAGAAGAACACAAGGAAATGTTTAGACAGCAGCAACTGAAGATGTTGAACAGGACTAACTCAAATTAGGCTTTTCTAAATATGACAGAAGAGGAGGATTCAAGTGGGAATGTGAAGGACATTGAAGTAGATTTAGAGACAGCTATTGGGAGGTCTTCTCAAGCATGAAGAACAATAAGGAAGAAAGAAAATGCAAAACATAAAAGACAGCTGTGACTGAGTGGCTAGCAGGTCATGAATGATCTTGAAAATTTAGGTTACTAAGTTGTGCATGAGTTTGTAGAGAGCAAAATTCTAATGGAGAAATAAAGGATTCAAAAGGCATAAAAATTAGGTCAAAAATTATTTTTATAGGGCTAATCTCAATGGACAGAAGCAGTACAAAACTGTCCACTGAACAGACACTACAGTTTAACAACCCACAAAACTATAAAAGGAATGATTAAGTTCTTCAAAGACTTTCATATAGGTAGCTGGAATGGGATCTTTATTGAATGTTTCTATGTAGGAAGAAACATTTAGATGTTGCCTTGAAGCCAAAGTAAAATGAAATCAAGACAGGTGCTTTGTTTATGGTCCTGAATAAGAAAGGAAGAGCTGGGACTATCAGATAGAGTATATGAGGAACATGGCACATCTGAGAACCAGGTGAATTAAACAAAAAGGTTGTCAACAAAGTGATCAGAAGAAAACTTGCTCTCAGTTACCTGCGTGATAGCAGCTGATGGTAGGAGCAGAAGTTGCAACATGTGAGAATTATGTAAGGCCTTGCTGCAGAGGACTTAGAAATTCAGGTCTCTAGTTCATGGAACAACTGCAGAAAGATACTTAGGCCCAGGAATCCTTTTCTGCTCTTTTCTCATCAGAAGAGTGATGTTACTAAAGCTTTATCAAAGCAGCCACAGATTTTTTCCAGCAAGTGAGGCTCAGAACCACAGACATTAAATAATTTGAAGAATTGGGTTGAAACCTGTTCTGGTGAATATTTCTGACAGCCCTAAAAGGCAATAAACATCTCTCTGTGGTGTGCAGTGAAGTTTCCTGGAATATCACCAGCAAACTGATTTCTCATAATTATTATGGTATGTATGCAGGAGTTCCAAGGCAAAGAAACTTGTTAATATTTTTTGTCAAAATATTCTCAAGCCAGTATTTGAGGACTTTATGTGGGCATTTCTGCAGCATGACAGAAATGAAAATATATGAAAAAATGTGCTGTACATATAAGAATGGGAAACTGAAGAGGAAAATATAATATCTTATGGAGGTAGAAGAATCAACGGTGGCTATTTATAAATATATACGTACAATTATTTAGAGATGTAAAATTATTTTACTGTTTATTGGCTGGTATTCTAAATACCAAACTAAATTTTAAATTGTAAAGTGCTCTGTATTTTTTAAAAAAAACAATTCACTGAACAAAGCAGGAATTTAGTAATGGTTGAAGTTTTTTAAAAGAAAGTTTTACGAAACAGTTTTACTGAACGCTCAAATATACCTTACCAGCTTATGTAAAGAAATTTGAAAATATTTTGTTCTGAAACCTGTAGCTGTCTTTTTCATTCTTCAAATAAATAGTCCAATTGATTGTGCGTATGCAGAGTGAATATAATGATAAATGTAAGCAACTGCTATTTTGGTTAAACATAACATTCTCTTACAGTAGAGAATTATCAACATTGTGGTCTGGATGCCACAATAGCTTTTATTTTGCACTGTCACTGCCTAAGAAGACAAAGAAAATGCACTGCTTTTTTTCTAAATTTATTCAGAAGTGATACTTTTATACTTCACACATTTATTGTACATTATCATGTGGTTGGAAAATAGAAGAAGACAGCTATGAACTGATCATCCTGAGGAATTCTGCCATTCAATACAAAGTATAGGTATTACAGAGATACACATTCTGTATATTTGTAAAAAATACGGACTACACCTTTGTGTCTTAGACTTTAAAGGAAACATCTGGTTTGCATTTGCCAGTCTTCCGTTTCTGTTTGTTTTCAACAGATTTTCATGTGCATGAAGTGGTCCAGGATTGGTACATCACAGTCCTGAAGGTTTAGAGCCTTTAGGCATTTGACTGACCAAAATGCCTCTTTAAAGAAGTTATGATGGTATTTTATTGCTCACAGACCTTTTTCTTTTCTTGGTTCATTATGTACATGTGTACCCATGCAGTATAAATGGACAGAGGACAATCCTATACACATTCTGACTTTTTGCAGGTGTACAGCTGTGGACTGGGAAAAATTCTAGAGCAAAATAATTCAGTTAGTGTTTTGTTGTTGTTGTTGTGTTGCACCTCCCTGGAACAAATGACTCTCAGGCAGTGAACTAGGCCCCAGTTCTTGAGTACAGATGTTGATCTCTGCTAGTCTTTGTTTCCAGACTCAAGATTCTGGGGTCAGTTCTTCCAGACTCAAAACCAAGTCTCCCAACTTACTGCATGTATAAAGTGATCACTGACAAGTCAGGTAATGTTGTTCTTTTCCTTCTCTGATAAAGTCATATCATTGCATTATGTGGAGAATAAAATAGAGTAACTGTGTTATCTGTCATTTTTACTTGTTACCTGATTTACTGCTTATAATTTACATGATTGCTTATAGATGAATGAATTAAATGAATTATTAAAACAGAAAGTTAATTGAATCCATTGAAGGGGTGCAATCATGGGTAATTAAAGAAGATAATGGAACTGAAAAAATATATTTTTCTTTTCTAATGAAATGTTTTTCTTTCCTTTCCTCTTATTTTTCTTTCGACTTTTGGCAATACCTTAAATAAATATTCTTGAAGATTGTTGTTTGTTTTTAAATTGAATAAACACTTGAATTGTGTCAGGTAAGCATACTAGTGTTCAATCTGTCAGGAACTCTTGTCACTGAAAATATATAGTTGGTGATTTTTCAGTTCTTAAAACACATATTAACATCTGTGACAGTAATGACTACTGAACCATTAACATTGCAATTCAGGGAATTTCCTAAGTTCATTTGGTGTCATAGGTCACTCAATGTAAAGGACAACTACTGCTCCTGTATCTTCCTGTGAAGTGAAAGGCTATACTGAACATGTCCAAATGTAGCTACACACCTCTTCTTTCCATAGGAATTTCCTTTCATCCTGAAAGCACAACATGAATTGACTTATCCATGTCTATATAGTCCTAATTCAGATTAGGTGGAATTTTAAGAATATTTACTGACACAGCTACTTGCACTTTCAGACCCAGAGAAGGCACATAGTACCTTAACTTCAAGAAGTTTTAAGGGTGTGTATTTGTTTAAGATGATAAGAGATTTCAACAGTATTTCTGTAAAAAGATGGGTTATGAAAAGTACAGGAAAAAAATTCTGTTTATGTTTAAAAATTTATAAATATTCTGTGAAAAGTTGTACCACTGAACGCATATTTGAAATTTGAAAATTTTAGGGATGACATTTGTCCATTTCTTCATATTTAATTGCTCCAGTGGACTCATTTTAATTATTTCTGATGCAACAGTCACCAAGTACCAAGTTAAAGAATAGTATAGTAATTCAGTTGTCCTCTGAAGAATTAATTTGTTGAATTGTTCAATTTGGACATGAAATCCAGTCCTTCAAGTGTAAAATATTGTCATTTTAATCCTTCAAATCTCAAACTATTCAACTATGAACTTCCCACTGATGCCCTCATAGTACACAGTCACACACATTACTCTCTCTGCTTTAAGACAAGCATTTAAAAAGTAACCTAGTAGCAAGTGAAATAAAGATGATGATAGGGTTTGAGACGCGACAAAACAAAAAGATTATTAAATTATTTATTATTAAATATTATCAAATTATTTATTATTAAAACATAATAGATTATTAAATAAAATAGATTTATTATATAAAATCATTATACATGTTAGGCAGAAATACAATGATGTTTGGATGTTGAAATTCTGCCACAGTGAAGAAGGAGAGTACATTTGTCTTGGAGGCTGATTTAAAACACTTCTATCTGTCTTTCAGTAGGCTCATTGATTTCCTATGTTGAGGCATTCCCAAGGGTGATGCATTGGCATGTGCAGAGGAAAGGTGGTCAAAGAGCAAAAAGCTGTAATTTATTTATTGTCTGTCATCAGTTCAGACTTTCACACAGATGAACTGCATCTCTCACTGAAGTCAACAAAATCTCTGTAAAGGATGCATGTGTTTTTGTGTCTTTGTGAATGCAGTTATATATGTGTGTCTATAATTATGCACACACACCAGCAGGAAAAGTTCTGATCATGTAATTTTAAACATTTTTGAAAATAGGAGGTATGAAGTAATGGTTTCTGCCTGTGAAATCAGTGCTAAGTGATTGATTATGTGTCTTCAGTTCAAGCCTTGTAGAGCATCACAAAATATGTGTGCAGTTTAGGTAAGGTAGATTATGTGCATATGTATAGCATTTACAAGCCCAACACGTCACATTTATGTGTGTGAGTGGAGGGCTAATGCATTGCAAACACATTTCAGAGTGCTGCCATAAGAAGCTGCCAAGTGTCACCCCTGTTATGAAGGCTTCTTTAAGAGCAAAGCCATGTACCTTTTTACAGCTGATAACAATCACAGTAGTGCTTTGCAATAGTGATCACAAGCGAAACAGTGGGAAACAATCTGATCTTCAAAGAGCCTGCCTTTATTTAAACACTTAATTTCAGTTAACTTTTATAAGTAAGAACTGTGCCCATGGGTATTAAAGCTGCCATGTGTAGACTTTATACTGCAGTGGGTCTATAGGAAGCTTTTATCAGTGTGTGGAGATAACAGCTCAGAGGTTTGATTCTCATTTCAGATATATACCAATGCACAGAGTTGACTCACTGATTTCAGTGGGGTTATTTACTATCAATGTCAGTGTAAACACAGGAGAATAACCCTGATTGCAATCAGAGGTTGCTGTCTGCTGGCTCTTGGGTGACATGTTTTTCTGGAAAGCGCAGCATAATCATTCCATAGTCAAAGAAGGTCAGTATTACTTTGAAGGATCCATTATTTTTCTGGGAGGTCTGGCAGGGTAAGAGAAGAAGGTTGTGCAGATCAAGTCACTAATGGCAAAGGAAGGAGGTCTATCACAAGACAGAGATTTAGACTGGCCACCAAGCAAAAGCAATTAAACTCAGACAAGTGTGCTTGAAAATGTTTCTCCATCTTTTCAAATTTGCAGTTTAACTCCATAGAGTTTCTCTGACAAGAGTGAAGGAATTATGTTTGAGACAAAGATATGAAACAGAACCAAAGAAACCACCTAACAGAAAAGTAAACAGTAATGGCAACAAAGATAGAAAATTAGAAAGGCAAGGAAAGGAATAAAACAAGGAGATGTTGAGGAAGGGGAGAGATTTTTTCTTTTCTGCCAAAATCAACGTATCTTCTTATCTTTTCACTCAGGTCTGGGAGTGCTGTCTAGAGGGCAGTTCAGTAATGATAGCAGGACATCTCTTGTGTTTCAGACACATAGTTGCATTTATATACATTCAAAATAGTTTTGCTTTAAAAACTTTCCTTTAAAAATAAAATTTTCCTTTTCCCTTTCCTTTAAAAAGGAATTTCAGACAGCATTTAGAGGTATATTTATAGCCCAATTATTTAATTTACATTTCCATAGTAACTATTAGCAGAGAAAATGAGTGCAGCTTTTGCTCAACAATTACACTGCCACATAGCCAGTGTTGCTCAGCTGTATGCAGCAGCTTGAAAAGATGCACCTGTGGGACTTTATCCTACTGTTATATCAGAATTTTATGGTATTGCCAGGAGTTCCTGGCTATAAAATATACAAAGAAAAGGCTACTCTCTAATCCAGAGAGATGGCAATCCATATTTATAGTAAATTGTAAGGAAGGGAGTAAGGTGACAATAACCATTGGCTTTCCTATATACATATATGATGGTCACAATGTCCCCCAAGGCAAATGCCAGTGACCTGGCAGCATTGTGACAGGACAAGCTGTGAGAGAGTGATTTAGAACACAAAAAGTTGAAAACATAAATAAGAGTGACAGAGAATTTGTTTCTCCTTAACCTACATTATTGTGGAAGTTAAGGAATACTACTAAGGAAAAGGACCCCTGTCAGAAAACAAAACAACTGTGTCTTTTTTAGAGTGCTAGGGAAATTCTCTTTGGACTTGTTTTCACAGAAAGTGCCAACAAAGTGGACAGGGGTACTACAGGAGTAGGAAGGATAATCAAAGTGTACTTTCAGTAGGATGTTGGTAAGATTTTAAAAGGAATTTTGGAGCTTTTTTTCTGCTACCCACTGAGGTGAACACTTCACTCCAGTTCTGAAGTCAAAGGTGGAAAATGGTGATTTTTAATGCCATACATTTTCTCTGCAAACCCAAGTTACTCTTTTCACCATCAACTATAATTTTCCCCTCACTGACCATGAAAAGAAGTAGTTGCCTCAGGTAATTATGTGTACAGGAAGAAATTCTCACTACTTTCTGAATATCACCAGTAACACGTTTAAATGATTTACTGTACCTTGTAATTGGCTCTCTGAAAATATGAATATTTTACTGCCACTGTGGAATCTCTCCACAGCATCTATAATAGTGACATTCTACAGGACATGATTAATGAGTTTTACTTTTTGCTCTGTCTAGAAGTAAGAAGTTCTAAAAGTATTTTCTTTTAGAATACATGCAAAAAGATCATGATGTGCATCTGGTCAATGTATGAGAGTTTTCTGAAGGACCAAGAAACCAAAATAATGCAGCAAACATTAGAAACAAGCTAGAGTAAACCCACTGTGCATAAAGCAACACCATCTTATTATCTTATAAACTTCTTTATAGCTAATTTTGGGAGGAGGATTTAGCCTGTCTATGAGTATATGATGTGAGAACAGGAAAGCAGAGAAGAATGTCTGTGAAAGCTAAAGCCTACTTTACTATAGTGTGCACCTTTGAAATTCTTTACAAATTTATGTGGGACAAAAAAAGGTGATGTGAGCTTCTTAGTATTCTGGGCAAATGTAAAACAAGATCATCTTGGCAAAGCATATTGGATCTGAGATGATGCTAAACACTGAGTTAGACACTTGCCCTGGGAGGTGTGCAACCTTGAGAAGATATTTTGCTATCCTTTTCTCCTGGCTTAGAATGGAAAAAATACAGGATGATGAAATGAACCCTCTCTGTTGAGCACTCTTTATGCTGTTTTTTAAAAAAAATCTAATCTCCAGATCACATAAAGAAGGAGAAGAATTAAGAATTCTTAAATGGAATTAATGATAATGTGAGAAATTTCCAGTTCCTTGGTACCCAACATAGTTCACAATCCTGGATGGGGCACCCATACTCACTTATATAATGCAGGGAGAGTGCTTTAAAGACTGGGATTGCTGTAACAGAAATAAAAAGGAGAGAAGAATTGTTTACATCCTGCCTATGACAGGCAGTTAATTTCTCTGAGGCAGATGTGGGAGCCACTTTCATAACAAGAAACCAAACTTAATTATTTTCAACATTCAAAAGAAATCTTTTTATTCCAAGAGATGTGTGGAAGTGCAAGTGTTTAACCAAAAGACTGGTAGCAAGTATACTTATGAAGGTATAAGAGACATAAACACAGACCTTTGGGCTTTGTTTTCATAACAGAAGGAGGTAGGTCTCTGTTGGCTTTACCACTATGCCCCATGGAAAAAAATCTGAATTTTCATTTGTAAATTATTTACAAGCTAGGTCATAGTCACATATGCCTGTTCTACTATGAACAGACTGTCTGATTACAATAATCTGCAAAGCATTAGAGCATTTAAAGGAAAAGGTAAAGACAGAGGGGCAGATGGAAAAATAGGGAGAAAAGACAAAGGAGGATAATGCATGACAGATCATGCCCGAATAATTTGGTCTCCGTCTTTGCTGACATAGCAAATACTGTGGGCAAAGGAAAGAGAGCAAAATCTTTAAGGACAAATTCACCTGCCCCTAAACACAGTTTTCTGAGGATGATAATGATGCCTAAGGATTTTTACCCTTTTTATGTATTTGCAGTTTTGTAGATTTTTATATGTAGCTGTATAGTTTCTAGCACTTTCTTACACTCTAGAATAGTAGTTACCCTTTCTCACACATCATGTCACTTTCTTGAAATACTATTTAGTCTTTTTTTCAAGGGGATTTCTAACAAGGACATCCTCTTTCGCACTAGCATTTGGGAGACATAACAAGACACAGGGCTAAGAACCCCTTGGAGGGATTCCAGTGGGACAGGTCCAAGGGTGGGTAATACCAGGGAAACTTATGTCCTGTTGGATGTACTTGCTAGATATACTAATAATCATACTAAAAAAAATTGTGAAAATCTGATTCCACGTGTGCACATAGCTATATTTTCTGAACCTGAAAACTTTCATTAAACGACTTCCCTTTATGTTTGCAATTCTAATAATGTTTGGAGGGTTTTACTTCCAATTCCAGGCAACAATAAAGCGCAAGAAAAGAGCTGCAAATCAGGTAAAAAAGTGACTAACAGGGAGACTGCTAAAAGGAGAACAGTGTTGTTGGGAGAAGGTAGCTGTCTCCAAGGATAGGTCTTGAGGCCAATTATATGTAATGTTTTTATTGGTGACCTTGGCACAAAGAATAACTGTGCCTTGATAAAATCTGCTGATGACACAAATCTGGGAACAGCAATCAATACAGAGAGGCATCAGAATATCATACAGGAAGAGCTGTATGACCTTGAGAACGGGAGTGATAAGAAGGATAACACGTAGTATCAAGTACAAGGTCATGCAGACAGGGGCTGGGAAGAAGAATGACTGCTATAAACTGGAAATACAACAGGTGCAAATAAGAAATGAGGGAAAATTTGCAAGTATTAACTATAGAATGCCTGTGAGCCAATTAAGGATATACCTGTCAAAAAGTACATGCAAAATGTTTCCAGTCATGCTAGAAACGGAAAAAATCTTTGCTCAAAATGTTTGAAATGTGGGGGCTTTTTAGTATATTCAGTTGTATACATGAAAATTACCTTAAAAAATTAAAATTAATTAGGTGCTGCAGTGAAAGAGAAGTCTCACGATATTGATATGTGCATGATTTAGTGCCAGCTTGGAAAGGATGCAAATTTAGTAGTTACCTAGTACCTACTAGGTGTTTGCCTGCCTGCACTCACTTCATGGTAAGTTCAAGGTAGTTTTTCTTCATTCTCACTTAAAGATGAGCTGTCTTGAACTTAGCAAAATAAATATTACGGAAGCGGTCAGGAGATAGATAATTATATATATATAAAGGCATGAGTTCGTGTTCAAGTAGTCAAACCATAAAATAAATTACGTTGCTCAATCTGACCAAACAAGATTAAATAGATTCAAGATGATAGGATTGTGTTTGTAATTATGAAAAGAAAGTAGACATCATAGCTGAAGAAATGCTCTTTGAGTTAAAGAACAAAGTACCCTCAATATCTAATACTATTTGATTAGCTATATTTTGAATGGAAATTATTAAATCGTTTCCTATCACAGGAAGGGTGGTCACAAGTTTCCCAGTTAGAATACCAAGAACAAAAAGGTAACTGATTTTTTGAGATACAACATTGAAAGCTTTTCTTAATGAATGTCAACACTGTGTTAGTAAGGAGTTAGCCAGGTGTTCCATGCGTGTAAAAGTTGTGAGATGGACATTTGGGTTTTAAGAGTGTCTCAAGGAAAGAGGAAGTTCTCTGGAAACCATTCCTTCGCTTTTCTGCTTTTCTAGTACTTGATTAGTGCAAATTAAGGCTTGGTGCAATACACTTCTGTGTTGTTTTTCTACTATTCTAGGTCTGTTCCCAAATGTCTTATAGTGCTCTTGAGAACTGTAATGAAGAGAATAGATGACTTGAACCTGTTTGACAAAAATAGAACCTCTGTCTATTAATAACACAGTGAGTAAATGAGCAGTGAGTGTATGATGGAGCACAGATGGTTTTCAGTGTTTGCTTACATACCAGTGTGTTTTCCTTATTTATATTTTCCATCTGATTTTTAAAATATAACAATAATGAATCTTCTTTTTCCTGTTCCAATGCAATAACAAAAATTGTTAAGTTGGTGGCTTGTTAGACTGATATTTATTGAAATACCATAATAAAATTATTCACAACTATAAATAATATAAATATAAACAAAATACATTTAATAATTCCATACATCATTCCAAAGAATGACCAAATGCACTTGCATAGCATGAAGATAATATAAAAATGGGAATTTCCATAAACACAGATGAAAATCAGATGTTCACATTCTGTATTAAGGGTCTCTGCCCTGGAAGGCAGAGCAATAAGAAAACTTAGCAAACAACAAAAAAAGATGTGTTTCTACCAAGTGTAAACAGCTGGGTAAACAGTTGTCTGTTGGAATTCTCTCCACCCATCATGTTTCCATGGATACAGCAATACTGTAAATCATCTTAAGGCATATATTTTTGACTGTTTTTAATACCGACCTCAGTCTGGGAAAGCAAACTATTATCTGCTCAACTTTAATCACAGAGCTAGATTATGAAATAGAGAAAATGAAGGCAAAGAACAGATGATTCACATGACTTCAAAGATGCCTGAAGAGAGCTGACACAAAATGAACACAGGCTACAGACAAATTTTCTACATGTCTCACTGTAAACAAATGGGGCTGTTTAATCACAGAGGAAGCTTCAAACACCTCAGCAAAATGTGTGGACCAAGAAGCAGGAATAAATGCCTGATACTTATTGCTGGGAGTCTCAAAAGAAGAAAAGGAAGTTTCTGAAAGCTCAGCACACTGTATCATTTCTCCTGACTGCTTTCCTTATGAAATGTTGCTTCATGCTTCATTTTCCAGTCCTTCTTGGCTGAATGATAAAATTACTAGACAGTATCCTGTCCCTTTTTTCTGCATTTTTCTGGGTTGTTTAAACCCCTGAACTGATGGCATATTGATATTTTCAATTTTATTTTCATGAAACATCAAAAATATGTTCAGTATTTCCCATGGTGGGGGGTTTTGAAAAACTTACCTTGTAAATTTTAATTATGTTAATAGAAATGTCTGAAAATTAATCTGTATTTCTAGATTTTAAATTAAATTGTCATCGTTACAGCATATGGTGTTAAGGAAGATGATGATTAGCAGAGATTTCTGTTTAATTCCCTTCCAGTTCAAGTAGTTTCTCTCCTATTTGTTTTCTCATGGCATTGCTTTATAGCCGAGTTTTCGCCAATTCAGTTTTGATAAAAATTTTTGACCAAGTAGGTAGCAATAACAGTTTGGATCAAAGTCATGACCGATAATTAGTCGAGAAGCAATTTAAGTTACCTGTTTTAGAAAGAAATTTCAGGAAAACAGCTAATGGGTTTCTTTTCAAATAAGTCAGGAGCACTCAGCATCAGAAAAGAGGCAAAAAAATTAGACTGCACATTTTGCTGTTTTAAATTTTTTTTGTGGCATATTATTTCTATCTAATCCTTGTAGTCTAAAACTTAATGCTTACAATTAAGGGAACATTGCTAAAGTAACGTCAACACCACAAAGTTTACTACCAGCATATTTTAATCTGCCAGGTCAGTCTGTAAACAACCTGATAATTAAAAAATAATGTGTGAATGATAGTTCTTGACATTGCTGAAAATTATGCATTACAATTCAATACTTGCTTTTAAAATTTTCTATAAATTAAGTACTAGGCAGTATGATGTTTTAGTTATCAAACTAAAAGTTTTTCTCCTATATTTTTATGTTATATAACCCCACAGAACTAATACATGAGAAATGTTTTCCTGGAGGAAAAGATAGGCTGTGCCTGAGCTATATTAGATAATTGTAGTGCTTCTTAAACAAAACATATTCTTTTCAGAGTGGCTCTCTCGGTAAGGTAAGGTCACAAAATGTACTATAAATCAGTTGGGCCTAAACAAAATTTGACACTGTTTAAATTGAATTGACTCATAAGCCACAGAAAAATTAAGAAGAAAAATGAGAGAATATATTTTAATTTTATTAGTTACTGAGCAAAAATGGCTGTGATCTTCTGAAGTTATTCTATCAAGAGAAAGGCTTTTTTTCCAACCATGAGAAGGCATTTGGTGACACACTTTTAGTAGGGCCTGTAGTGATAGGACAAAGGGTACTGATTTGAAATAAAAGGAGGATAAATTTCTACTAGATATAAATGATTGTTTTTTAAAAAATGAGGGTGGTGAAACATTGGCACAGGTTACCCACAGAGGTGGTAAATGCTCCATCCTAGAAACATTCAAGGTGAGGCTGGATGGAGCTCTGAGAAATCTGCTCTAATGGAAGATGTCTCTGCCTATGACAGGGAGGTTGGACTAGATGACCTTTAAAGGTCCCAGCACAAATGATCCTATGATTTTCTGACTAATTTCTGTTCATAAGTCCACGAGTTAATTTATAGATTTCAAATCATCATGGCATTAAGGTGTATTGTCATTCACCTATCACTAGAATTTAAAATATTACTTTTTGACCTCTAGTGTGTGTGCTGTGGTCAGTCTGTCGTGCTGGCCCTCAGGAATGGTGCCAGAAGCTCTCTGGGGGAGCACAGGCTGGCACAGAGGCACGCGTTCCCAGAACTGCTGTGGTGTGAGTGCTGGCACCACTCAGTTCAGCAGCATTGGTGCAACCTCAGCTCCCAGAACTGCATAGCTGCAGCTAGTCTTGTTCTGTGGGCAGGAAAAAATGATCTCTTAAAATACCTTTCTGACTACAAAATTACTTGCTAAAGTCTTATCATGATATAATATAAAACTGTTTACTTCACCAAATTCTCTATTGAGAAAAAATGGATTCGCCCATTTTGGCACTTCAAATTTAAAGCATTTGATTCTTGGACAGGACTTCATTGAACGTCCATTTGTGATTACATTGCATGTAAGATTTTGGAGAAGCAGCTGTCTGAATCTGTAAGAAATGACCCAGACTTCCTACTTGACACACTTTTTTCCTTATTTTTCTTTTTGAAATTTTTTTATTCCACACCTTGAGAATCACAAAACTAGGACAATCCAAGACAAATGTGCATCAAATGCACAAAAATCCCACAGGATTTCAAGTTTCCTTTGTAAGTCATTGGGAGATAATTTTGTTTGGGGACCTGAGGATGACCCAAGAGTTCAAAACTGGTAATCAGGGAATTTCAGAAAAACATGGTGACTTACCAAGAGGCCAATGACACAAGCATGAAGAGTGCTGAGGGAGGGAAAGAGCAGGTCCCTTAAGATATTTTAGTATTCTAGTCACAAGCTTATTTCAACGTGCTTTGCATACTCCAAGATCTATGCAGAGTCAGGATTGAGCCAGCCAGAGGAAAACTTGGCTTTTACACCAGTGACAGCTGTACCAGAAATGCCCTTCCTTGCATTTTAAGATCTACTTGGCAATTTTGTACTCATGTTTCTGAGGTTGGAAGGTCTTTCAATTTTATTATTAAATGGATACTGAGATGGTATTTTTGACAAGAAAATGAGACAAGCAGTATCTGATAAGCAAGAGCTTTGTGGAACACAGCCGTTGTGTGATGTTTGTCTCAAATAGGAGGATTTGTTTTCACGTCTGAAGGCAAACATAAAAGACAAAGTGTCAGGAAAAGGGCAGTTTCCTCCAGTCACAGTCATTCTAAAAGACTGAAGAATACTTAAAAAAAAAGTTTTCAAATAGTACTTTTAATTTATATGCGATGTATAAAAATACTTTGAAAATATGCTTCTTCTTATGCAGTGCTTAAATTCTGACCTGACTTGCTGATTTGAGGCTGTGGCTCCTGGCTGAGATCCTGCCCTGCCTGGCTTGCCCTGGTTCACAGTCCCAGCTTCTGTGGGGAGCCTGGCCTGGGGGCTGCATGCAGTCTTGTCCCCATGGCTGCCCACAGTTCCAGTTTGACCTTCAAACCCTTCAGAGAGCTGTGGTTGATACATAGGTGCAGATCCTGACAAATATAAGCTCTTATTAAGAAGCTAGTTGAATATGTACTCATTTCAGAATATCTGTTTTTCAATGCAAGAAGTAAAGTGTTTGCAAATGTGGCCAGGTGCAATCAACTGGAATAGTTGAAAAGGAAATTTTCTTATTCCTCATAAATTATGCACAATCTAAAGGTCTTGTATAGATTAAATTATAGTGCTTTCATGCAGAAAAATTTTAGAGACAAATGTAAACAGTAAAAAGACTATTCAAGTTTACTCCAGAAGTGTCTGCTCCTTTCTCTGTTTCAATTTTGAGAGCTCATGTCAGTTTTCTGATTCAAATTAGGCACAGTAGTAGTTTACATTTAATTTATGTTTGTGTGGAACTTGGCCACTGAAAGCTAAAAAACCACAGCTTTTACTGGAAATTTGCAATGAGTGAGTTCATCTATAATTTTTAGAATCTGGCTCTAAGCTGGATTTGATAGGAGCTCTTCTGTCTGCAGGTGCATGCAAATATACCCAGCCAGATAAAATACACCAACAGCAAATGTGACATAAACAGCTCCCAGCCTTTTGTCCAGCTCCCAGCTTTTTGTCTCTGATAACACAAGAATTTCACTACCTAAGTACAGCATTCCCATGGAAATCAATTTATGGATCCAGCAAAAATAGCCTCTCTCTCCTGAGTATAACTGTTTAGTTATATGGCTAAAAATGTGTCTAATGTGGGCCTAATTCCCCTCTATTTTAAGGCTCCTCTAAGTGGAAGTTTTAGAAGACTTACCAGGACACAAAGCAGAACTAAATTTTAGAGTTTAAACTATGAGTCAAGACTAGTTCAGGACTTGGGTTCCTTCTCTTATTGAAAGGGGAAGGCAGGATACAGTGCAGCAGGTGCTGGAGGAAGGACACCAGAAAATCAGAGGTGCTGATCAGCAGCTCATGGGAAATCTTTATGGAAAGTCAGCTCATGGATCACCACTGTGCTCCACACAATGACTATGCCTTCAGGAGCAGCAACCAAGTACTTGCCAGTGCTTTTCCAAAGTAGGGACAAGAAATTCTGCAAAAGTCATTACCCCATGCACTTGTGAGAAATAACATCAACCCTTAATATTTAACAGTGATTGTGATTAAGAAAACTGGGTGTTACCACCTTGCTTTAGACATCTTCTAGTTCCAATTCTTGTGCAAGCAAGCCTCTAAAGAATAACACTTCCATGAGCTGCATTTTTCTTTTGGCAGATGTAGCATCAGCTGATGTCACAACATATTTCTTTTCAGTTTAGCAATATTCAGTTTGGTCTGGCCGCTCCCTGAATTAACATAAACTGTGGCATCTGTATGCTCCAGCTTATTGGTAATCAAAACACCCTGCTTAATCACAGCGTTCTTTAGGCATTTGCCTCTAAATTTTCAAAATGGGGAATGGAATGCAGCCTGCAGCACATTTCATAGATACCTAGTCCACTGGGAGGATTTATGGGGACTTTATGTGGTGATGGCATTAAACACGTGATATTCAAGCTGGGTCTGTGAGCTAGGAAACTGAGAGGATTTACTGAGGTTCACCATGAAAAGCAGAGAGAATGAAGATTAACACTGGATTCAATACAAAGAATGCCTCTCTCTTTTATGCTCTGGGAGATCATACAGGAGTTGTGGATTTAGTAACTTAGTTTTTGTGAAACTTCAGGCACTGCATGCTGTAATGTCTCAGTAATGCTTGAAAATAGATTCTTGGATATTTTGGACTTTCAGCATATTCCAGATGTAATATTAGTATTGGTATATATGTAAGTCTGAGAATAACGGGTGTTTGAGCAACTAGGAAATGTCAAGATAGATAATTATTCATTGAAAAAAAGTGCAAAAATCTGCAATGGATGATATTCTTATGTTATTGTTAAGCCATTTATAGACCTAGCTTAATAAAAGATTGTGAATAAGCAATGCAAAAATTGTCAGAATTTACAATTACTTCTTTATGAAAGCTATTTTCCCTAGCTGTAAATAGAATTTGGATCTAAATCATTGCCTTGGAATACAACATGAATACTGAAAATGAAGGGCTCTTTTATATCCACTGCCCTGATTTTATCACTTGAGTACTCTGGATATACTAAAAAAATAGGTGATAGGTATCTAAGGAGAAGTATCTAAGGAGAAGTTTAAGATGGACTTTAGAAGTTTGTGTTTCTGACTATAATTCTTCCTTCACTACAGTCACCTCTTGGCCTTCACAGGTACTATATTTTTCATTTTATTGTGCCTCAGACACTATAGATAAGTTTCTGAATGGACCCAAAGCTGCCCTTATCTTTTTGAAACAAAAGCTTTCATTTCCTGACAAGAAGAAAATGAAGTCTTCCACCCTCACAAATAGACTCTGTCAGCCATTCTTTGTATAATTAATGAATTAACATATTGGTATAGTCCAAGTAAATACAAAAGAAAAAGAGCTATCATGCTGGATATCTTTTATGTAATTTATTCAGGGTGAAAAATGAGAAACTTTCAGGCTTCAGCATCCTTCCAGGTCCCAGCACCTTTAATGCATTTTGTTCAAAGTATGGTGCTTCTAATACCTGCAGAAACAGTGTTGTGGTGCCTTAAAGTGTCAATGCCTGAACCTTGTTTGTGGGCAGGCACAGAGTCACTAAAATAGACTCTTTTCCATGTTTACTAGCTCTTACTGTGCTGCAGTAAGACTTACAATGAAAGTGCCTAGCTGAGAAGAAAAAGCAAAGGGTGTCACCGAGTCACAGCATGGGGTTTCACATCCTTGCTCATCTTAATTTTTCTCTAAGATTTTTAGGCTTTCTATTTCCAAGAGGCTGAATAAAAATTTAGCCATCAGTTTTTAGTTATTCCATGGTGGTACGACTGTAGCTTTTCCAGTTCAATAATATTAATCAAAGAGGAACTTGAATTTTGTCCTCCCACAGTCCTGAGGGACCATAACCTTATTGACTTGAGATTCAGCTATTTGTGACCAAGAATTCAAGGTCCAACTCTGAGACAATGCATACGCATAACCTTGTCTCAGACTTCTGAGGAAGTCCTGGAGGCCATCTCTAGCCATGTGGATGACAAAGTGATCAGGCCTAGTCTGCATGGATTCACTAAAGGTAAATCATGCTTGACCAACCTGATCACCTTCTATGATGAAACAACTACCTGGATGGATGAGGGAAAAACAGTGGATACTGTCTACCTCGACTTCAGTAAGGCTTTCAACACTTATCTCTCATGATAACCTCATAGGCAAAATCAGGGAGTGTGGACTGAGTGATCTGACAGTGAGGTGGATTGAGAACTGGCTAAGCAGCAAATCCCAGAAGGCTGTAATCAGTGGTACAAAGACTAATTGGATGCCTGTCACTAACAAAGTCCCCCAAGATTCAATACTGGGTCCTGCTTTTTAACTTATTTATCGATGACTTGCAGGAAGGGGCAGATGAGTTCTCAGCAAGTTCACTGACAACACGTAGCTAGGAGGAGTCCTGGTGGCATGTCCTGGGGTGCATTAGGAAAAGCACTGGCAGCAGGACAAGGGTGGGAATCCTTCCCTGTACTCAGCTCTGGTGAGGCCACATCTGGAGTGCTGTGTCCTCTTCTAGGCTCCTGGAGCAGGTCCAGTGGAGGGCAACAAGGATGAATAAGGGGCTGGAGCATCTCTCTTAAGAGGAAAGGCTGAGGGAATTGGGCATGTTCAGTCTTGAGAAGGGAGAGCTCAGAGGGAACCTCATCGATGGATGCCAGTATCTGAAGGGAGGGTGTCAAAAAAATGGAGCCAGGCTTTTCTTGGTGGTTCCAGGCAATGGGACAAGAGGCAATGGGCAGAAACTGATGCACAGGAAGTTCCACCTGAATATGAGGAAGAACTTCTTTGCTGTGTGGATGACCGAGCACTGGATTGCACAGAGAGGTTGTGGAGTCTCCCTCACTGTAGATATTCGAGAACCATCCAGACACAGTCATGTGCCACATGCTCTGGAATGACCCCTCTTGAAAAAGGAGGAGGGACCAGGTAACCCTCTGTTGCTCCTTCCAGCTTTATCCATCCTGTCATTCTGTGATTCTGTGATTGCAATTCTGTGATTGTGAAATGAGGAAGTAGTGTAAGAAAGGCCAGGGAGTCATGCCATGTACAACAAAAAAAAAGGCAGAAAGCTGTGAGATTGTTGAGACTGGGCTCATTGACAGGCCAAGAATTCAGGAGAAGAAACCCCAGCTTGGAAAAATAGATGTTTTCTGAAGGAAAAAAAAACCCTGTGGATTTGGAAAATGGCAAGTAAGTAGCATGGAAGATCTGCTCTAGGGACCAGTGGAAGTCAGATCTTTTCCAGCTAACTGATGCACTGGTTCAGCAAACTTATTTTACTGGGGTGATGAGCTCATTGATTTTAGATTTCTTTCATGTTTATTAACAAATAAATAGCTGTGTTATATTTAACCGAATGTCTAACTTCTTTGCAAAATCTTTTGTACCTGGAAAAAGTCACTTAAGTGAAGTGATATAAAGTGATTTGTTGATCACACCTAAATCCTACCTGGGAAAGGCCCCAAGACTCTCTAACTTCCCTTCAACATTTAGCTTTGACTATAACTGAATGAATATGTTACCATTGTATGAAGTGGAGCAGTATTAAGCAGAAACACTTGAGCTTGTAGCTCTAGTTTGATTCAGGAAAGAAATTTGAAACCCACTCCCAGGGAGCAGTACAAGCTGGCTCAACTCTCAAAGAAATCTGTCTTGTTGTCTCTTGTGGATGTATTTGCAAGAAAAGGGTCAGCTTCACAGAATCCCAGCTGGAGGAAGATGTGGAGACAGCCAGTCAGACACTGCAGCCAATCAACTTATTCCTTAAGCATAAATAGCTCCTTATTCATACAGCTTTGAGGATTTTTTTTTACATTCTTGGTATCTACGCTCAAAATAACAATTGAGGTTTTTTTTCTCTGCTCTGATAATTGTTTATATGTATGACTTGCCTTAAGCATACAAGGAATATTTGTACATTTTAAGTTACCTAGATGTTTAGAATCTTTACTAAAGGAAAACTGCTCTATAATGTAGTTGTCATTAAATTAAAAGCAAAATGTAATCCAACCAGTAGAGGGTCCTGCAAACTTAAGTGAGTTTAAATGTTGACTTTATAGCTAACCTTTCCTTTAAAAAAAATAGTTTGAGTATCTTGACCAAAATACTGTTAAATATAAGGTTTCTTTTCTTTCCTTGTATTAAGACAAAATCACTGCTCTAAGTCACTATATTTCTTATTTCAACAATGAACAGGATTTGACAGCCAACTTTCATTAAATCTCTGAAAACAAGATTGCATGATGAAAATGCTATCTCTAGTAACATTAGTGGGCAACACTTTAACCAGGAAAATTACTTTCAACTTATTTATTGAATTTGAGATCAGGTGATCATTTATAATTCTAGTTAAAATACACAGTCATACATGGGTATGAGACTCAAATGGCCTTTTAATAAGTTTATAATTTGGTTATCTCTCTGAGCAGACTTAAGAATTAATCTCAAACACAAAATTTTTATTATTTTTTTAAAATGTTGGATAAGCTACTGGGAATGACCTTTTTATTAGAGTTATAACTGTTGGGTTTTTCTGGAGCACTTCTCAAGTTTTCATTATTGGATTTAACTTATATAGCTAGACTTCATCTAAATTGTAACCTTTCATTATCACTGTTACATTGACTTCTACAAGCCTTCAAGGCATAATTGACCTTTATATATGAAGAAGGCATTTATTTTCTCAGTATTACAAAGGTGATCCATATGTGTTATTAAATAATAATGACATTGGTTGACCTTACATTCACAAAAGAAGAAAACACATTGTCAAGATGGAACCACAGAACTATCTCTACCTTTTTCTTACTGTTTGTTCCAAAGAGCTGTTATATATATATTGTCATTATATGCTTTTGTAATACAACATGGGTCAAATTTTAAATGGGTATTTGGAGGAAAACATCAGGGATGTTGTCTTACGTGCTCGTATATTTTCAGAGGACCTTAACAAAAATTTAGAGAAAGAGAGTCTGATTTTTCATTCTTTATTTGCTTAAAAAGAAATTGTTTTGTTTGGTTGGGTTTTTTGTTTGTTTGGTTGGTTGGTTTTGGGTTTTTTTTGTTTATTTGTTTGGTGTTTTTTCCTTTCAGAACTTCAGATATATTAACAAACTGGATTCCAATTCAATTTGCATTAAAAATTCTTCTAATTTTTAAAAAATTATATAGTCATTATAAATTACCAAAGTAAGACATATTATTTTAATTGTCTTCATTCTGGGTACCACATAATGTTTTTTGTATTTAATTCTGATCAGTAACCAACTTTGCTTATTAAGAAACACTGTTGGTCACATGATAATTGGAAAACAGCTGCTAATAATTTGTGTGTAGAAATCTTGTTTTTTCCTTCTGAAAGCTTGTAATTATAGTCATTAACTATGTGATAAGTGGTCATATGATAAAATTGTGTTTGATATTTTTTACTCCACTTCCCCCCCCCCCCCCCCCCTTTTATTATGTATCTGGATTGCACTTTAACTCCTTTCAACACTTCCAATTTTGTAAAAAAAAAGAAAGTACTCTTTTCTTCAAATTTTTCATTCAACTGATCTTTGTGAGAATTTAGGTGAGCCCATAAAGCACATGCAATTGCTTTTCAGATATCAAGAGTGCATCAGGATCAGTTTCTAACCTCAATGTCTTGGCCTAGGCTTGGATGAATGCCAAGAAGTACCACATACTTGCCCTTTTCTGATACTGTTCCTCAAGATACTGGTCACCATTGGAGACAGGAAATTGAGCAAAAAAAGTGTCCTTGGATTGGAAGTTTTCCAGTGATTTATCACTTGGCTGAATTTGCGTAAGTTTTCACAGGTTTGATAAAATTTCATGTCACCCTTGTGAGATAACTCTTCTGACTGATGTCAGCTGCCACCTTGGAAGCATGAGGTCAGCAGTGGCTTCCAGTAAGACTGCCAGGCTTCATGTAGGTAAAGCTGTATATTGCATCTGCTCTCACTATTAGAAATAACTGCATCTTTTCCCAGAAAAGCTAATTGGACACAGGCATCACCCAGCATGAAAAATTTCAGAAGATGAGATCTCTGTGCCGTTTCCTTGTCTGTGGTGCAAAGTGAGCACAACAGTGCTAGTAGGAACAAGGGATGCCATGGACTCAAGGCGCTTACTGATTAAGTCACACTTGTCAATTACTGGATCTGGTCTCCTTTGATGTTATCTTCATCATAGATGATAGCATAGCCTATAAAAAAATCTTTCTTGCATGAAATCTGAATTTATGTGGCCATGTCAGTTCAATTTTCTGAAACCATAGGGTCAGGTTGGATTCTTTGACATCTTCTGCCATATGCAGGCTGCATCAATTCATCATCCACAGGTCTTGGCTGGATGAATTCAGAAGATATGCTGTGTGTCTGTGCCTTTCCCTAACTGAACAGAGTCGCCAAGGACCAAGTGCAAGACCATTTGGACACAATACCATATCTGCTATTCCTTGTCTTCTAGAAAGGAAAGAGAGCAGTTTTATGGAGGCCTGCCATTGCCAGAGGCTCAAATGACTCCATTTTGGCCCATCTGGACTAGAGGATATATATGATATATATTTTTATATCAAGAGTCTTGTAAAACGAAAAACACATAGTCATTCAAATGCACAAGACCTTTATTTAATGTAAAACATGTATGACTCACCAAGAATGTACACCATCAATTCTCTTTTGTATTCAAAACTAAACTGAGTTTCTATTAAATGTATTTTATTAGCAACATCTGACTCTTATGTCAGCTACTCAATTAAGAAATGCTTTTTCCCCCCTCTTAGGTTAATTGTGTTTTCCATTGCATTTAAAATATCAAGTTTTTTTATTATAATAAGGTTTTGTTATGTTCTGAAGTTCAGATCAGTTACGCCAGGTCAAAAAGATAAATAAAGCATACAAGCTTGCTTCTATTTTCAATCAAAGTAGATATCAAAATGAATTATCACTAATCATCTATAGCCTGATTTCTATAGTCTGGAAACCATTTCAGCTTCATAGTTTAGAACTTTCTCAGTGGGTTAATAGACAATGCACAGGATTACATGGTATATGCATGTACAAAACAGAAATAGAGGGAGCACAGAAACTCATTTTCCAGTCATATATTAAATCTGGTTTAAATAGTTAATTTTTCAGATGAAAACTGGGAATCTTTGAACTTCTCATGATATACACATGATCATTAATAAATGAACCATCAACAGGTTGCATTTCAGAGATTAAAAGTAAAATAAACAGTACGTGCTGGAATGTCCTATACAATTTGGTTTTGTTTTGGGTTAAATTTTGGTTGTTTTGTTCAAATTTAGAAGATATAATTTCTGCAAGCATTTTAAATGTTGCTAGTTTCTCACTGAATAGTAATAGTATTGAATCAAGGCTAGAATAACTACATCAGCAGCTGTAAGCTAATTTACGCACACATGCAACCACATTTCCATACTACACATCTATATAAAACATATGGAGATAAATTTAGACATAGACATATAAATATTTGCATATCATTGGTTTTAATTCAATTTTCTGTCAAAATCCAGCTTGGCACAGATAATTCTGTGTCACCATCATTAGAGAAAATAATTAGAAGATGCTAGTTTAAAGGATTAAAAAATCAAAGGGGAAGTTGCCAATAAATGAGATTAGTTTTGAAGTCATGACAAATAAAATTCTCAAGCTTTTCTCAGAACTCTTGAGAAACAAAAGTTTATGTTTTTCTAATGAAACTAGAGATTCTTAGATAATGGGGTAGCTCTCGAAATAAAAATGCTTAATATCTCAACATTCCTTAAGGTGGGAATGTGCTGAACATAACATCAACAAAATCCATGAAGAGCTGAACACTGCCATCTATCTATCTATCTATCTATCTATCTATCTATCTATCTATCTATCTATCTATCTATCTATCTATCTTTTCCTGGCTCTGTATTTTCTGTGTATTGGAAGTGCTTTAAGCAGGCAATTACAACTGTTCATTGATTTTACTCAAAGATGATGCTCTGCACTCCAAACCGTGGAGTGACAAAGTGGCTTCAGTTTCAAAAATGTACTATTGTTCCACCTGAATATATTAATCTAGTTGTATCCTGTGTTGTAGTGACTGTTTTTTCTAATCTTGTATTGCTACTACCATAATGTACAAAACCACATGACTAGCAGAATGGTGTTGGTACATGAACATATATTCTATAAATGCTGCTAATTAACAAAGGCATATACAAAATGGCTCTAGGAACTCTGTATTTCTCTAAATTCTGGTCTTTGAACATAATATACAATAGTTCAAATATGTGAATATTTATATTTTATTTAAAGATTATGATTAGGCATGAATTAGTGCTGTCCAGTGATTAAAGATTCAAAACCAACTAGTCATTTATGGATGAGTAGTTTGTAGATTGCCAAGCATTTCCTGATGATCAAGGTCTCTGAAGGCATCTCAGTCTCCTTGGACCTCTCTCACTCCTTCTCAGATCAAGTTAATCCCTTTTTAGCAGGCTTGTCTCTCACTATGTTATGTGCCAGTTCCACTCCTCCTGTCTCTCCAGATTCAATAAAACAAAGACTGAGAAACCACTCATCTGGTTGTTGCCAAAACAGACCTTGCCTCATAGAATTTTCTTGCAGATAGTAATTTCCTTGCCAACATCCTTATATTTCCCCAAACACAGACTTACCTTACCAGTATCTAGATATTATGTTGACAGGCATATTGGCTATGCTCCGGACAATGCAGTGGTAAAGCAGATGAAAGCAGAGCAGAAGTATTTCTAGGCAGATGTGATTAGAAGGTAGGAAAACAAATTGAAAGTGAAGGCTGATGTTTAAATTATAAAACAGGATGAAACCCCCTCTTTGGCACAGTTTATGCTGAAGAAGCACATCCTGTGCCTTGCAGTTGGGTGACATGAAAAGAACACAGTGCAGCAGCCCTGCTTCCACATCCAACTGCTCCTCCTGGGGAAGAGGGCAGAACCTGAACTCTTCAGAAGACCATGAGGGAGCATAAATATTGTAACCTGACTCCTCAAGATGTATGTGGGTATTTTAAGAGCCTAAAAGTGCAGCTGTTGCCGACTGTGTAGGAAACATGCACAGGTCCTGAGAATGAGCCAGCAGTTCTAGTTGTTGGTGTCTGTATAGCTGAATAAGTGGGTATATACAAATTTTTGTAGTCTCAGAGGGCGAGGAAAACCTGATGTGGTTCTTTTAGCAAAGAGGGAGAAAAGAAAAAGGAGGTGTGAATGGGTAAACTACAGCAGCAGAGAGGGCAATGTTGGCTCCTTGGGAAAGCCAAAGTGCCTCAGTGCCTAGACAAGGAGGGGAACAGGGTGTTATTTCTTGCTGCTCATCACTGACTTTATCTCATTTTTGTATTGAACTGCAAATTGACTCATCTGAGCTGTAACTCAGCACAAGAAACAGTGGAATTCACTCTCCTGACTGTCAGGAGATAAGATCAGTCTGGGATATTTCTAGCTGATCCAGTATTACACTACGACAGGATTACAGCATGCCAGTAGTATCCCCATGGTATTATTTTCATGCAGCCACCCTGGAAGTAGCTACAGACAGGAATGACTTCCCAGAGCTGAGATGCTGTGAAAGGAGCTTCCATTTCTCCATCTGTCTGCCCCTCCAAAGCTCAGGCTGCCATGAAGTAGCACCACAGCACAGTTAGGCTGCTGTAAATGTCATTGCACTGGCTCCTGGCAAGAGTCATTAAAGACAAACATGTATAGAGAGATAAGTACTTAACTTTTCTTTCTGCCTAGGAAAATATTTTCTCTGGTATTTAATCTTTTGAGCCTATTTGTGCTTGCTTACCTTCAAAAGGATCTTAAACCTTTTTATATAAAGAGATAGGGATGAAGATGCAAGTTTGCAGGAAATAATGAGATATCTGCAGACATTGTGAAATTCCTGTTGAGTTCAGGCTAGCCACCAAGTTGTTCAAAACTTGATTGCCTGAGGAGAGATATTTGCCTTTGCAAAGCACTTTAGGATGTGAACTGAGCTGATTTAGTTCTGTGAAACCTTCATGCTCTCAGTTCTTAATCATATATTTAAATTAGCCAAACTTATTTTCCTCATAGCTAAGTCAGATTCAAACAGGGGTTCAGAAGGGCTTCTGAAAAAAAGTTAACTTGTTAATATTGAGTGCTAAAACCTCGTCCAGTGCATGGATTGTTTCGATTGCAGGGTCATTAATGAGGAAACAGGTTTTGTTGTGAATTTGGGCAATACTGATCATAGCAGGATATTATTCAGTAATGGAGAAATACAGTCAACAGTGCAACTCATACAACATGAATTCAGGATGATAGTACTGAGTCCAGTAAAATTACAGTAATTTAAGTTATAGGAGATCAAAACATTTTCCCCTAATATATCTGTGCTCTTCATGAAGATACAATTGAAATAAACTGTTCAGATATGGAGCTCTTAACCTCTTCTTTAATATACTGAAGTGCTCTGAAAAGCACAAGTAGCCAAACAGATATGAAAAGAACCTCACATCTTGTTTTGTACACATTCAAATCTTAACCAAGAGAAAGGGCAGCTGTACTACAGGTTTGACCATTAATTTAAATTGAAGACCTGATCCTCTAACTCTGGGTGCAGTGCTAGCAATCATAAAATCATAAAAAAGTGGTTTGTGTTGGAGGGAACCTTAAAGATTATCCCTGCCACAGAGGAATGCCATCCACTAGATCAAGTTGCCCAAAGCTCCATCAAGTGGCCTTGAACTCCTCCAGGAATGAGCCGTTCACAACTTCTCTGCTCCAGTGCCTCACCCTCCCTTAGTGAAGAATTTCTTCCTGACTTCTAACCTAAATCTATTCTCTTTTAGTTTAAAAGCATTTATGCTTCTCCTATCACTATCTGTCTGCCTGTGTGAAACAAGGAATTTCTTCCTGACTTCTAACCTAAATCTATTCTCTTTTAGTTTAAAAGCATTTATGCTTCTCCTATCACTATCTGTCTGCCTGTGTGAAACAAGGAATACTGGTGGAGTTTGTGCAAATGAGACTTATCCTAGAAGATTTCTGGCTTACCTCAGAAGAACACATAGAGGTTATATCACTGACTTCATTCCCTGTGTTACAGACTGGGAGAAACCTTTCATTAGGTCACAGCTGAATAAAATGCTAGCATACTCTGCATGCGCATCTATCCAGGCATATGGTGCTGTTGTAGTTTGACCTCAGACAGCCCTGTGCAGCTGCTCGCTTGGTCTCTTTGCAGAGGGATGGGGGAGAAAATCAGAAAAGTAAAAGTGAGAAAATCCGTGGGTCGAGATAGAAACATTTTAACAGGCAAAGTAAAAGCTGGACATTTAAGCAAAGCAAAACAAGGAATCTATTCACCACTCAACTTGGGCAGGCAGATGTTCAGCCATTCCCAGGAAAGCAGAGCTCCATCATGGGTAACAGTGACTGGGGAAGACAAACATCATCACCCTGAAAATTCCTTCCTTCCTTCTCCTTCCCCCAGCTGTATATGCTGAGTGTGACACCACATGGTCTGGGATATCCCTGCGGTCAGCTGGTGTCAGGTGTCCTGCCTGTGTCCCCTCACAGCTCCTTGGGCACCCCCAGGTTTGTCACTGGTGGGCTGGGGTGAGAAGTAGCCTTGACTCTGGGCAAGCTCAGGTCAGCAACAGCTGAAACATCCCTGTGTTATCAACACTGTTTCCAGCACTAATCCAAAACTCAGCTCCATACTAGATACTATGAAGAAAACTAAATCTATCACAGCCAAAATTCAGCACAGATGCTCACCTATGATAATAATCTTCTAGGAAAAGTTAAGAATTTTCTTGTGGAAGTAAATTAGGTCATCATCAGATATTGGTTATATCTTAAATATTTCTCATCGTCAACCCATTGTAAGCTTCAGAGGTAGGATTTGCACAGTATACGGCAAAGAAACAGTTGCTTTAATGAAAATTGGTTATGAATGCTATATAGGATGGATATGCATGTATCTAGGAAGGGGTTTCAATTTTCCAAAAGAATCCTACTAAGGGGTACAACACTTTATAATTAGATACTGTACATGCTGGTAAGGTTTGGTCTAAAACTTCAATGTTTGTGAAGTATACCAAAAGGAAAGACTAAGATTCTCTGAGAAACAAACTTCACTAGAGCTGTTGTGATATTTTCCCAGTCAGTTAGTCAGTAAGAGTACCTCAGATTAAGTTAATGAAAAAGTGATTTGGGAATAAATTTTTAGAAATCTGCTAGAAATGGCAGTGGAAGATTTTACATAGTAAATCCTTCTTCCATTTTTTTTTTGGTCAGGACAATATGTCTGAATCCACTTTTTCCTGGAGTGAGAGGCAAAACTTCCAGTTGTGTAGGATCTAAAAGGGGCTGTGGTCTTTTACTGAAAACCAGCCACTTGCAGCATTCTTGCTGTAGAGTTAGTTTGGTAGGCTGTATTTCAACATGAATACCTAAACAGGCTGGTTTACTGCAGGAGCATAGTTTAGCATCTTTACACATGCATCTGGTAAACATTAGTTTCTCATTTTCCCTCTGTTTAATATCATATACTCAGTTAGCACAGCGTGAAAATTAAACAAATAAAAACAAACAAACAAAAAAACCCCAACCAACAATGACAACAAAAAGGACAAAATTGTTAAAAATACATTTGAAATTACATGTTTCAATGTAAAACTAATGCTGAAACAGTTAATATGACACATCAGCCTTGACATACCTTTTGCAACTGTATTTCTTATGCATTGTTTGAGAGAAAGAATTTTGCAATTCCAATATTTTGGCACAGATAATAATGGAATTATGACTTGATTGTAACATATGGCAGTAAGGAAAAGAATAATAACTAAGTAAGGAAAAGAATAATAAATAAATAACAACTAGTCTTGAATGACTAGTGCCTGACTAAATCTTACACACGTATTTGCTCCTTGCAGCTGTTGTAGTTTGCATTGTACAGATGCCAGTAACCTGTCTGCCTCGAAAAAAAATTAATTGGTATTTGGACTGAAAGAGTTTTTGAAAGCTGTTCATGTTGGTAGGTTAGTGGCACGTAGGTCAATAATGGGACAAATATGCTCAGTTCAGGCAAGATTTCTGTTTTGTGGAATGGCACAAGACATGAGTAAGGAAACTGAGGCAAGCATCCTCTGTTGCTGTGCCATGGCTGGGTCCAAGGTAGGAAGGGCAGGGGATCTGCTGCATGAGTAAGGATTTCTTTCAAGAGACACTGGAATTATTTTTAATAAAGTTCTTTACTACTGAAAATTGCCTTTTTTTTTTTTCTCTAGACGTATTTATGTTTGCATGAAAATCTGTGCTATCTATTCTTGTTTACTAGAACCCTTATTTGACCAAGGGGGGGAAAAAATCACTTTATCTTTCAAGCATTAAACAGCCTAGGGAAAATATCCAAACCAAATAGCCATTTCAGGTTGGAGATTTCTTTCCATGTAAATGGAATGTCCCAGATAAAAGAGCTTCTAAATTCTTTAAGGGAATGCAATTGTCATTATTCCTCTAACCCACTGAAATGACACAGTGTAAGAGAGACCATGCAAAAAGTTTGCAGGTTGCAAGAGAAGGGAAGAGCTATCTGAAATTTTTAATGGCAGCCAGGGTAGCTGTTCTCTTTCTGCATGGCTACATACACTAGTAGCATGTCTTCACTATTTCCATTGATAACTTCTTCTACCTGAGGGGAAGAAAAATGCCCCCCAGGTACTTTGGTCAAAGTGAGGTTCTTCTAGACATTGTATTTCTGAAGGCCTGTACGTTAAAGCTGTAGTTACCCCTTAAAAGTAGTTTTACATCAAAGAACTTAATTCATAGTCAAAGAGAAAACCAAGGTTTTGATTCAATGCTCATTAAAGCCAGCAGGAGTTTCAATAATGTTTTGAGTAGGAAAAGGTTCAGGTTGTGAGTCTACCTTCCCAATGACTTCTTCATTTCAAAAGTCTGTCCCTTTTTTCTTTATTGAGCTAGGAGGTTTCTGTGAAGACTGTATATGAATGCTGTTTTTCTTGCAAAGTCTAGAACTCACCCAGTTAGGTCAAACTATAGTGAAGAGATTTTCAAATAATGAAATTTGTAGAAAACAAATGAAAACTAACTAATTTTAAAATGGCTTAATGTCTTGAAACATGCTAAAGGAAAGTAGTGTGTGAATGATTGCTTGATATAAAAGTATATTCTGAAAGTCACTTTAATGCCATGCTATCTTTCCTTCTTCTACTGATACTGATCATAATTCAGTTCCTATAAAAGAATTTTTTGTTCCATATGGCTGCGGTATGAGATAGCTTTGCACTTTTATTATTCCAACCGCAGCACCCAACTTGGTGTAAGATGCAATAGTTTTGAGCCAAGACTGTCTTTTCTTATTTAGACATCAGCAGTACAGTGTGCTGTGCTGCTCCCATTGCTCTAAGGTTAAAGCCTGTTTTGTGAAGGTGGCTTTTCCATGCTCTTTTGTAATCGTTCTTTTCTTGGTTGTTATGGAGATAAAGCTTATGCAGTCCCTTTTCCGCTTACTTTGTCATGCTCCTGGTCCAACAGCACAGTAAACAACCTACTAGGCAACCTATTTATCTAAGTCACTGCTGCAAGTTCAGACCTCTATTATTTAAGGCATGAATCTTTTTTCAGGTATATTTCTCTGGCATCAATTCAATTTATTTTTTTTCCAAATTGCATTAGCCTGTGTGGGATTTTAGAAAATATCAGAAAAACCGCTTTGGTAAATAAGTTCCCCCAAAATAACAGTGTCGGTTGTCAGCTGAGCTTGTGTTTCAGCTATTAAGTACAACATGACCCAATGTGATATTTTGCACATAAAGCAATTTATAACAAATCAGTTGCTGCAGATTATTTTCTCGTGATTGTCAGTGAATTAAAATGTTTAAAATATTCTCTTTTTCTACTAGCTGCTTATTAATTTGACATCCTGATTGTGAATTAAACAAAAAGAAATGAAAGGGTGTTACCTTCCTTCTCTGCATTTTGTACTATAAAGTTAGATGTGTTTTTCTGACCAACTAATTGCTCAAATTTGCCATATTCCACTGAAGAAGGAATTCCGAGTAGGTAATTATTTTTAAAGGTTTAAAGGTGTTTTTTTGTTGTTGTTTTTTGTTTGTTTGTTTGGGTTTTTTTGTTTTGTTTTGTTTTTGTTTTTTACTTAGATTACCTTAGCCTTCAAAAGTATCTATGGAAGTGCCATGAGCATCTACAGGGATTCTGAATGAACTTGTACATCCTAGCTTGTAGAGAAATTCGTGTGCTAGAAACTACTTGATTCTTGGGTGCTGTCTCACAGGAGGTGCACTGAGTGGTGGTCTCTCCTGTGAACTGGGCTTTCTCACTGAACTTCACCTCCGAACACAGACTGCAGCATCCCACTGTGCTTCCCTTGCTGAAAGGCTCTTCATCCTGGAGAACCAGCTGGACACTTCCCAGCCTACACTGGAGAGCATTGGCATGAAATGAGTTTGGGGAGAGTTTGTGATAAAACTCTATCTGCAGGGGAGAAATCAATTCACAAGCACTGCTTTGGAGGCACATTTCTGCTGAGAACCTGGGATTTATAAATTCCCTATATTCTCAGTTGCACAGGTAAAACCTCTCCTGCACTGAAATGTCTGAACATTTAACTGCATTCATAAATTACTGGAGAGTCTTTGTTCTAGAAAAAAATAGTGTATCTGGCAGCTTTAAAATAAGATACATAGAATACCTTCATGGCTTTATTCTGCTCTTCAGGGACTACAGTAAATGTAAAACATCAACCTTCCTAACTTCCTGAAATTCATTAAATATAAAAGAAATGATCCTAGGAAATGCTTTGGGAAAGATCTCTGCTTATAAAAACATAGCATTAGATCATCTCCTTATAACTCTTGGGGGAAAATAACAACCATTTTAGTTCTCTCTTTTACTCCATTCCTGTAACTTCCATTATGGATTATTCTATTGTGAAACTTAATCCTGTTGATAAAATGACTCCTCTTACTACTGTGCTGACTTGGGTATAATGCATTATGCAGTAATTTTCATTTAATCCTTATCAAATAAAAGACATGCTAGGACAGTTTTGTTAAACAACCTATCTATTATAGCTTTATTTTTGTTCCAGTCAATATCAGCAGTGAAGATTTTAGAAAACTTTTCCATGACACCTGTGCTGGTTGTGCATTGAAGGCAGCTGAGGACAAGGCATACTCGGAAGTTTTCTCCCTCAGAACTTTCTCTGTGAGTTGGTGGGACCAGCTAGAGGCTGGTTTGGTTGTTAGCAGCCTAAGAAACCAATTGGAGAATTTAGTCGGCCTTCGTAAATTCACATTTTGAAACAAGGCCTGGGAAAGCCTCTTTTGTTTCCAGCCTTTCGCAAGGTAACACCGACCAGCCCGGGTTCCCTCCCGTGCGGCCCAGGCCGGGCAGGGGTGGGCTCGGGAGGGCGCCGGACCCGATTCCAACCAGGAGCCCCGACAGGCAGGGGGAGGAGGAGACCACAGCTGAGATCGCAGCCCTCCCTCCCGGCTGAACTCTGCCCTGTCCCCGGCCCGGAGCAGCCTGCGGTGGCCGAGCCTGCCCCGCTGCCCACACGGCCTGGGGTGGGGCTGAAGGCAGCCGAGCCCCGCTCTGGCACAGCCCTTCCATGGCCTGGATTGCTGGGCAGGGTGGAGGGAGCGCGGGTGCCCGGGGCAGCCCTCACCCGGCTCCCGGTGTGAGCCGAGTGTCCTGAGATCCCGGCACAGCTCCAGCACGGCCACAGCCCCTGCATCTTCTGTGTGAGACTGTAACCCTTGCAGTGCTCAGATCAGCCTCGCAGACCTTCGATCATCCCTTGGGGGAGAGGGAAGAGAACAGAGGGGATACACCAAAGTCAGTGATGGAGGAGCCAGGTTCCAGATGGAAGGAGAATGAGAAGACGCTGTGAAAATTGGCTGAAAAACCTTCTGTAACCTATAGGGATGGACCGTACTACACTAAAAATTCCTATAAACCATGGAAAAGACATGAGATGCTGGAGTGTTCAGAAAATCCTTTGCCCTGGAGGAAGAAAGGGGATTTCTGTCCTGGGGATGAAGTATGTACAGAGAATAATAGAGATGAAGAGACCTTTTGCTTTTGAGCAGCTCATTCTTGAAAGTAAACACCCGGTGAGTTGAAGATGGCCCACAAACACAGTTTGGGAGAGCTGTGAAGATGGGAGCAGTTGGTGAAAAGTGAAGTCACGAGAGACTTTTTTTTTTTCTTCTTGTGGAAAAAAACCCTATAGCCAAACAGAAAGGAGACTTCTCTGTCTAATGTGAACGGAAGAAGATTATTTTAGTTGGTTACTGACTGAAGTGTTTCTGTATGTTGTTGTTAAGAAGGTGTGGGAGTGAGGAGGAGAGGGTGGTCTGAAGGTTTTATTCTGAATTTATTACTTCCTTTGTGTTGTTGATAAAGTTTTTCTTTACACCCTTTTTAAGTTTTAGGCCTGTCTTGCTTTTGCTCCTAATTCTATCTCACAACAGAAAATGAGTACATTGAAATTGGCAAATCTAAACTATAACAACACCTCAACAATGAACATGCAATATATTGTCTACTGCTTATAGCATAATTCCATTTATTTTCTCTAGAGGAACTTAATATTTGTAGATACTAGTCAGACTTTAAGGACAACTATCTTTATTTTTAGCATCAATTTTTCAATCTCCCTAATGTCAAGGAAGAGACTTGAGTCTTGGTTTGAGCTTCAGTTGAGTAAGTCAAGGCTGAATCTAGTGCATTCATGTTTAGGTTTTTATTGCAGCCTTGTAGATTAGGGCTGGAGGATGTGTTTAATATTATATTCAAATTTTATGGATGATCATAGATGATGTAGTGAATCCAGTCCTGCTTTGTTACTGCCACTTCATAAGACTATATTATGTAGGAAGGGGAAAGTGTAAATATACAGACCCATCTACCTTCTTATACCTATACGTCTATGCAATAGAGTGGCATACATATGTGTATGTACATATGTATATGTACTTACATGTGTACTTTTCTCTATCACTGAGACATAGTGGACATAGTATGAACATAATTGCCAGTCCTGGATTTCTAGAGATCAATGCCTACTTATGTTCCTCTTATACTATCTCAAAAATCACACTTTGGCCTTAACTGGGTGGAAATCCCTCTGAGAGAAGTGCCAGCTGGTCTTTCCACTTCTGTGCAATCCTTGATCCCTTTACAGAGAGTGAAACAGCAGAGCTGATGCTGGAGCTGAAAGCATCAGTGTTAGTGATAATGAGCAAACTCAGTCTGTTATGTCTGTCCTTTCCTATGAGCAGGCTCTGTGCCTCCATCCTTTAGGGAGTCAGCAATTCTTAATAAATATTAGCCTGTAATAAGGCATTATCAGTCAGGGTTCATTGCTGACTGGCAGTGAACCAGAGAAATGAGTGCAAGTTGAAGCTGATTGATAATGACTAATCTCAGCACCATCTGTCAGTGGTACATCTGTCCAAACCCTGTGGTTCTGCATCTTGTCTAGCACCACTTGGATGGGGCCAAGCTGCCAACTTTGCTGCATCTTGGCTTAAGAAAATAATCTTTTAGGAATGAGCTGCTGTACTGCTAAAAGTTTCCTGCTGTTGTGAGGCAAGTGCATACAATATACAACCATTTCAGCAAGTTCCAGCTTTGTTCTCTATCAACAGTCATGTAGAAATATTTCACTGAAATGTATTGCTGTATAATACATCAGTCTCCCTGACTCCACAGATTAATCTTGGTGGAAGAAACATATTTCCCATGCATTTAATGTTTTTGGAATCTCACGGAGAGAGAATGTATGATAGCGATATATACTGTTTAGTCATCTCACTTGGAGGGGTGCATATTTCTCAGGGGTGATTAAGCAATGAATAAATTAGGTTTTATCAAGTGAATACTAATAAACATTACCTCACTGTCACGTTTATAGAATAAAGCTGTGTCTCACAGACAATATTTAAAACCTACTTCAGAATTATACAAAATGTTCTACTTTAATTCCTCAAGATAAAAACCAAGGTTACCTTAACACAGACTAGGAAAGAGAAAAATAACTATGCTTAAAATGCTTCTGACACCTTTCTCATACACTAAACTGTCACAAGCTTAAATCTGAATTGCAAAATCTACCAGAAGAAATAAATGTATTGCCATCAGAGCTGGTTTTTTTTTTAAATCCTACTGATAGACTCATCTACTCAAGCTTTTATTCTGCGGAGAAAGAGAATTTTTAGCCCTCCTGTTTAGATAACTCAACCATCTTCTTTTCCCATCCTTTTCTATAAGCCAGCATTGTGGCTGTAGATCAGCTTATAGAGCATTGGGGACCTGCAGACATGCAGGGTGCCAGGCTGTGGAGCTCCTCTGAGGACCTCACCAGGCTGCAGGGTCATACACCATTTCTGCTCCTGTTTGGTGACACCTGTGGTATGCTCCCAGTGAGCCACTGAACATACAGCATACAGCTGTAGGCTGTGCAAAGTCAAAAACAAGAACATGGGTGCAGAGCTATACTCCACAAGCATCCAAAGACATCTTTTTCACTGAGGAAGAAGCATGGAGTCAGCTGCTTGATTCTCAACTTTGATGTGAATTTGGTAGTCTTGGTACTTAGGAGAAAAAACCTGCATGTGCACCATGAAAGCATCATGTCAAAGCAGAAGGAAACTCCCCTGCATTGCTAGATGTTTTCTACCTCCACTTATAACAAATCTCATTAATGTACACCTACATTTAGTATGAGATTTAATTTAGCCGGTTTAGGTTGCTCAAGATGGAAAGTTTAATAGGACCAGCTCTCAGAGAGGTAGTTGGTACTTTTGAATAGATTTCAGTAATTCAAGGTAGTCACTTAGAAACCAAGCCACCTGAGAGCACTTGTCTTTCTCTGAATGCAAGTCTAGATTAATGAGGGAGAAAGAGCCCTTTTTTTCATAGCTTGGTTCTGCTAAGTGCAAATATTCTGGGACAGCACAGGCACAAGAGACCTATATGAAGGTTTATGGGTATTGTGAGATCTTCCATAATTTAACAAAGTTATCAGCGAGACTGCTGCAGAAAAGGTTATTTTTTTGGAAAAAATATTTTCGCTGGTTCAGCACTCTGTCACTTTTCTGTGAACCTCTTTTTAAACAGGAAAATGTAGTGTTGTACTTGATCCTCATGCTGATAATTTAGGGCTGAAACATGAACATAATCAGACATAATAAGGGTGACCTGGGTAAAAATATTCAAATAAACAAATATGATGTTTACAAAAATGTTAAAGTGTTCCATTAACTCTAGATTTCCACAGAACTAGCATGCAAACACTTAAATGCTTCTGAACCATGAAGACCTTCATAGTGATCAAAAGTCAAAAGAACTTTTTTTGTTTCTTGTAATTTCTTTTCTCCTCAGGGCCTTTTGCAACAGCTTATTTTCTTTCCAAGAAAAAAAATATAAAAGACCCTAGTTTTAGTTCAGTTTAAACGTAAACCAGCTCATTAGCATCCTTTCTCATGAACTTCAACTGTCTCCATTGTGAACTAGGTTTTAGACTCCAGTTTACGTGAATGAAGGTCAAAGTATAATTTGTTATGTTTGTGTATCTGAGATCTGTATGAGGCTAAAACGTACAGGACAAAAACAACAGAGGGGACTGTGGTGGGAGTTTGTGTGGCCAGGTTTTGACTATAAGGTGGCTACAAGGGTTGCTCAGTGAGAAGCTTCTGAAAGCTTCCACCATGTCCACAGAGTCAATGCCAACCTACTCCACAACAGACTGGCCAAGGTTGACCCCATCTGTACTGTGGTAGTGCCTCTGGCATAACACAGTTAAGAAGGGGGGAAATTTTGTGCACAACAGCGGTGCCAGCCAGAGAGAGGAGTGAGAACATGTGAGAGGAACAGCTGTGCAGGCACCTAGGTCAGTGAAGAAGGACAAAGAGGTGTCCCATGTGTTGGAGAAGAGTTTCACTTCAGCCCCTGTTTTAGACCTGGTGAATCAGGCAGTCCTGCTGCAGCCCATGAAGAACTCCACACTGGAGCAGGAGGATGCCTGAAGGAGACTGTGAGCCTGTGGGAAGCCCATGATGGAGGCTCCTGGCAGGACCTATAGAGAGAGGAGTCCACTCTGGAGCAAGTTTGCAGGCAGGACTTGTGATCCCATGCTGGACCTGTTCCTGAAGAACTACAGCCCATGGGAAAAACCTTAATTGTAGAAGTTTGTGGAGGGCTGTCTGCTATGGGAAGGACCCCATCCCACCACCCTAGGGTGGGGGAAGAGCATGGGGAATCCTCCCTCTTATGAGGAAAGAGCAGCAGAGACTGCGTGATACGAGGTGATCTGTGAACCCACTGCTGGCCAAGGCTGAGCCCATCAGCACTGGTTGTAGCACTGGTGGCAGGCTGAAGTAACATTGGGCAGGCTGTTTTGCTTTTCATTATTATTTAGCAGTGTGGGGAAAAGGAAGTAGATGAACAAAAATGAAAATAAAATGCTTCTTCTAGTTAATTCTTCTCATTCTGTAGCTTGTCCTGCATGGGTCATCCTGGCAAGTAGTTTTAGTAACAGCTTAAAGGAAGTCTTTAAATTAGTCCAGCACCAATGAATCTATTTCACTTGAAGAGAGATGTGCTTAGCCATCCTGAAGCTTCATCTGGTAGAGAAGAATGGAGGAAGATTTGTTATGAGCTGTAGTTAAAGCAAAATTTTGTGATTCAGCTTGTTTCAGGTGAAAAAATTCATAATGAATGGAAACAGATCTTCCTGCTTTGGGTCTGATTGCAGAGATGCACTCTTCTTTTCTGGGCTTCGGTGTAAGTACAATACAGTTATACTGGGATTTCCAAGCTGTAGGAGCATATATGTAATCTATACTGCATTTATACACAAATTTGGAAGTCCTAATGAGTCCCCAAGGAGTATCTGCTGCTTACTATGACCCTGCTGTGTTAAGTGCTCAGATTCAAATAGATGTCTCAGCTCCAAAAATAGGCATTTCTTTCAGTGTCAGAGCAGAGGTGATGAGTAGATAAAGGGGAAGAGATCTAATCATGTAGTTTACATGGTTTGGCACTCCAAGCACTTGAATTTGTGCCACAGGACAGAAAAAAAACCCCAGCTAAAAATAAAGGCAGATCTTAATTGAAATATTCTGGATCCCTACCCACATGTAGAGGGCTGGGACATTCAACTATAAGATTCAGAAAAACCAGGAGTGGAGGATGGTCATCTTAAGGAATGCTTGGTAGAATATTTATGGCACTAGCTGAAGAAGATTCTGGTTGATTATTCCCCCAAGACATACATACTCACCCTTCAGGAGTGTTTACAGTCAAAGTGCTGGAAAAAATGATTGCAAGTAAAAGACTTGAGCAGTGCAGAACGCAAGTGAATTTGCTGCAAATTCTATCTTCTGTCCCTACGTTTACCACTTCAAATACATATAATGGCTTTCTTTCACTGTCATGAGTGAGTTTTGACCTACCATAAGTTGTTTTTGGGACCAGACAGGGTGCAGATCGAACTAGCTGTGATCTCTGTAGATTACAGACTGCATTTCACTATTCACTATTTTTAAGCTGGAATTCTGCCTTTCTAGATGAGAATGCAGGCAGGTGCACCTGGGGTGCTTGTATGCTTGTGGAGATATTAGTATTTTATTTAACCTGGTTTGATTGGAATAAGATAATATTTTGTAGGCTTATTAACACATGCATAGGCAAGTGATACAGGTTCTCAAGTGAAACCCTGTAGATAGACGGCAGAGATCTTTTATTGATGAATCCAGCATCAGTCCTACCTCTGTGTTACCTGTTCAGTAAAGGTTCATGAGTGATTAACATATCAGTCAGAGTGTGGGGAATTTAAAAATTTTGATAATGTGAGTCAGGAGGCCGTTGAAAGGACTGACTTGAGAGGCCGTTGAGATGCTGCCTTTCTTTCTCAGCTCTGGGGCCCAGGCAATATGTTATCATCTATATCTGGGAGAGACCAAGAAACCACTTCTTAGAGAAACTTGGAAGATTGAATTTGCATGGGCACTAAATTATTTTAGTCTTAATGCAATATAAATGCTGTGTAAATGAATATTGCAGCTGCAATCCTATTAATAGAGGTAGGACAAGAAAAGAGCCATATCTGTGTAGGAAGAACCACAAAATCTCTAGTAGCTAACTCCATCTTATTTTTTAGTTGTGCAAAACATTACAGATAATATTTAATAATTAGTGTTATTTCTAATATTTTCTGTATGTGTTTAATGTTTCCTTTTCTAAGAGCCCTTCCTCTGGATACTAGCTGGCAATGGTTAACATCTGCTTAATTAGTATTTTAGCTTAGAGTCTCTGAATCCCAATGCCATGTAATTCTTCTTGAGCAGACAGGGAGCTCTAGTTCACATTCCAGAAGAGTGTTAAACTGATGGGCAGGGAAGGGACAGCTTCAGAGGAGTTTGCTCAACAGCCCCCTTCTACAACACATGGGCATAAGGAGAAAGTCAGATCAGACTGGGCAGCCCAGTCGGTGGCTGACACAGGATGCCTACTGTCTGACTGCTGTCAGGGTCCTGTGATGGGAGAGGACAGATGTTATCCTTTCACTGCCTTTGCACTACGTTTGCACTGTCAGGAAGCATCCATCATACCAAGGTGAGTGTCACTCAAAATGCGTTGCACACTTCCCACCTTAGTATTCTGCAGATGCAGTCTACAATTTAGGCATGAGACTGATTTGCCAGACAACAGTAGGAAGGAGCAGAGAGGACCCCAGATTTTTCTGGCTTCAGACAAAATTGTTTTTAACCCCGTAAAGAATGAACATTAAAACTAATCCCAAATGCTCTTGAATTTAGGGACATGCGTGTTGAATTTCAAATTGAAATTCAAGCTTTCTTCACTTTAGGGCATTTAGATTCAGCGTATTAGAGCAAAACAGGATGAACTGTCAGTTCTCATCCTTTGAATATTGCACCAAGCTGGTAGGGCACATTTGCGATACTCACTGAGAATATGTACTTTCCCTTCTTTCATCTGACAAGGTGCAGAGAACTGCAACACGTTTAGGAAGAACACCTCATATTTGACCAAAATAAATGTGTTAAGAAATATTAGGTCTGATTCTGTTTTGTTTTGGCTTTTTTCCCCCTTCATTTTCAGATCACATGGGAGCAGGGGAAAATGGAACTCCCAAGAGAAGCTCTGGTCTGCTTAGCCTGAACCCTCTCTTCGCCTGAACAATAGTACATGCTGCTGTGTCAGCTCCTGACACTCTCAAATGAGCATAACATGTGCTTCCATCTATATATGCAGCAAGATAATTCCCTGGGACCAGAACTAGGGAACAGCCCTGCCTTGCACCTATCATGGAGCAAGAGTTGCTGCAGGCACCAACTCATAGCAGGGCTAAGATGCATGTGTCTTACCTAGATTGGTGCTGGCTACTGCAGTCAATTCCCTCCCTGTAGATGCAAGATGTACCTGAATGAGCTCAAAAATTCCTTTCTTCGTATGGTTTCTGAAACCTGTGCTAGTCAGAATAGAATAAATCAAATTCTAGTGAAAATTATGTGGCACCCATAGTGAGTGAACATGTGTTCCATGGAACAAATTGCGATGGTAATATAGTGAACATCAAACTAGAAAAGGTTCCTCTCATGGCTATCAAGTAAAACTACTGAATCAGGAGATAATTTCAACAGGAGTTCAGCACAATTGTACCACATTAAAATAAAAGTGGCTTGTTCTGAAAATATGTAAAAAATACAAAGGTGACAGTAGAACTTCCATAAAGCTATGAGGATACCCTTCACCTCTGGTCAATCTTATGTTCTAAAAAAAGATACCCAATAACGTTACATTAAAGTTTTAAAGCAAACAGTGAAAAGTTTCAAAATGCCAGAATTAAGCTTTCTGTGTATCTCTCTGCCCTTCAATCTGTACAGCCCTGGGCTGTCCCCTTGTTGTATATGAATTTTGGCAGTTTGACTGGGGATCATCCACAGTTTTTTCTGAAAGACTGTCTCATTCAGTGTCCTGCACTTAGTGATTGAGTGGCTCCTCAATATTTTTGTTTTACTCTCATATTTCAGTGCATGCCCCATGGACACATTTATTTTATCCTACTCAAACCTTTTCAAGTGACAGAATTATAGACGTCCTTGGGGAATTTTTCTGTGGTGTTACTCATTGCAATTTTTATTTGTGCACTGTTTTGTAGTGAGGGGTGATATTAGCTGAATTTCTGTAATTAAGAAAGGTAGACAGATTAGGCTTGAAATTAGCCTTTAATTTGGGCAGCTAATTTGAGGCACCAAAGACTATTTATTGCATAGAATATTTAGTGCAGAATTATTGCTAGACTGTCTTAATCACAAGACCACTCTATCTCTTACAGAAACCCTGTCTTCCTCAGCACAAGCCCTTCAGCCTCTGTTACAGATTCATTGAGGAACCTTGCCTCAGAAACTTGAGCCCAGAAGGTGGTCCACCTTGTTCAGCTTTTATTCTAAGCGTCTACATCCACTGTTTGAGCTAATGGAGAAACTGGAGGATGATAGTAGGTTGACATCTTTCACATGATCAGACAATACTAAAAGTAAAATATGAGCATTACACAAAACTCAGCATTAAGTCCAAGCTTTGAATGGTATTAGAAGTTGATCTTAAATCTAGCTGATTTTCAGTATCTTTCACTGAAGACAGAGCAGTATGGGCTGCAGCATCATAAGCAAAGTGATGTAAAGCTCACGGTTGCAACAGAGCCTCCCCAGTCTCCCCTTTGAGAACAGCTGGAGGGAAGCAGGTGCTATCAGGGGTTCAGCATAAAGCCTCGATACAATCAGGAAGAAAACTAATGAAAAGTTGTTGTCACTCGCTCTACTCCTACATCTTCCTACATCCTCTTGTTATTTTTTAGAATAACTGTAGATGCCTCATGGCAGCTGTCACATTAGCCCTTCACCAGACAAGGAGACGGGAAACTGTTATGGCTTTAACTGGTTGAAGGGTTATATTTCTCCTAGAAACTTTTAACCTCGAAACAGAGAGCTTTTTTAGATCATGCCAATATATGTTCCTTAAAAATAAAGATAATGCAAGTTTCTACCAAGTCAACGCTTTTATTTAATCTGGGTTTTTTGTGCCTTTACCCCCTCCAAACACTGGGTTCCTCATACTAATGCTTAAGGCCTTGGACCCTTCCCACAGATTTTTCAATGCAGGTTCTCACTGCCCAAACCTGCTCTCCCCTACACACTCAGTGTCTCTTTTTCCTTCCCATGCACAACCCCAGAGCACTGCTCTTGCACACTCAGAGCCTCGTTTCTTGATCAGTCTTTCTGCTTGAGTTTCATCTCCTTACAAGAGCAATGTAAAGCAGCAGACAAGTGTAACTCAGCATCTCTACTCCCTCTGTCAATGGTGATGTTTCATGGTCAACAGAGAGCAGAGGACAGTTGATCTGGGTTACTTCATTACCAGTTCTTAAAGAATGAAATGAGCTGCTAAAAATTACGTTTATCTACCAATGTGCTAAGTTACACAGTTCCTTCTACTTATTTCTCTATCTCTAAATCCAGCTCATCTAAAGGTAGTTATCTGTTAAAGACAGGAACAATTCACAAGCTCTTGAAAAATACCCTTGTTCCCACCAAGCAATTCACAGTCCTCTGCCAACACAGCTAATAAAATTAAGGCCGTGAATAAACAGATATATCAAAATTCAAGGAGCCAACTGCCTACCTGGACCTCTCTAAATAAAGGCCAGTGTATTTATATGACAGCCTCATGAAATTTCTAATATTCACACTGCAAGAGGACTGTTCTGTTTCTCATGAATCAATCAAATGGCAGACCAAATTGGCAAACAGAATTATCGAGGTGAGCTAAGACACTGCCAAATGTTCAGCTAAATGGGAGCATAATTTATAAATAAAAAAATGTGTATCTTGCTTGCAAGCATTATATTATTTGAATGTCCTTGTATCTTTTAGGGAATGTCTCTGCCTTTCAAAGAAACAAACAAAAAACCAACCAAATCAACACAGAAAACATTCAGGGGAGTGAAAATATTAAGAAAAATAACTAGTTGGGTAGAATAGTTTACAATCTAGTAACTGTTATGATTTTGAAATATTTAATTCAGAATTCTTGCTCTATTAAAATAAGTTAATACTATTTAAAGTAAAAAGGCTGCATCATAACAATATAAGAGTTTTGGAGCATCAAGACATTGATCAATTTTTGCCATATGCACATCTCAGCCCAGGCATGATTCTGCAGAGGAATGTTTTCAAATCACTGTAAGCAACAATTGCAGAGTCATCAAGCATCTTTTTCCCCAAATCTCCTCACAGTTATTAGATGATTTGTAGAAGTTCTTCTGTGATTGCTTATCTTTCTTAATATCCTGATAAACTCCCAGATGCAGTGACAACTAGTGGAAATGTAAATACACATTAAAAATAAACATGAAGAAAGATCTAAAATTTTCCTTTTCCTTTCTTATTTCCTTTCATCCTTGGATTTTGATTTTCACTGAATAGTTAAGCTATGTTAGCTCCTTGTGGTTCATTCCATTCATAAAGCCAAAGAAAAATTCTTCCAACAAAACCACAATGAAAAGGTTAGGAAAATGTTAGAAATATTCCTTATCACATGTCCTGATTTTTTACATGGTACAGTCAGATAATCTGAACCAATAGTCCCTATGAAGGAGTTGCTTTGGAATAAGATTATCATTGATAAGAGATAGGAGTTTTATTTAGAGACTAAAAGTTATTATGCTCTCCCCGTAATCAGGTTAATTACTGCCACTATTAGATACTGGCACATTATTTCCATTCTGAATTCTTTCAGTTTAAATTTTTGGCCATTCAGTATTGGCTTGGCCCTTCTTTTCCAGGTAAAATATTTCACAAACATTTTGAGGAAGTGAATTTTCTTTTTATTATTTCATGAAAAACAGTTTTGGATAGCTTCTATAATTCTTTCTTATTCTGACAGCTGCTCTAAAGCTGAATAATAAAAAAGATCATTCTACTGCTGGCACAGCAGACATTAGGCAAAATCCTTTAAGGAAGAAATCCAGGATTTTAAAACAGCCAGTGATGCACTGGGATAGAAACTATCTGCCTTTAACATTGCTCCAGGATGTGTACACAAGATTCTGTTCCTCACTGGACACCAGGATGAAAAATCTGAGAATGGAAAGAAATGCAAATGCAATTGACAACTTCCAGGAGGACAAAACAGCCTGGAGAGGCTAAGCATGAGATCTGCCATGTATCTTCAGTAATACTGCAGAGCATTCCCCAAAGGGACAGATGGTAGGAAATTCTGCAGTCATATCTGGTTAACCTGAATCCATTTATAAAATCAGTATAACATATCTTTTTAAACTGGTTGTCACCTTTTCAGTGTTTATCATGTTCAAGAGAGCATGCTCAGATAAATTGAGAAATAAGTCCTGTGCTAACTTTATCTGATTCTTTTCCAGGAAAAGGATATATTTCAAGCATCAATTTAAGCCCACTCCACAGACATCATGATTTCTTTTTTCCTTTACTGGAAGATGTTAATGAGAAAAGGGAATTTTTGGAATACATACTGAAAATTATCCTAAATAAAATTCATTTTAAAATGTGTTTTCTTCATTAGGCAACTTAGTTTCAATTTTGTATAATTTAAGAGGATAAACTACAAATATATTTTAAGGCAGAAGATTTAATTTTATAACTGAAATGACTGGATGAATGACAGATGCTTCCAGCTTATGAACTTTTAGGAAGGATCCTTTTGGCCCTCCTCTTTTTTTTTTTTTTTTTTTTTTTTTTTTTTTTTTTTTTTTTTTGAGGGAGTGGTGTCTTACTGTTCTAGAAACTCCATATCAGGAATTGTGAAGTCATTTATCACGTAATTTCTTCCTTTTTAGTAGATGGTGACATTTTTGCTTGATGCAGCAAGAGAATGGCTTTCCAGACAATTTTTCAAGTTAGCTGAGTGTCACAGATCTGCAACATGGGAGTACCTGAAGCTGAAGATATACACTGCTCGCCATAATTCTTAAATCAGCCTGAGGTTTTCGGGGATGAAGATTCACTTGTGTGGTTCAGAAGAGACAGCTTTTACCTGTTTTTGATACCTGAATTGCTATGGTTGGAGAGTTTTCCTGAGCCTGGTGAATCATAGTTGTATATGCAGAAAACTGAATCAGTGCTGTGACCTTACTCACTAGTTGTAGGTACTGCATGGATATAATGATTTATCTCATGTTTGCAGTGCAGACTATTAAAAAAGCAAAATCCAATTGTGATATGATTCACATAACAGAATTTGATTAAAAGAGCTCTGATCCAAAGACCTGTGTTTCCCTCAGAGGAGGGTGATCCAGCTGATTACATCAGTTATTTTAGTCCTAGACCTTCAAAAGGCCTCCAGTATGAGTCATAGCACTGTGAGTGGCAATACCTCAGGATTTCCAAAATGCACCATGCAGTGATCTGGACAGTCCTGGATGGAGTAACCAGGGGTTTGTTCTTGCTCAAACAGTATTTCTTTGTGTTGAGAAGTCTTAATATGATAATGTTCTGAGAGAGCCCTGGAAGCAGAAAACAACTTGATCTCTCTCTCTGATATCACCTGAAAGTCTTGACCTTTATGCTGGTCACACCCGTGTAATGTGAAGGAAGCAGCTACAACAGGAGGGGCTAAACAGCTGTGCCTACACTGACAGGCTGGACACCAGAGAAGTTTTGTGGGAAAACGGAAATGTGGTCCCTCATCCTCCTGGATGATGGATGAGTGCTGTGACTGAATCCACTGCTTTGCCCTTCCCACTTGAGCTGGCTCTCCAAATTGTCAGCTTCCCCATGTGCTTGGAGCCATGTCTGGGCAGGATGAAGGGAAGGCCACAAGCTCTGCCAGCTCTGAGGGAGTTTGTGGTCACCATCTTGGTATGAATTGAGGAACTTAATTTAAAAATCAGGTGTCTGCATATTTTAGGCATTGACAGAGTCAGACAGCAGCTGAGCAGAGGTTTCAGGGATCTATATTTGGACTGCAGTCCAGAGAGGCAATTTGGTAGGATATCAGCATGACAAATGTGATAGGCTTGTAAAAATCTTCACTTTCTCGAAAGTTAGTTAACAGGATTTGTAATTAAGGGACTGCAGATGTGAGATCCATTCCCTGCCTTTGGTCATCTCACTCTCATACTGGTCCCAGAGGAGAATCCAGGTGCTCTGTTCTTCACCAATTTTTTTTTTCAGATGTCATCCTTTCTTTGACAATGCCAGAAAAGCTCTTCCCCCTTCCTATTTCCCTCTCTGAGCCAACAGGCACTTTAAATATACAAGTACAGCTGAAACTTTCATTTAGATTCCTGACGACTGGCACCACAGTTATTATATCCCCAGACTGACAGTTCCTGCTGATTGGTGCCACTCAATTCAGAAAGCAATATCGCTTTGATATATCAACCTGGCAACTGCCTGCAGGAAGCTATTCTAGTCCTTCTCTCTGAATTTCACTCTAAGAAATATACTGCTTTCAACAGGATTTTTAAGGGAAAAAAAAGGCAGAACATTTAAGAGAGGGGATGGGAAGCTCAGTATGCCCCCCATAGCCTTAAACAAGAGCGCCTTTCTTTTCTTATTGAGGAGGTAGTAACACAACAGGAGACAAAGACTCTAGGAAGACCCTTTACTCCAGCATTTCACACACTTGAAAAATCCAAGCCTTACTCATAGAAAAAGGAAATGGTTTTAAAACATTTAGCACTGACCTATATGTCCTTTATGAATAATATGACATGTTGGTGTTTTAAGAATATGTTTTTTGATGTTTCAATTCAGACTTTGTTGTGGAGCTCAAAGGTCAAGTAGTCGAGACATGAACGGAACAAACACAGTTGGTAGAGTTGTGCTCAGTAGCACTTCAGCTGGAAAGATTAGGAGAGAGTTCCCTGGGATACTGACAGTACTTAGCTGCAGCCAAGTTAGCGGACAGTCCACTTGCCCAGTGTAGGAATTGGTGAAAAGCAAAGAAAAAAGGATAATGTGTAAGTGTATATCTCAAAGGGGGAAACTAACACAACAGGCATACAAAATAGCATGCAAATGACTTTTATTTAAACTGTAAAGAAGGAAGGAAATCTGAAGTTGCAGAACCAGAAGAGATTTAGATCAAAGTCACTTTATATTCCTATATATATTACCACTGATGACCTAGTACAAGACTAATCATGGTTTTTTTTGCTCCTGCTTCCAAAGTTCTTTTGATTTTCTTCTGAAAAATGGCATCAAACAACCTCAGTCATGACCAGATCTTCATTGACTTATTTTTAACATGGTAGTCTCAGGACAGAAATTTGCCCTCTGTCCTATGGTATGAGAAATAGCTGAACCTGAGTTCCATATGCAGGCAGATGGAGCTGGCCTGGCTGGGTACTCTGACATGCACACAAAGACAGTCTTGAGGATCCATCCCTTAGTTCCTCCTCATGTTTTCTTTTAATGCTTTAAATTTTCCCTTCAGTTCCTGGGGAAGAATTGCCTGGCTAGTACTTATTTCTAATAGCATTTTCCCTGTTCCTAAGTAACTGCTTTTCAGAGAGGTAGTTTATTCTCACAATAGCGATGTGAGACAGAGCTTGTGGTTCAACCTGAAAGCTCTGGGACCAGACTTAGGTCTATGCTGTGTTTTGCTAGAATTACTGATAGCAAGAGCCCAAGGAATTTCCAGAAATGCAGGTGTCTGTTTATGATTTCTTTATCTTCTCTGAATGTGATTTCATTCCCTTTAGCTATTGTGTGTATCATCCTTCCATTTAGAGTTATTTTCTTAAGTGTATCTGGAGGGCAGTGGAAGGCTCTTAGTGAAGCAGTATTGCATGCTTCAGTAATGCTGTATGAGATTATTCATTCAATGGCTTATGTAAGAAAGAAGCAGATGTTCTTGACATGTCAGAAATGTAAGAACACTTTATCTTGGTGAACTGCTTCTATCAGTTCCTGCAGATATTTTTCACTTGTGCATATCTCCAAAGAAAGAAAGAAAGAAAGAAAGAAAGAAAGAAACTATTTAGAAGTGGTAGAGAGCTCCTGAGCTCTCAAAGGTGCTGCTGCTGCTGCAGATGGAAGTCACAGCACCTCTGTGCACTTTGTTTTTAATACAGCTGTAGATGGAGCAGGAGGCAAAACCTATTATATTGAATCCTATTAATTAAATGCCTAGTTAGGAAAATCCATTTTTTAAAGATGGCTGTATAGGTACTAGTTACAGTGATTTAAAGGCCAGTTATTCAGCAGCTTTCTCCAATTATTTGAACGGATTTCCTTGTAATAACAATGCCACAATTTCTTTATCTTCTGCTGTCACCTTTTACCAGGATATAACATTTCACATTTTTTCTGTCTGTGTGCATAGTGGCAGAAGAGCAATTAGGCCTCCTGCTTCAGCACACCTATGAAAGGAGATGCCTTGATGTAAAAAAAGGCTTTTAAAATCTTTCTTTCAAAGCTACTTTTGCCTGCATGAAGCTGTATTTCTGAATTACTTAATTGCCAAAAAGTTAGAATATGAGGTAAATGACGGCCCTCTGCATTTTATATATATTTTATTTATATATTTATATGCATGAAAGTGAGAAAAAAATGCTCTATTACCATAGACTGTTAAGGGAGCTGCATATAATATTAAATAATATAATATTAAATTTTTGATGTTTGTGCTGGAGCTGGAAGAACATGTAAAATGTTTCTCTCCAATTAGCAGGTAAATTTATTACTGGACTACCATCCAAGTGGAGCACTGGTGAATCAGTGGGTCGTGGTCAGGCTGCTGGTGACATTGTGCAGCCCCCAGTTTGCTTGGCTGCACACAGACACTGGGAGGAGCAGCGCTGGTTCCTTGCCTTCCACTCCCCCCCTGCTAGTTTTGCATTAATTGATCTTTGATGAAGAGACACGCACCTTTGATGAAGTCACACCCCCTGAACACACAACGAGACACCTGGGCCTGCACAGGGAATGCATCTCAGCTCATCCTTATCAAGCAGTGAAAGGAATATTGCAATAAATCTACTGCCTCCTTCCTAAGCAAGTAAATTTTCAAGTAAAATTTGCATTTAAAATAATGCTCATTCAGAAGAGCAGAAAACTGCCTCCTACCATAGGACAATATTTTGGAGGGCATCAAGAATAATTTAAAGAATCTTTTGTGTGAGGAGGATAAATTATGGGACTATTATTATAATTGGATTATCTTTCTTACTTGAAAAACAAAAAGTGTCCCAAATGAAAACAAAAGGGTGACAGGAGAAAAAGTTTCCAGAAAATGCATCTATTTCTGGTGCTGACTCCCTTTTACGCCCTCTTTGTTGCAGAAATACAGCACCTGGTCAGATGGGTTGCTCATACAGCTCCCAAGTGCTTCTTGTCTGGCTGGTGAAGGCGTTTATCTCAATGCGTCAGTCATTGGTCACAGCAAAGTGGTGAGACTTGCAAACTACAGGCTTGTTTTGGCATAAAATTAAGAAGAAAGTTCTTTGTTTTAATGGAAAAAAGCTGAGTATGGAAATGACCCATCGGGTCTGACAGGATCCATGTATTTCTCTCTTAAGTACTCATAGAGATTTCACAGAAGCAGACAAAGGTGATGAGGCTGCCATTCTCTTTCCCTCCAGCTAGTTGTTACTGAGATGTTTCCCAAGTATGAGTAAGCTTCATGGAGTTCACAGTGATAATGGACGATGATGAGAAATCCATGAATGTTTAATTGGAGTCCAGTATCCTATGCACTCCTGCATTCTCCATTAATGACCCTTCCACTCTAAATGTTTGATATTTTGTTTGATATTTTAACCAATAAAAATACATATCAAGAAAGAGTATCCTTTTTTTTGCTTCCCCCTCAGCACATTCAATGAAAAAGTATCAACATATTGAGCCTAACAGGGAGGGTTTTTTTGAGAGGAAAAGGCTATGACATCCCAAGGAATTATCAGAAAATGTGAAACACTTCACAGTAAGAATGAACAATCTGATTTACAGGGTGTGCAATATGAGCCATATCTGGATGTAAGATGTCATTGCAGATGTCAGTGAAAGAGGAGAACAATGAACAGAGGAGAATGTGGAGAGAGAAAGCTGCAGAACTGAATCCAAGCTTTTTGTAAGTGGACATTAAAGCACTGATTTCATAAAAACTATGGCATTCTGCTGAGGAGGACAAAATGGATATGAAATTTTGACAGGCTGGTTTTGTGCAACCCAGGAAGCCGTCACTTGTGAAATGTCTTCAGCACTGACTCAGAGGAGCTAGTACCACAAGACCTGCTGAATAAATACTACTCCTGTGTTTCTCCCACAGCAACAAAGAGGTGACAGGGTTACTAAGAATGCATCAGGCCACTGAATTCTCTGTAAGTGCTCTCACGACAGCATAGCCAATTCATAATTTCTCAATATTTTCTGGGTAACACTGTTGTAGCTAGGATACCTTCACATATTCCACTCACAGCTACTTGAAAACTTCATTGTTAATGAGAAATGTTATTTTAGTTTTGTACTTCTTTCCGTTTGTGGAAAGGCTGCACTGTTGGCAAGATTTCCTCAGTTTGCTGTTGTTTTCCTAGAGCTACTCTGTACATCTTCAAATGAAGTATTTCTTCATAATAAGATATGTCAAACTTCATTTTGCAGTGAATCAAAGAGATTGTGCCTGGGGAGAACTTTAGAAACTGAAGCGTGCCTAGAATTAAAACCTGAGGTTAGGCAGTTTGTCCTAAATCTCAGATTAAATGGAAAAGATTTCCAGCAGATGATAAAGGATATGCTCTGTAGAAAATAGTGTGGAATGATCAATAACATTTGATTACTTATTTGCTTTGCTACATTTCAGTTTTCCGACTTGACAAAGTTCTATTGACGTGCTGCACACATGCTTATGTTTACTTGAGAATATTTATTTCTGGAATCCAACAGAGGCACTACCCGAGCCCAAGATCCAGTCTTATTTCTTACACTTAAGAGCTCAGGGCCTGATTTATATAGCCTTGAAAGATTCACCAAAAAACCCCAGATGCTAGAGGCAGTGGTGTTAGTGCTTCACAAGGTGGCAGTCTGCTTCTGGGTGGTAAGAGAAAGCATGCTTCAAAGCTGAGGGGAACCAGGGAGGTGGTGACCAGTACATAAATCTAAATATTGCAAAGTGATAGACACTCAATAACTGCTCCACTAAAGTACTTAAAATGAATGAAATGTTTACAACCAGTTCCTTCCTGAAAATGGAGCCATGAAAATAAACTTGTCTGGATTAAGCCAAATGCTTTGGTACACTGGAAACTGGGGTTTATGCCTCCTTCTGTGTCACAGAATACATAGTTGAGTTGTTTTCAGTATTTCTAGCTAAAGTATGCATAAATACATTTTTCTGAAGTGGAGTCAGCTTATCTGTTTATCTCTTTTCATCAGCATATTGGAAAGAAAAGGTAAGAAAACAAGTAACACATCCAGGATGTTATGAACCATTGATCTATATTTGAAAATTATAAAAAACAAACAAACAAACAAACAAAATCAAGTTTATGCAGTGGCTTATTTTTGAGTATTCAGATTAAATATTAAAATCTAGGGAAAATTACCCACATTTGCCTTATAAATATTATCCCCATCAGATGTGTCTAGATTGGTATAAAGGCACTCAAAATCAGCACTCACTTTGAACAATTTAACTGCCCTAGATATAGAACAATCTCAGATTTTGTCTCTGTGTTTATAGCTGTGTGTACACAAATATATAGACATATATTTATATGCGCTGGTTTCATGTTAGTGAAAGAACTTTTGTCAGACACTGTATGGATGATTCTGAATGCATCTTCAACACCAATTCCTCTAATGAAATTATGAAAATATAATCACATTAAGTGAAAAAAATATACACGAATATCTTAACATTTTTACCATAGATGTAAAAGTTGTGATATCACAGGAGAAGTACCATCACTGCAATTTCAGTCTGTTAGAGATGAAAGCTAGATGTCTGTAATGATTTGCTGTTTTACAGACATGAATAAGAAGGAAGCTTCCATCCACTGTATTTTATCACTCAAAGCATGTTTAGAACATATTTTCTATTATCATGATTACCCAGTCACATTTTCAAAGTGTGTTCCCTTCCCATCTCTTCCTACTCAATACTACTAAAATTGCACTGTATTGAAGCATTTGGATCGTTGTTTTTACATCTGTCTTCTGCACTAGAATCCATCAGACAAAGGGTACTTAAAAAATAGCAGACAGGAAAAACTGGTAAGTTACACTCAAGAAAGGGTGAGCTCCCTACCTCCTTTATTTTTGCAGCAAAATACTTTTTTGTTTTCATATTTATAGAAAATATCTCTTCATAGCAAAGATTTCCCTCACCTCAGCTTTTCTTCTCTGTTTCATCTCAGGCCAGCCAGCATTCATTGTATTTCTGTGCACAGCATCAGATCCTTTAAAAATAAAACAGATTTTGCAATTATTCTGACTGTTTTGATGCTGTTACATGGTTTTATGAAACTTTTTTTTTTTAATATTAAAAATATTAGGATAATGCAAGGGAAGGGAGCCCGTTTATGCAGAAAAAAATCCATCATGTTTTCTTTGAAAAACACTACTGCATTAAATAGTCATCGTAGAAATAGAAGAGTTTCATATAAACATTAACCTTGTAGTGCAATAAAAATTATCAAATGCCACAGCAAAATGTATCTGACCAATATGTGAAATATTTAAAATAAAAAGGAGGTCTGTAATCTGTTTGTTTTGTTAAACTTAGAGCACAGAATAAAAAACATTCACTTCTGCATTCTCTTGCTTGCTTTCTTTCTTTCTTTACAAAGGGAACATCAGTGCATATGAACAAAACAGTTCCACTCAGTAGGGCACATAGCTCAGAGCATTCTGTTCCATTTTCAGTGACCTGGAAAGCACGAAGGCTGTTGTCCTGGAAAAAAATGGGGGGAAAAAAATAAAAATGATAAAAAAATAAAGAGAAAAAAACGGGAGAGAAAAAACCCAACCCACTAGTCTAGCTGTATACAAATAGTACCTTCATCATCAACAGAAATTTGAAACCTATCCGTTTCCTTGGAGAAAATGATTATCAAGGAAATGGAAGCATGGTGCTCTGTCTCATCATGGTGTCATTTGGGAAATGTTGAGAAACAACAGTGATAATGAATTTGAAAAGCATCATCTGAGTTACTGTCATAACAAAATAGCAATAAATAAAAGATAAGAAAGCCAGACACTGGAGAAAGCAATGGGACAAAGGACAAAGCCTCTCATAGGAGAACTCTTATCACATAGGACACCACTGACTGAAACACTATTTTACTTCATCTTATTTGTCTTGAGGTGTATTACACAACATAATGAGACATTATTCTGGTTTTACAAAATCAATTGGAATAAATTCCAGAATAACCAGACAGTGATAACAATTCCACACATCCACAATGAAATAAAGAAGATAATAGGGCTTGTTTCCACTGCTGTATTCTTAACCTTTTCCATAGTCACCCTGTCACTAAAGGATACATGTTGCTTCTTCCCCTTTTATCCTGTAGAATGACCATGTCACTCACATGGCAAGAATTCAGTCCTCAGGGCAAGATGCAGGCATGAAAGGGCATCAGTTTGGGATATTCATGGGATAAATGGGAAGAGAATTTGAGCTGCAGCAAAGGTGGGTAAGGCAGAAAGTTCACTGACCAGGCATGATATGGATATGATAAAAGTTTTGCTGAAACCAGTAGTGTTTCACATAGAGTTTTCTCAGGCATGGAAGGTCACAGGCAAAATTTAATGGAGCTCTCACAGTGGCAATGGGACCAGTGGATGACTCTAGAGGAACTAGAAGCTGTACAAAAGTGATTAGTTGAATAGAAGAGAAAGAGATTTTTCTGTAGTAAAAGGTCCCTCTGACTAAGGGTCATGATGATTATTTGTTGCTGTCTCTTTTTAATGAGTTGGTAGCCAGTTGAAAATTCTCCAGCACCAACAGCGCAAGTTTGACTCATACTTTTCATTAGTGGAACATGTGTGAATGAAGAGGTAAATTTCTAATAAGGTGAGACTTGCATTTTTGGTCATATTTTGCAAAATTTACATCTGCAATTCAATTATGTATAGAAATTTGAATACTGCTATTTCTAGCTTCCAGATGGCTAAAAGGTTAAATCATTTACATGGAAAAAGATGTGCAAGCTGAGCACACACTCCAAAACCTATAGCACATTCTTCCTTGCAAACTGAGAAAGGTGGTATTGGTCTCTCTAAAAATATCCAGTGGTGACTGACACCTTGACTTTAAGTTATTCTTGATATTCTAAATCCAAATATTTGTAGAAATCCTTTTCCATTTTGTTTCATATTACAGTCAATGCTTAAGTATTATGGTGCAGTGTGGTTGACACTGGGTTCCTGTACCTTCCATCTCGGGTCTAGCCATACATAGCTGAGAACTGGCCACTCTTGCTAAAATCAGAAGTGACATCAGAGGTAGGCAAAAAAAGAACACTGTGATAGAAGCATTAGAAGAAATCAGTACAATACAATAGACCTTAGCAGGACTGCAGCGTTTTGTTAAGTGTAAACTTAAAATTGGTCATGTTTGTTTTTAAAACTGATGGAACATATAACAGCATGACATTGTCTTTATAATACCTCTCATGGAGGTTATTATGAAATAGGATGAACTTTAAATTTTTTAGCATGAAATATTCATGCTTTTAAACTGGAGAAAAAGTGGCAGTTCTATAAAAATAACATTCCAAAATATAATTAGCTTTAAATATTAAAACCAACAGAATTATACTACCAAAAATAAATAACTATCACTGATATGAGACTGTCTCATTCAGAAGAGCCTTGTAAAAATCTAGGACTCCAATGTATCAAGTAGCTTCTCAAAAAAAGTGAAAAGCAGTGTGATGTGGTTTTAAAATCATATGAAAGTCAGATATACAGGGAGAAAATGATCCTTGGAATCATGACATCTAATACATAAAAAATCTATCCAAAATAACTCCAATCTACCCTTAGGAATATTTTACTGCTATACTGTGATGTGCTTATGGGGAAAAAAACCCAGAAAAAGGTAGAATAAAACTTACTTTAATGTGGCAATTTGAGGAATGAAGAAGTGGAATCACAGAAGTACAATTTCTGATTAGCATATTATGTAAAAACGAAACTATGAAGAAGAACTTTTCTAAGTGGCTAGAATCTGAACAAAAATCACATAATGATTATCTGTACATAATCGCATAATGAAGCAACCAAACTGAACCCAAATACATAACTCTCAAGCTAGTAGTCATATTTGTAAATTTAAAATGTAACATTACATATTTTGATTATATTGACACACAGGGTCTTAAATAACACACATAAGGTGGGAAAAAATAGAATTATCGTAGCTAAATATAAGATTAACATAGGTGGAAAATTCTGTTAATAGAATATGTAATTATCAACAAATTTCCCAAGATATCTGACTGATGTTGTCCTCAATACATTCCAAACTCTTTATCTTGAAATCTGGAATGAGTTGTAACATACAGTAACTCACACTTCACTCAGCTCTGCAAAACAGTAAATGTATTTTTGCACATTTAGATCAGTTAAAGAAATTAGCAGAACCCACAGGAAAGCAGTAATTTCAAAATAGTGTTAGAAAACAATATCTGGACAGATTCAAAAGATCAAGTGTGAGCTGATATTGACATATTTCATTGTCCACGTCTTTCACACTCTCCAGAATATTGATTCTTAAGTTTTAGTCCCTTCAGAAAAATCCCTTATAAGAACAGAAACTGTCTTTTGGAAAATAAAGATTGTGTCTGGAAATGTTTCATCGTAGAGAAATAGAATCTTCCCTTCCCTTCCCTTCCCTTCCCTTCCCTTCCCTTCCCTTCCCTTCCCTTCCCTTCCCTTCCCTTCCCTTCCCTTCCCTTCCCTTCCCTTCCCTTCCCTTCCCTTCCCTTCCCTTCCCTTCCCTTCCCTTCCCTTCCCTTCCCTTCCCTTCCCTTCCCTTCCCTTCCCTTCCCTTCCCTTCCCTTCCCTTCCCTTCCCTTCCCTTCCCTTCCCTTCCCTTCCCTTCCCTTCCCTTCCCTTCCCTTCCCTTCCCTTCCCTTCCCTTCCTTTTTTTTCCCTTCCTTTTTTTCCCCTTCCCTTCCTTTTTTTTCCCTTCCTTTTTTTCCCCTTCCCTTCCTTTTTTTTCCCTTCCTTTTTTTCCCTTCCCTTCCTTTTTTTTCCCTTCCTTTTTTTCCCCTGCTTTTTACCTAATTCTTTGTAATGTAATTCTTTTCCGCCATGTATCTGCTTCTGAAAGGAACAATAACAACCCCCAGTCTTCTCAGTTTGACACTATCAAGTCTTCTGCAGTAGTTTTACAGAAATGAAAGGACCCTTGGAAAACTCACTGACTGAAGAGTGCTCCAGTCCTCTGTTCAGTTCTGTTATTATTCAACTTTGTGATTTGGGGTAAATTCTTGAGCTTTGTTTACTTGCTACTTTTTATTTGCTTTCATAGATGCTCAGGTAATGGAAAGTAAATCCTTCCATTTTAAATTTTTCTTAAAAAAAATCAGTTTTGTTGACTAGTTACCGGCAAGAAATACTATATTCACTGAAGTGTGCTGTACCTGGCCACCACTGTCTCACATTCACTGTTAGGCAGGTTTTTGGACTGAACAGTGACAGCAGAAACCCTTTGACCTGCTGCTTTTACAGAGAGTGAAGGCTCTTGTTTTAATTACCTGCAACTAGTTTTTAGCTACCTAGACTGAGATTCACGTAGGCTGTTCTCTATCACAAGTGAACACCTTGATGATGCCTCAGGGCTGTTACAGAAAGTTGTGTGAAGCATTGTCAGAGCCCTAAAATTAATTTTGAGTACAGGCTTTCTGCACACGCTTACAAGGGATGCTTCCCTTCATGCAAGCTGTCCAGACTGAGTTGGCAGAGGGAGAGACAAATGAGGGTGGTTATAAAGATGAATGTCCTTTGGAGTGTGTTCTTCTGTCATGCCAACTGTGCAACTCCTAACAGAGCCCAGAGTTGCCTCATGAACTAGGCAGAATGAATTATGGAGTAGTTTATTCTCAAGGATCCTGCCAAGGATGATCTAGAAAACCACAGAATACTGTGATACTTGCTGTGAGTAAATAAGTCCTTAAAGTGTAAGTGTTATTAACACTGTGAACAGTTGGGAAAGACAGTGCTATGAATAAATACCTGAAGTCATCTACACACCTCCTGGCACTTCAGTAAGTTCATTACTGTTTGAGTTGTTCTGAACTATATCTTATAGTCACCTCAATAGGTGTTTGAATTTCTAAGTTGAGAAGAATTTATCTTGAAAAGGGTACAACAAATATATATAATCTCTATGTCCTTTTCTTCTTCTGGGCTTTCCTTTCCTTATTTGTCTTCATTTATTATATTTTTTAAACTTTCTTGTGTTCTTTCTTCAGTTTTTCTCTTCTTTCTTCCTCTCCATCTGTTTTCTACAAGATGTTGAAACAAATCTTAATATGTGCTAATGAGTATTCCCAGGTACATTTAAAATTTACTGAAGGAGGAGCAGAAAAAAAGAGTGGGCTGAGGAGAAGAAAGAACATATCTCTATTTTCCTTCCAGGATGAACTCATTTCCATAATCAGCTGCAGTAAGTCATGTGTCATTTGTTGTGGCAGGAAGGAAAAAGGTGAGAAATGCAGACAGTGTTTAATTTTGTTTTTCATAAAATAATGTTGCAATTCTACCTAACCTCTCAGACTCCCACCAGAGTTTGGTCACTGTGATATTCTTCAAAACATATTCATTACCTGTACCTGAAGATTCACTTCTAAATTAAGATAAAAAGAATCAGCATATTTTTTTTCCATGAATGAAGCCGTGAGCAGAGCATTAGCAGTCATGTTCACTAAATGTAGCTTTGCTGCTTTGACTGCCCCCAAATTCACAAAACAATGTAAATAACTCAGTCCCTTGTGTCGGGCGACAAAGCTCCATAAGGATGAGGCTCTGCTGCAGGCAGTGTTGGGAGATGGGAGAGCTGAGGAGAGAAGCCTGGTGTACAGCAGCATCCTGTAGTGCTTGTGCAAATCTTGGGGCTCACTGATCCTCTGCCAGCTGAGGAGGAAGGACATGACAGAAGGAGCTGCCCTTGGAGCCCATACCAGAGGAGGCAGAGGCCACTGCAGGCCTTGTACAGAAAGTCTCCTGCTCTGCAGGCATGGGGTGAGGGAGGACAACTGCTCTGTTACTGTAGAAGGGAAACAGGAACATGGCTGCCATGAAAATTGTGCTATCCATGTTTATTCTTCAGTCCTCATCTCCTAAACGAGATAACACCATTCTGGAGCTTCTGAGGAGAAAGCTGTTACTCACTAATATCTGCTCACACACTATAGAAGTGGAAGCCATATAACTAAATACAGCTCCAGCTCCTAATGCGAGGGAGACACTGTCATCATGTGAGTGAACAAGGATGTCAAACTTTACCCCTTCCTTTCTGTTGCAGCTTCCCTTATCTATGAAAATTTTCCTTGAGAGTCCTTTCATCCTCCTTTTTTGTCATATGGTGTAAAATTATCTTCTGTTCTTCTGAGCACCAAGATGCCAGCTGCTTCCCAGGGAAGGGACAGAAAGTGGCAGCCCTTTTCTAAAAGCTCGAATCAAGCTGTAATTCACAAGGACGGTTCCTTCTTCTGTGGATTACTCGTTGAAAAGTTTTGATGACTTCTCTACTGTAAGGAAAGCTCTGAATATAAGTGTCAAAACAAAACTCACCAGATCTCAGCCTCAGTCCTTATTTTCTCAGCCTCCTGGGAATCTTGCTGGCAGTCAAGGAGTGAGACTCCAAGGTGCAGAGCCCAGGCATGCGGGACAGCCCTGTTGCACAGACAGCAGTCACTGTCTGACAGATGGGGATCCAGGACCTAGGTTTGACAAGAGGTGGAGATACCAGATATGTTTAACTGACATGCATCCTGAGTGAGCCCTGTCCCTGTTCATAGGTGGATATCTTTGCTCTGTAGCACCTTTAAGCAGGATTCCCAGCACACTGGCAGGAATTTGACAAGTTTTGGATAGAAACCTTTCTGATGGTCCAAGTTCCTTCAAATTACTACCTGTATTTTGGCTGAAGCTTGCTGAATTAGAACCCTCTTCACAAGACATCTTGGTCTTAACAAGAGCCATAGTCTAAGAAGTGTCTGTCACTGAAATAGAGATACAGAAGAATTCTGCTCTCAGGGCAGGATGGGACTCCTGGTAACTCCCACTCCCACAGGCTGACTTTCTAGGAAGAACCAGAGAGAGGGTGTGGCACTGTGTAGGAAGGGTTTTAACTTCTCAGTATTCCACAATAGGATGATTTCCAGTCTTGCACATATGAAGATTTGGATCTGCATTTATAATTACATATTTGGATTATTGTCACTATATAATGAGTGAGCTCTAAGTATTTGCTTTTTGACACAATTTTCCTGAACCTGCTACCTGGTTCACAAAGACTGAATCATAAAGCACAGATACTTAGACAGGTGTTGAACAGGACACAAATCTCAACACAGTGACTGTTATTTAACCATCATTTTCATATTTCTTCTTTCACAGCTTCCACCAGTCTGTTTTCTACTTGCAGTCTGTTTCCTGCCCTGAGAGATCAAATGAATAATTGCCAAACCTGTAGTCTTGTGAAGAGTTCCTTCTTCAAAGCTGTTTCCACTCATTTTGCTGTGGAACAGAAGGAAAAGATAGGGTCAATCCAATGTTGTCTTGAATTTTGTACTGAGTACCAGTACATATGCATTGAAGTATTTTCTTCAGAAATCTGTGTTCTATTGCTTTTTTGGGTTGAGTTATATGATTTTCCATTTATTTGTTAATAATAGACTCTGTCTATGAATAATTCTAGGGATTGTTTAAACTATTTCCTTCAGGGTACTCAGATTAGTAGGGTATTCAGATTGTCGCAAATACTTGACTCACTGGAATGAGTACAGTAAAATCATTGAGACATTCCATATAGGCCTGGAAATATCTTTCATAACAAGTTCTCTCTCTTTCACTTTCTGTAAGAAAAACTGACCAAATTTTTTACTTCTATGTTGTTTGGGAGGATAGTTCCTTATAGCATTTTTGCTAATGTAGCCATTTTTATAGAACAAGCTTTGACAAGCAGGAGGTGTATGGAAAAGCTGGGGAAATATTTTCAAATAGCCCATGTGTACAAAAAATATTACTTCAACCACAGCTTTGATACTTTTTCATGCAATACTTTAAGATGCTTTCAGAGAGTTCTAGTTATCTACCCTACTTCATGCACAGCCAAAGGGTCTCAAAAGTAGCCTCTTCTTATTTAAGTTGATGAAGATTTCTATATTAGCACCTAAATGAATTGGCAAATCAGTGTTTTTTTCCTATCTTCTCTGTTACACTGCAGAATGGATTACTTGAGAAATCTTAAGCACTTACCATGTTTTAACACAAATCCATGTACATATCACTGTAGTTAAGTCTTGTCAAGGAAGAATGAATGAAACTTCTAAGAAAACTGAAATTGAAAGCACTTGAACAACTGATGCTCTCTGATTATCCTAAAATAAAAAAAGACCCACTTTGATTCTTCTTGTCACATGTTTAATGAAGAGGAGCCCTATACCTTTCATGGAAAGTAATCTTCCATCCAGTCAGACATGCTCTAAGTCTTAATTATCCATAAAGTTTCCAAAATTTCCAGTGAAATATCCAGCTTCTTGACTAAGTCTTAATGTTTTGTTTTGTTTTTTGGTGGTTTTTCTTTTTTTTTTTTTCACTATCACTTTTATAATCTTGACTAGATTCTTTCCTCAACTTATTTCCTGAAGACTTTTTTGCATTCAGGAAAAAGAGTGGTTTTGGTACTTGAGAATGGGAAGTATATGTGACTGTCAGAAGCATATAGCTGGCAGCTGAACGAAACATATGTCACCTTCTCTTTCAACTGATTCACACTAGATTTTGAAGATTTACAAGTGCTGGGCTTTTGAGACCATGGAGAGAAAGAACAGTTATACATCACCTTCTTTTCTATTTCTCCATTGGCTTCCTTATCTTTACTGAACTGAACACCAGCATCCTGCCTTCGCTATTAGTATTCATCTGAGCTTATGCCCTCTGTTAAGCTCTACCTGTGAATTCACTCTCAAACTGATAATTATGACTAAATGAATCTTGAACATGTAAACCAAGAAATGCTGCTGATCATGCTGCCTCCTGAGACACTTACAACAAATATCATAAAACAGCTCAATTAATTAACTTAGAAAAACCTTTCCCAAAATTTGTTTGCCAATATACCTGCAGGAAACTTAGAGGTTTGTTCAACAGGACTATTTTCAGTTCTTCTTAACCTGTTATGTACTGCTTTTATAGAGAGCCTAACATTGTGGGGTCACAGTCACTGAGTGACATGTCTTTGTCCTTGTCTAAAGGTAGACACTTGAGAGACAGTTCAGTTGCCTAAGAAATCCAGAGATATCTCTAATGCTAAGTATTAAGACGTAAGCATAAGACATCAAAGATGGAGATCCCACAGCTCTCTGTGTATTCTGTTCCTATGCTTAAACATTTTCATGGAAAAAAATGGTGCACTTCATAAAAAATTCAAAAAATTTCCTACACTGCAGCCTTGTGACTAATATCTCTCCTCCTTTTGCTGTGTGCCCCTTGAATAGATTTTAGCTTGTCCTCTCTGCACTGTCACACTAAACAATTTTTTTTAAATGCCCTCAAATATTTTCCTGTCTGAACTGATCTCTCAGCATCTCCTTATAAATTGTGAGTTTTGGTCCCTTATCATTTTGGAAGTCTCCTTTGGCCATGCTCCAGTGTGTCCATGTCATTGTTGTTGTGAGGAGAAATTATATGTCTAGTCTTACAAGTGCCAGAGAGAGAGTGAAAAAATCACTTAGCTTAACCTTACACTCAGTTGAGATGCCCTACACACTCATGTTCAATTTGTTGTTGACTGAGTCCCCCAGGTTGATGTGTTTGTTTATTTGGTTTTTCTGGCTTTTATTTTTCTTTTGGCAAAGCTGCTTTTAAGACCTGTGCAATCTGTGCTGCTGGGATAATGTTGTATTTGTGCTATATTTTGCACTTGCTGTAAAATACCATATTTTACTGATGTTAATTATTTTTTACTACACTGAAATTGAATTTCTTAATGTGGGGAGAGGACCCTTATTACCTCTTCAGTGTGGAAATGCAAACAATATCTGTAACAGTGGATAGATTAGATAGATAGATAGATAGATAGATAGATAGATAGATAGATAGATAGATAGACACAGAAATGAAATCATTAAACCTTGTAAAATACTAGCTGATTATCTCACAAAAGCAATAATTGCTTTTCCCATCCTGTAAACTAATGAATGGTGTTTCCTTCAAATAAACATTTTCATTAGCTATTCAACAGGAAGAAATGCTTTCAGGATGGCTTTTGCTTGGCTCATTCTTTCAACCTCCTTCACCCTTCTCTTGTAAGTTTTACTTGCAGAGTAAAGTAGCCAGGAAAGAAAAGGTAGTAATAAAAAACACCGAATAAAAAAGAACAAATGGACAGAAAGAAGAAAGAACAGAAGCTGCAGCATTTCAGTGCAGGCATTCATACACAAAATTTGGTGCAATGTTGATAAGACATGCTGCCAAATGTCATTATACTCAACATCACATATCCTACTCTGGTCTCCACAGTTTTGAGGCATTTGGACACAACCAAGATTTCTCTTATTTTCAATACGAGAATGCCATAGTGCCTTTGGATGCAAAGTGGTGGATCTGTCTGAGAAAGGAGTTGGAGAGCACAAAAGCTTGTATGACATGTCTCCACTTTATATACTGCTCATAATAAGGAATAAAAAACTCTCCCAGGTGCTATTACAAAGGCATGATGTACAGTTTCATAGAATCATAGAATGGTTTGGGTTGGAACAGACCTTAGAGATCACCAGTTCCAACCAGCCTGCCATGGGCTGGGGCACTTACCACTAGACCAGATTGCTCAAGTCAAGAGGTATTTTGCTCTGTAACCCTAAGAGACAACATGTGTGAATGAAAAGTGCCAACATAGTGTTAGAAGACACTAGGCAGAGATATCTCTGCACTGAAAACCGTTAATAAATCTAGAAATAACACCTTCCAATTTTTCATCATCTGTTTTACCAATATTATTTATTTATAACTTATTCTCAAGGAGTTATGATTGTTCTTTCTTTGTTATTTGTTTTGGATATTAGCAAAAGTCAAAAATTATAAGCAGGATAGGCCCTGAAATGAAGACTTGTGAGTCATTCTTTGAACAATAGAAATTCAGGCTGAAAAGGCTTATACAAAACATTTACATAATGCTTTTCTTTGGAAAAAAAATTCAGAATATACAAGAGAGTCCTGTTTAAAAATTCTAGACACAAAAGCAGATGTTGATGTCAGTGTAGGCTGCATTCAGTAAAACCCATTTTCTTTGTTGAAGCATCATATAATGTCACTCAAAATGTATTGGTATTTTTATTCCTCAACTAATTAATGCTGTAGATCAGATTCCTCTCACCAGTGTAACTCCAGTTATGCCTTATTCCAAAATACTGAACTCAGCACAACTCTATAAAAATGTATTTCTTAAAGACCATTATTTAGCTTGAACTTCACAGGCATGAGTAAAAGTACTGATTGAAAGCAGAGGAATAGTACCACCTTCTGAAAATATGTTGGCAATTTTTTGCTAATTAATTAATTCCTCAATTAATTGAGGAAAAATATTCTGAAGTTAAGATGGCACGAATCAAAGGAAAAATTCTGAGGAAAAGTTGCATGACTTAGAAACTAGCAGAGAAAGTGACAGAAACATTTTGACAGAGGATTTAAACTTTTATCTAGTTTGGGAGTGATGATGAATAAAAAAGAGGTGAAGGGAAGGAAGAAGAAGGAAAGAGAGTCCAGGACATTTGGTAGTGTGTCTTTAAGTGGTCTGAATTTTAAAGCACTTAGAGCTCAGTTACTGCTGCTTTAAAAATAAAGGCCTTCTTTTCAGTGTTTTCACTTGATTTAGAGAAGACTTACGCAGCCATACCATTCCCTGGATGGAGAAAATTCAAAACTATTTCAACTGCCCAAACTCCAGAATAAGGTAAGAAACGCAGAACTGTAATGCTTTAGACCTGGTACTTTCAGAAAGCTTTCTTTTAATTGAATTTGAAACTGCACTTAGAATCTGAGACACCTGGAATGGAAGACATCAGAGACCCAATTATAATTTCCTGGTCCTGTGGATTACATTAAACTGGTCCAGCAAGTCACAAATCACTGTATCTTTTGTCCCAGGTACAAGCAACAGCAGATGAAATCGAAAAATCCTTGTTCAGGGTGAAAAATTATGTAGAGACTTTGTTTGGAATGATATTTTTCAGCAGCAAGAACTTCATCCAGCACAGAAAATAAGAGCATAACCACATTGAAAGGACTCTACCCCTTCAGCATCCTAAATTCACAATAAAGAAATGCCAACTGTGTTGTTAGGTCCCTTTTTTTGGAGCATCCTCTACAAAAATCATACAGCCTTCCCAAGCACATGCACATACTTGACATGCCATCCAGCAAAAAATATTCTGTACTCACAGGCAACTTACAGATTTTTACTCAGAGACCTAAATGTGTCGAGAGATTGAGTACAAAGACTTCCTAAGCCAAGTTGAAGAGGTGTGTGTTTAAAGCCATCACTCTCTTCTCAATCATACATAATGCCTGTGCAGCTCTTGAAACCACTGCAGGCACACAGGCTACTATCTCTACTTTTCCTAAAAATAAATTTTTAAAAAAATGTGCAGAAAGAAAGAATTTGGGAAACTGGACAGAAAAAGAGATAATATTATCTTCCATCACTTAATCTACAGAAATATGATAAATATTTTTATTATGATTTTAGGCTACATAATAATAGACATAAGTAGCTAGTTAGAAGCCATAGAATGAAATAAGTGAATTCAATGGCTTATTTGGTAATTATCTGGTCATTATTTGGTCATATCTGTATTACATTTTCTTTTCCCCAGTATGAACAAGGCCATGCTCCTGTTTCACAGAATTGTTTAGGTTGGACTCTACTCATGATCTAGAGCAGAACCTGCTTATCTAGACCGTGGGACCTAAGTGCACAGAACTCTGCTGTAGTCCATAATTTACCTGGTTGTGATACTTAGCAAAATAACAGAGTCTGTCCAAAACAGACCTGAAAAAAAAGCAATAAACTTAACGAAGCAGGTATTTCCATAAGAAGCCTGAGACACTGATGGCTTCCTTCTTATAAATGTTTCAGTTAAAGTTCATACTTGCCTCTCACTGAAGCTTTGTTCTGATGATTGGTCTGTCATAATGGACTCGAATTGGATTAATGGTGATTACAGATTTTCCATGAGCACCTTTCAATTGGTCTACTCAAAAAGAAAGGTGTCATTTTCTCATCTCACTTAAGATGTACCTAAATTTCAACAAGGGAAACGACAGACATTTTATCCATTGTTAACAACAGAGGTTTTAATTTTAAAATTCATGTTGACTCCTGGATTTTCTTTGGTTAGTAAAATTAAAAACTGTGACTGATATAATAACTCCTATCTAGTTACATCCATATCACTTATTAAGAGCAGTTCCCAAATAACTACTCTAGCCCCTTAGCACTTTTCTCTGGTTTATGAATAAGAAAAATTGATCATAGCTAAAGGACGGAAACAGGAGTCAAAGTGGCACCTGTATTTTGCAGTAAGAGAAGGACTAATCACTTCAGTGAGAGCCAGCTTACTTTATGTGATGTAAAAGATGAGCTAAGTACAGTCCTTTCTATACAGCTGGACTGGTCATCACACCATTAACACCTGCAAAGCAATAAGGAAATCCACATCAGCCAACATGGATTTGCCAACAACAAATTACATCTAGCTAATCTAATTTCCTTCCACAGCAGGATGGCAGATTATGTGGGCAGAAAAACATTCTGTCTCATGAAATTCTCATAAACTAGTGATGTAATGTCAGTCTAACTGTTAATAGAATGTTTTGCAAAGAGTAAAATTACCAATAGTTCACTGTTAAGGTAGAAGAATCTATGAGAAAGAATTTTTCATTAGTCAATTCTATAGTTCTATTAAACATTTTCATTAAATCATTGAATGATAGAGCAGTGAGTTTACTCATTAAGTTTGCTCCTGATACCATACTGGAAGGACCAGCCATTATGCTGGAGAAATTACACTACATACAAAATAAGCCTGTTAACTGTGAATAGATAAAAAGATGAAATTCTGAGCAGACCAATAGGAAGTACTGCAGTTGAGCAGGAATATTCAAATGCATTCGTAACATTTAGAAAAGAAACACCTGGAGATCACAAGGCTGCAATGTCATGCTATAGTGAAATGGTGACCAACATGAATAGATGTAGAAAGGGAGTATGTCCTCTACAATATACGTAATCATCTCACTGCTTATCAGTGCATGGAGTATTGAAAATATACCTCACTGAAGTATTGTCTTGGTTTTGGTAAGGACAGAGCTAATTTTTTCACAGTACCCATAAAGGGGTGAAGCCTGGAGCACTGTGAGTGTGTCTTGGTGGCTAATTAATACCACCTCTATCATCATGGGGACTCCTGCTTCTGAGAAGGAGTGGCATGGCTTAGGGTGGTGGGCAAAGTGTAGTAGGTGGGGATCTGTCTGCCATTGTTTTTTGTTGTCCTGGGCTTGGTGAGCATTTTTTGCATGTTACAAAATGCATGTAACATGATTTGTACATTTTTGTTATGAGTGTTGTTGCTGTTACTGTTTTCTTATCTCATTGCTATTTCCAGTAAATTGTTCTTATCTCAGTCTGTGGTCTTTGCCCCTTGTATCTCCCACCACATAGGGCAGGGGTGCTTCTTGTATTTTGGGTTTTCTTAGGGGGAATACTATACTGGCAGATATATTCCTAAATCACAAGTATCATATTCAAGGTGGAATACCATCTCCTAGGGGTTGGTTTTTCCCCTTCCTCTCTGTGGTATTTTTCCCCATTGACATGCTAAGAAAACCCTGATAGCTTGTGGTAGGGGGAAGGGGAGGAAAAGTGGGGGGGAGGGAAGGGGAGAAAAACTGTGAGATGAGAAGCAGGTAAAGGAGAGGAGAGAGGCACTTGCTGGCCAGCTTGCTCCTGGAGCTGGAGGAAGAGGCTGGTGCTGCTCCCACATCTCCACCATCCCAGCACCGGGATCCACCTTTTCTGCTGTTGGACCAGCACTGCTGTCTTCTTGCTTCAGCCTGAGATCTGCAAGCCCCTGCTGAGCACCGGGACTGGCACTGCCCCAAGGATCCATGAGCAGAGTCTCTCCTCCATCCCTTTCCCATCCGGACATGGCCTCCACCACCTCTAGCACTCCTGCAGCCACTTTGGGATCACCGCTTCTGCCCCTGCCCACTGGGAGAGCTGGCACTGACTGCCCATGGGATGGGGGGAACTGCACCACGGGGAAAGGTGTGCACAGCCCAAAGAACTGCTGCTGGGGTCCTGCGCTGTTTGTTGGTAATTTCATAGCTGTTGTTGCTTTGTTTATCTTGTTTTATACATACATACATACATATATATATGTCAGTAAAGAACTCTTATTCCTATCCCCATATGTTTGCCTGAGAGCCCCTTAATTCCAAAATTATACTAATTCAAAGGGGGAAATTTATTGGCTCCATTTCGAAGGAAGGCCCTGCTCTTTCCTAGAACACACCTGTCTTTTCAAACCAGGACACCATCATCAGTAAAAATGTGATCCAGCTTCTTAACCTATAGGAAAAAAATGCAAGTTTTCAGAGGAAAAATGAATATTCTCCAAGGAAAAGGTCAATGAGAAGTGCAGTTAGTCTGGAGAAGAGAAGGTGGAGGGAATGTGTGTCATTCTTGGCATCTGTTCTGTGCTGCCCCCTGCAAGGAGAACACAAACAAGCAAATTTACAAGTTCATGGCATGCAGGACAAAGTGTGGGCTTAAACTGAGGCATGGGGAGCTTAGCATGCTTTAGTGCCTCTTCAGGAGCCTCCCAGTAGTAACATGATAAATAAGCAAATTCCAGTAGTTTCGGGAAAGAATAACATAGAAAATTATATTTTCATATCCTTTATACATGTAAATGTAAGAAATACAATAATTAAGATGCATAAAAGGAAAAATACTATGTCTAGCAATATTATTTTATTCATCAGAAAGAAGAACAGGGAAAACAATGGGTCACAGATGTTATTAGGCTAAGATCTTTAATTTAATTAATACCCGACTTTTTTGTGTGTGTTTAAGGAGTTTTTCACATCTTTTCTAAGCTACAGTGTTGAATTAATATAAACACTTCAATTCAGAAGATATTTTAGAACTAATTCAATTGTTATGGCAGAAGGAATTGAACAGCACCAAATGAGCATCTTCAGTGCTAACTGAAGATTTCAAATGCTTTCCCTAGTTGCTGTGATTAATCTGAAAGAAAAATTGAGACAACTTAAGCAAGGAGAAAATTAATTTTCTTTAAAATAAAAGAATTCTTGCACTGTTTTTAGAATCTCTATTTAGTTTTATAAAAACAGCTACTTCATAGTTTATTACTTTCAGTATTCCTTACGTATGTGAAGACAGCTTGTTGGTTTTTTTTCCTAAAGTTTTGAGCCAGTTCTTTGCAAGCAGATGGAAGCATTTTCTGTTAGCTAGTTTTTGAAAATCTGAGCTGTAGCTACTGATTTGTATATTATTATTATTTGTCAGATGTTCTGACTGAGACACAATAAATATAGGAACATCTACTGCAACAACAAAAAGAAGAAAACAAAACATTTCTCAAATATAAAGGGCTTACTGGTTTTTTATCATGATAACTATTATCTGTTTTATTGAAATTTGTAATCAGTAGCCTTGAAAGCTGACTCCACACTAAAGATGTCTAAACCACAAGGTATATTAGGTATTAATTTATTAAAAAATCCTTAAAATGTAAAATATCTCCAAGACTGAAGTCCTTGAAACCAAATTGGGTATTTTCTCTCTGTTCTAACATATAGTTTGAGCTGTACTGAACATGATCCACACAAACTGTGCACTACATAGAGTTAACTGCTATTCTGAAGATTAGCAAAATAAAGCATAATAATATCAACCAGCAGTAGCAGCAGCAAATAAACCCATTTCCACAGCAGGATGATGCATATGTTTCAGGGACTATAGAATATTTCAGTTATAAGCCAAATGAATAATATTGTGCTGTGCTAACCAGGCTGAAATTAACTTCCCGTTTTTCATCTCAATTTTCACAACCTACAGAAAACCATCTAATACACTAGGACTTTCATATGTCATTGTAGAGGACTGAGAACTTTCCATCCAAAAAAGCTTTGATTTAAATCAGAAATGCAATTATACTGTGCAATCTTCTTCTCCTCCATTCATTTTGTACTGTTCAAACAGATAAATTTTGTCTAAAAAGAAATTGTGGAGAATTTATTATGTTTTTTTTTTCTTTTTAATGGAGAAAACAAAATATATTTTTTATAAAAATAAACTTCCCAAAACTTGTGTTGAGTCTTTTTTTTTTTTTTTTTTTAGCATTTCATGAAGATCAATGGGACAAAGCCAGGACCATATCTTCCCATATATTAAACACTAAAATACTTCAAAACTCTACAATCTCTGAGTTTCTCAAAGACTGAAAAATTATATTTAGTTTTCCTCAGGCTTTTTTATTGCAACAAAAAATAGTTTTTGCGGAAGAACATATCTAGTCATTCCAATTAGCTTTATTAACATATATACATGGAAACATGTTGTGGTTATTAAAATTTTTTTTTTCTTTGATTCAGGATGTTTTAATAATCTGATGTGAAACATTCAAGGTTGTTTTGTTTGTTTTGCTAAAGAAATTCTCCAAATGCCTAGGGAAAAAAAGAAAATACTCCTTATGAATATTGCTACTACTAAGAATATAAGAAGTTGGGTTATGTTTTAGAGAAAAGAATCATTGTAGTGTGTCACTCACAGTTTGAGGAAAGCTAAATGTAATTTAGTGTTCACCCAGCCTTGCTTCCTGAGTAGAAATAACAAGGTGGTGGGAAATGACAAACTATCAGTATACCCATCTTATGGTTAGGTTTTTCTCCTACCTGGCTTGCAACACCTATCCTTACTAATCTTGGAGACTAACTTTTTACTTCCTATGACTCTGTGAGAAAACTAATGATCCACTTTAGAAATCTGGACCTGGTTCAATTAAACTGTATCATTTAATGAAATTTAAGCAATTACGCTATTCTGAATTCCAAAGTACTACCTAAAGCATTCTATGAAAGACTTAACTGAAATCTTCACCAAAAGACTAAAAATAGTTCTATCAGTAGAACTAATATTGCATATTTTTTTTTGCATTTTGCAGAGAATTTACTGTTTAAGGAAGTTTTCAGAAATCCTCTTTTAACATGTAAACCTAGATTATTTTGCACTAGATCCCAGCCTTACTTAAGTTACTCTGTGTTTGTAGTATTACCGGCTAAAATATATGAGTAGTTTTAATTTGTAAGTGTCAATTAATAGCAGTGTTTTTTTTGCTACTAACACACTTGCTGCAAGTGATTTCCTGGCACTGATATGCTGCACATATGTTTCTTCTAAGAATAACTAAGAAACAATCTGCCTAGAAATTATCTACCCCTGGATCTATAAAGAACTGTTCATCTATGTTACCAAAACTGACAGCTGGTCCTAGCCTATTTACAAAAAACCCCAAACCCCACTATCATGCAGACACTTAAAAGAATGCAAATTCTATCAAAGAATCATCTTAGCATAAGCATTCCTGTAAAGAATTATCATCTTAAATAATTTTATGCAAACTGCATGATGAAGCTGTATAACAAACCAAATACTTGTACCCATTGCTGACTTTGTGAGTAAATAACTTGTCCTCACCTCTCACATGCATGCTTTTCAACAAAAAAAGCCATCTGCCATACATCACAAATGACTGTAATATATTTTTGGACACACAGTGTTATAGTGTCTACCAATCATTAAATTGGGTTCCATGTTTTGAACCCACATTGTAGGCCTTGCTAAATATTTGCTACCTTATCTAAAGCACCTAATTTTCCACCAGGTAACTTCTCTAATGAGTAATGTCTGACTCTGGATCTGCATATAGACTAATAATATCATCATCATATCAACCTGTTGCCTGCTAGCAAGCCACGAAAAATGTAGTTTGATAAGGCATAAAGCAAAGCAGCCTGTGGAGGCCCCAGTTAATTTTAATTCTCTAGTTACAATATAAGACAATCCACCTGAATTTCAATTTTGTACTTTCAAAGGAATGAGGCTGAGAATGTCTTTTCCTTTCTCCCATGTGTACCTCAAATAAAATAGCATTTATTGGACCAGGGAAACAAACAGCAAACTTTTACGTAACAGAATGCTCAAGTTAGATGTAAACATCTTGGAACTGTCCTAAGTCTAGGGATAATTAGTTATACAAGGGGAAACCCCTTCCATAGGAAAGAACACATAGACATTTACTTTATATATACTACACTGTTCAGGAGATTGTCTGAAGAGGCAAATTCTAGTTTGCTCCCCAAAGCTGGCAAATGAGGATGTGAGCATATGTTTCTGCCACCTACACAAGCATACAGAGAAGCAGACAAAAAAGGCAAAAGAAAGGATCAGGTAAAGCTGTCTGTGTTTGTCTGTGACATGAGGTGGGACTGATGTGGCTTAGCAGGGACACTTGTTTAGGGTCAAAGCACAGACTTGGCTATTCTAGACAGCAATTCAGAGCGCTTCACAAAGACACCCGACCTGAATCACACTCTGTCCTCTTTCTAGACAAATCCAAATTAAGCACATAAAATAATACTGCCCTTAGCTGGGCAGTATTGGGCAACATAACAACTTTGGTGAGCAAAGCAGGAAAATAGATAATACTTTCACCCATAATATCTATTGTCTCTTTCTCTCACTTTTTTTTCTAAATCTAAAAATAGGTATTGTTGATAGATATTATGAACTTGTCCCCTTCAAATCAATATCAGCTCAATTTTTGCATAGTTTCCCTTGATAAAGATGATCTTCAAGCCAACCATATAAAGCAGAGAGGATCTATTTCTTTCTTTGAGTGGCATTATTCAGAGAAAAAAATGTTGGCGTAAAAGGTGTGACCCAATTCAAGTATCAAAAAGCTATAAACATTCATTTAAGCCATCATTCTAAGTTCCCCTTATAGTTAGAGCCCTTCAGAGTGACCACTACATTGGGTTCTCAGGGGAAGGCTCACTTTTCAGAATCCAGGTGTGCGCTGTCACTTTTGGCACTTAAGATTACCAGGATGCATATCATTTGGCAATAGGTGTCACACCTATCTTACATGCCATCTGACAAGCACATGCAGGTATTTGGATCTCAAGAAGCTCAAGATTACTGTTTTGGGGAAACAGAATCTTCATTTTTGCTGACAGTAAGATGGATTGCCTGATAAAGAGACCTGTTTCCATTGATTATAAAATAAATCTGTGATAATCTGTTTTGAGCTGGATGCCTAACACTTAGATGTCTCAGTAAGGGCAAAAGATTCTCATCTTCATGAAGCTCTGATATTAAATAATGAGGTGAAATGGGCACAAAGAAATGCTGAATTGTGATTTTATATACACTACTAGAAGAAAGTACTATGATCAATATTGGGGGGGGGTTATCATTGAAGATGCCTCTGCTGCATTTTGTAACCATCTCTTTTCTCAAGAGCTTCTACAATCATTTTCAAAACGCTAGTTTGGTGTTTTGTAATGTATTTGACATGGCAGCAGTGGATGCAAATGATTTCCCATCATCCATACTCAATGTGTAGAAGACAAGGCTACTGTTATATTTTTGCATTTAAAAGCAGCAGAATACTAAAATAATTTATTCATTAAGAATTGCAAGCAATAATGTCAGATATATGCATCTTAAAATTTATTTCAGGTGACAAAAAAGGTTTTTTTGTGTGGTTTTTTTTTCTGTCAGTCTCAGGGTTACACATTTCTTTACCTTGGATTGCATCTCAGAAGTATCAACTGCCTTAGTGAATATTTCATTGCCACTTGCATTTATATTCTGTTCATTATGGCACAGTCTCACACTACAGGTAGGTCAAAGAAATATATATTATATATGCACAGGTATTGAGAAATAAAGTTGTCAGCATCATTCAGCATGTCATATAAATATTTCTCTTAGGAATTATCTTCTGCTTTGTGGAATTTTGTATTTGTATTCATGTCTCCTTTCTGATAAAATGCAAGATAATATAAATACTGTTTTTTCCCCCAGTGTCTGCAAAATATTCTAATTCTGCTGTGCTTTTCGTACTTCCTCAACCATGTACTTCCTGCACTGTTTTTTGAATCTCATCAATATTAATTCCTGTTTTATATTACTTTTTACTACCCCAATACATAAACCTGGTCTTGCTACACACTTTCTGTGGTCTGTTTCTCTTCTTTCAATCTCTGCAGAATCTCAACTTTAATTAAAATACTAAAAATAGCAACAATATTTACAAAATTATCCAGGTTCTGGAGGTGTTTATTTCAGGATTTACATCACATTCATTTTTATAGAGGAAACTAACACTTTAGTTTCTGTTCTGACTCCACATTCTTAAGTGGACAACACATTCATAGCAATTGCTGTGAAAATATCTGATGTTTGTCCATGCACAGCATGGTTAGACTAGAGAGCAAGGATATTTCTCCAATTATGTAATCAATCCTTTAAAAACACCTTTAAAGTTTTCTGCTCTCTTTACATGGCCAGATAACTTGGATATTACTCAGAGGTTTCTTGCAATTGTTTACCTGGAGCACACAACACTCCTGATGGCATTCTGTGGTCTCCTCTTTTTATCTCAGAAGAAAATTGAGAATTTAGCTAAAGCTACCAACATATTCCTTATGTATTTTCTTCCTTTTGCGAAAACTAAGTTAGGGTAAAAACAGTCAGACAAACCTTTGTCTACATCTCAGAGAGAGAACACCAGCCCAAATAAAAAGAAACAAGGGTGTGCACTCGGTAGCAGCTGTCTTATTGACCCACCATTCTTCTCAACCTATAGCATAGTTTCCCCCATTGTATTTTAACTTTGTAAATTAGCATGATCAGTAAATGAACTTGTCTCAGTATATCCAAATTTGGTCAGGTTTAATGTCACACTCTTTAAATCAGGAAATGTAAATCTTCAACAAAATTGTCTCTATTTGCTGTGCATTTTCTAGAAAATGAAATAATTTTCTGGGCTGCATGAGTCATAAACACATTGTTTTTAAATGCTATGTCTTCTAAGTACTGAGAGAGAATAACAAACTGGGTAACTTTCCCTGTGTAAATGCTTGCATCTGCATGAAAGCAAATTTTTAACCATTTCAGAAGTGGATATTTTTACTGGGTAAAAATAAAATTTTTCTGCATTTCCTTTCTGTGTGATGTTTTTCGTTCATGTTTGCTTGCTTTCTTGCAGGAACTACTTCTCTTTACTTTGACAGATGAAAAAATACTACCACTGAAACACCCTTTTAACGGAAGTCTTCAATACTTTACTGGTATTGCAGCCTAACTTTTCAGGCTAATTTCTACAGGTGGCTGTGTTGCATGGTAAATTATCTGTAAAATAGTGAGATTATGGTGGCCAGTTAGCCTGATGCCCCCAAACACTCATGTCACTGGCTGTTTCCAACCACTCCCATCAGAAAATTCTGACTTGCTAAGAATGTAGGAAAGGCGCAGCTGAATATCCACCAGCTACTGATTGAACATTAATTATATTTGCTTAACAAATGAGTGCTAGACAATCTAGGAAGCATAAAGGCCAATGCTGGAGCAATTCCAACCTGTCAGATGGATAGATTTTCACAAAATCACAGAATAAGCTGAGCTGGAAGGGACCCACAGGGACCACTGAGTCCAAATCTCAGCCCTGTAGAGCATGATTCCCAAAAGTCACACCATGTGTCTGAGAGTTTCTTGAACTCTCTCAGGCTTGGTGTTACCTGTGACCACTTCCCTGGGGAGCCTTTTCCAGTGCCCAGCCCCCTCCAGATAAAGAACCTTTTTCTAATATTGAACCTAAACCTCCCCTGACACAACTTCAGGCCATTCTTTCAGGTCCTGTCACTGATTACAACAGAGAAGAGATCAGCCCTTGCCCCTTCTCTTCCCCAAACAAGAAGCTGTAACTGCAGTGAGGTCTCCCCTCAGTCTCCTCCAGGCTGAACAGACCAAATGACCTCAGCCACTCCTCACACAGCTTCACCTCAAGGCCCTTCACGTTCCTTTTGTTTCTCCTTTGGATGCTTCTAATAGTTTAATATCTTTCTTAAATTGTGGCACCCAAAACTGCCCCCAGCACTGGAGGTGAGGCTGCCCCAGCTCAGAGAAGAGCAGGACAATCCCCTCCCCTTGCCTGGCCAGTGATGCTGTCCCTGATGTCCCCAGGACAGGGTTGGTCCTCCTGGCTGCCAGGGCACTGCTGACTCAAACTCAACTTGTCATAGACCAGGAACCCCAGGTCCCTTTCTGTGGTGCTGCTTTCCAGCATCTCATTCATTAGTCCATCCATACATCCAGAGCTGGTGCATGCTTCATCCCAGGAACAGAATCCATCTCTTTCTGATGTTGAATTTCATCTGGTTGGTGATTTCCCCCTTCTCTCATTTGTGGAGGTCTCTCTGCAGGGCCTCCCTGCCCTCACAGGAGTCAACAGCTCCTCCGTTTTGTATTGTCTGAGAACTTGCTCAATATCCCCTTCTGCCCTGCATCCAAGTCATTCCTGAGGATGATGAAGAGCACAGGGCCAAGGATGGAGCCCTGTGGAACCCCACTAGTGACAGGTCCCCAGTCTGATGTCACCCCGTTCCCTGTAACTCTTTGTGCCTGACTCATGAGCCAGTTGCTCACCCATCACATAAAGTGTTTATCCACCTGGGGGGTGGACACTTTGTCCAGAAGGATCCTGGGACAGATAGTATCAAAAGCTGTGCTGAAATCCAAAGGGATCACATCAACTGGCTTCCCTTGGTCAGCTGGGTGGGTTTCCTTGTCATAAAAGGAAATCAAGTTTGATAATCAAGAATTTCCTCTCATGAAGTCATGGTGGCTATGACTACTGTCTGTGTTGTCTTTCAGGTTTATTCAGTACCTCCCAGAATAATCTTCTCCATAACTGGAACTAAAGTGAGACTGACAGGCCTGTAGTCCAGGGTTCTCCTTGAAAACGTTTTTACCAGTTTTACAGTGTTTACCAGTTTCCAGTCAGCTGGGACTTCTCTGAATTCCCCAGACTGCTTAAAAGTCTTTGAAAAAAGTTTTGCAATGACATCAGCAGCTCTTTGAGGGCTCTTGGATGAATCCCATCACGGCACACAAATTAGTAGGGATCCAGCTGGAATACCAGATCCTGCACAGTTTCAGGATCAGCTGGGAGTTGATCATTCTCACAGCCATGATCCTCCAGTTCAAGGCACTGAGACTCCCTTAGTCCATCATGCATGTTGAAGACTGAAGTAAAGGATGTGTTAAACATCTGTGCCTTGTCTGTGTCCCTGTTTGTGAGGAGACCATCTTCATCTTGTAATGGGCTGAATTTCATTAGATTACTCTTGGGTTTTCTTCTTACAGTTCTTGCTTGGAGCATAGGTATATGCTACCTCAAGGAACAACAAGTTATTACTCTAATAGGTAAATTTGGCAGTAAAATTTTAAGACCTTCAGAGTGAAGTACTCATTTGTGCTCTGAGGCACTTGGCTTTCTTTACAAAATGGCAATCGGGTACCTCAGAAAAGCATGTAAACAGCAGGGATTCCCTAAAGCATTGCATATAATATGTAGCAGTCTGCTTTGAAAACATAATTCTCTCTAGAGCCAAAGTTCCCTGGAGAAAAGAAAGTGCTGAAAGAAACTGGATTTGTGATTTAGAAAACAAAAATATATTGTTTTTAATAGCCTATTCATAGCATTATTCTTTCAAAAAGCCTAAGCAGGAGGTCTCTTTTGTAGGACGGGGTGTCATCCACAATTTATGACAAACTTGCTGTTGGACATAGGGAAATTAGATTTCTTCTTCAGCTTTTCTAAAAGAATAATTAGCCAGAAGAGGATTTTAGATATTCAAAGCAAGAGGTAGGTATGTAGTTCTGGCATTTAAAGATTAATGCTCCCTTAGAAGTCTCAGGACATCACTGTGGTTGTAAGAGAGCAAAAGGGCAAATAATTGCCCCAGATTGCTACTGAATCTTTTTTTTTTTTTTTTTTTTTTTTTGGTTAACAGTAGCAAATTACAAGTCTGAGAAGCTTAATGAACTGGTACTGATGCATAATATTTTTTTTTTAAATTAGTTTCACTGGATATAGAAAGAGACACATTTTATAAAAAAATACACAGAAATAGCTGAAATACCTTTCAGTATGAGGAAACATTTTTAGAATCCACATGTTAAAAAAGAATCAAAGAAGGAATAGACATGAAAACTGCTCAGTATGAAAGGTAATACTGTGCTAGAAAAAAGAGTCATAAGATTCCTTGTTTCAGAACTGGTTTGAAGCACTTGGGAAGCCATGGAGAATATGTAGGTCCCTGAAATTTATTTTTGCCTTCCTCTTGAATACACAAGTATTCTCAAACCACACATTTATTTTTTTAAATGATAATGCAATCCTTTAAAGCCATGATCTCTGTGCACTCTTTCTCATTAATGGCAACATTGTGTTATCTAAATGTCCAGACTGGAAGAGGTTGTACAAAGAATACAAGAAATATAAAAAGCCATGGTAGGAAAAGGCTGAATATTCAAAAGACAGAAAAGATGCTGGCCACATCTTAGCTCCTTGACCCCTAAAAATCACTCAAGTCAGAGTCTCCAAGGTGGAACTCGCTGAATCAACAGCACAGGCATACAGGATATCCTATAGTCTTTATCTTGAATCCTCACAGCACACCATGCACGTCACATTAATTAAATTTTAAGTATGATACCTGCCAGAACCAAAGAAACATATTCTGTGAAGTTCTAAGATTTAATTGATGAACCAGTTAACATTAATGAACTAAAAGCAGTGAACAATTTTTCACAACCAAATTGTTATTATAACCATTCATTATCTACCCAAGTTCTCCCATTAATCTTTTTGTAGTGTAAACTAACAGTATGGAGCTCCAGGTACGTGACTGCATCTGGCAAACATCTGCAAGTACAAACCTAAGAAAATAGAAAAATTCAAAACAGAAGAGTGGTTGGTAGTCAATAAGAAATTGAAAAAAAATTAAAATCAATGCTCAAATCAATACTGTTTATTCTAACATAATCTGTATTATTGAATATCAATATAGACTTGAAGAAAGTAACCCAATGTCTTAATTATAAATAAGGATTTACTTTTTTCCCCCTAAACTCCCATAAAATATTCTTAAGCAGCTTCTAAGAAAACTCTGAACACAGTGAAAATTCATGTGAAGACACTCCTTTTTTAACCTAAATTACTTGAATTTTTAACCTAGATCACTTAAACCTTATAATTTAAAACACAATACAGGACACCATATCTAGCTACACCTACATGTAAATGTAGGTATGTAAAGGAATCTTTAAATTGCACAGGGTCAATGACACCTGTCCTGCAATATCCCTATCTGTGAGGCTGACAAAAAGAGCAGTTAGAGGAAAAGAGAAACGATCAGAAAATTTTCAGAAGAGCACAAGGGGTCAGACAGCTGGCTGAAGTTAGAGCAGCCCTCAAACAGCTTTGTATAGTATTTTACTTTTGGTCCGATGATAGAAACCTTCACTGATTACAAGTTCTTTTGGCTTTTTATTCGTCTCTCGTCTGGAATAATGAACATTTGTGTAAGTCTAAGATCAATGATGAATATATTCCCTTCCATTATCAGAACTGGCTGAAAAAAACCCCATCTTTGATTAGCCTGCTGGGTTGGACAATGAACTCTCTGTGAGACGCACTAGTGGCCAGGTAAGTGGAGGTTTTTCCTGAGCTGTCTGCCAAGCAAAGAGAGTAAGCATTTAACTCCTCCAAACTGGAACCTTTTTCATTAAAAATTATAAAATTGAGACTCTACTATTTTTCTCAACCACAGCTTCTAAAGCTGAATGTGCTTTCAGTCATGCTTTTAATATATGGCATAGTTCAGAGATGGATTTGAATCAAAGCAAAGACAGAGTATAGCTGGTTTCAGACAGATGAACAAAGGGAAGAGGCAGCCCCTGGGACTTTTTTGCCTTGGTGTTATGGATAACACACTTTAATATGGCTTACATTTGTGATTATTAAAATGAACGCATCATTCAACTAGCCAGAACTTCCCTGAGACTTCCTTTGGGACTCAGCCCTTTTTTTATCCTCCATATTTTTGCCTTCTATGCAGTTTTGTGGTTTTAAGGGAGAGCGTTAGGTTGTCCTTACAGTCTGTATGCATGTCTGTTATCTCTTCTTGGAAAGTGAAAAAATTAAAAAACCAAGAAAACAGAATGGCTGAATAATTTCAGTGCTACACCCTTCAAGCCATTTTGTTGTCTTAGAGAAACTCTTTCCAATCTAAATATTTTTACAACTCAAAATCTGAAGAAATTGTGCAGGCGCTGCTAGCTGATAATTGTTTATAGAAATCTAACTAAAGGTGATATTTCACACAACCAGTTTAGCTTAGCATAGCTCAGATATAGAAAGAAAAGGTTCCCAAAAGAAGAATATGTGGGCTGATTGAGAGATGATCTTATTTATGGCTTCTCCATTTCTCATCTGAGTCACAGAGGGAGAGGCTATAGTATAATGACTGCACAACAATTTGGAGTAGCACCACCTTAGAATACATGCCTGTGTGTGATTGATACACGTAGTTCTTATTCACATCAAGCAAGTGCAAACTGATAATTAAAAATGTTTAATCAAAAGAGGATCACTGACATGAAGTTTGCATTTTATAGTACACATTAAAAATACATTTATCTTGTAGTGATAATTTTGAACCCATCACCATTTATCATTTCAATGAATTGAGGTAAAAATAATATTGTTTTTACAAATTTCTAAGTGCTCAATTGTATCAGTAATGCAAATAGTTATTCAGTAAAAACATTACAAAATTTTGAAGTTGAAATAACAGTAAATCTGTTGACTTCAGAATGATAATTAATTTCAATATTTGTGTTTTTTCATTTTGTCTTCTTGGACACCCTTTTTCTTTGCTTGTTTTTGTATTTTATTACAGTCTGTTGCATGCTTGCGTTCTGGAATTACCCTTGAAAATTACATATGGCAAAAATAATTCCTTTAGAGAGGCTTTACGCAGAATGATTCTGTCCCCTGCCAGAAGAAAACCTGGGTTCCCTGGTGTGGTGCTGGAACCAGAATGAAGCTAGGTCATGTTTTTATAGCTGAGTGAATGCCTGTGTGCCTGGATGTGTGGGTGGGTGTGCTGTTGCCTGCCTACAAAACTGAAGGTCATTTCTCACTGCGTAAAAAATAGGCTAGCTCCAATATTAGCCACGTATAGGAACAATTTTTTTATTTAGGCAGTAAAAATAAAAGAAACAGATATGTTTATTAGAAAAAAAAATATTTTGGTATTAAGATCATTTCACCTGGAAATTTCCATGTCTATTTTTAAAAATTTGAATAGGACCAGGTTAGAAATTAAAAAGTAGAAATAAAATTAAAAGAGAATGTTTTTTTTTTAGTTGAACCTTCCAGAGTTGACTCAAATAAAATAAGAAAAGGAGGATTTCCCAATATTAGAGTTTGATTATTTAATTTTCTAGTCTATTTCCTGTGAATTGTGTATATATTCCAAGCACTAAGGTATTTTGTATCAATATTACCTATCTCAATAAATATGAAAATTTACCTGTTATGAAGACCTGAGGAGGTGAAGCAGCAGCTTAGGCATATCTGCAAAACCATTTCTTTTCTTGTGGCAGAGGTCTTGTGGATATCTACTTTTATATTCCACAGTAAAGCAAATTTCTGATTCTTTTGGGGAAAAATTCTTACTTTAGCCACAAATATAAAAGAATTTCTTCTCACATGTGCATGGAGCCAAAGTCATTACCAGATGTGAGTAAAGTGACAATATTGCAGTGATGAGACTGAAGTTAGAGCAAAGAATTGCACAATACTGCAGAATTACTGGCAGAAAGGAAAAAATTACTTCCTAAGAGCTGGATGTCACTGTATCTTTACCCTGTTTTGATCAATTAGCCTCCCATTTGCCCAGGTGATGTAAAAACACATATTCTATTGGATTGAGGTCTGTGCATAGTCTCTCAACCAATAAGCTTAATGTACAGACAAGGCTTCTTGATGAAGATTTATTTTACTATGTGATATCTAATATATTTTTTACTAATTTATTTGTATCAGTATGTTTAATATTTGCATATTAAATCCCCTTGAAAACAGAGATATTGTATTCTGGCTTTGCACCATTTATTTTTCCTTTGACACAGATGTATCATCTGACAACTTCCACTGTGAAATTCTTCCCTGCATGGTCATCACATGGTCCTGCCCTCTCTTTCTCTCGTAGTATTAATTTTTCTTCCTGCCCTGGAAGCACAGATCGACAGGTAATTCTTCCAAATCCTGGTACTGCAAAACTGAGGATAATTTTTTGGCAGTGACCAGGGAACATACAAATTCTGACAGGACAGAGTTATGTTAAATAGCCTTTTGAAAATAGAATAGATCCAGTGCATTAATTTCTGAAAGAACATTTGTAGCAAATTAGTCACAAATTTCTTAACCCATACAGAGGTTTCCAGGTTAGCAGCCTCACACCTGGGAGGGAAGGTTTGTAAACCTAATATTTATAAGTATCAAATTAAAATTTTTCACTTGCAGGTCAGAGAGGCCTGACACCAGCAGCTTACAGAAATTTCAGTGTGAAAGAAATAGTCCTAAATATCAGCATTTTGTCTTCATCCAGCTTGAAATACAATGAAGTGTCTATAGACTAGTCCTTAATAATCTCTTCAGATCCCAGCTACAGTTAGAGTCTGCATTTTATACTACATTAAATATCTTATAATATAAATAAAATAGAGATATAATATAGAATAGTTCATATTTGTCTAGTACCATGTGCCATTAGAAGATTTTAGATATTATTAATTTCACTATATAATTGATAACATAAATAATATGTCCTAATATAATATAATATAATATAATATAATATAGACTCTGGTGACATGGTGGATTCATCCCTTCAGCCACTTTTGGAGACTGTTGAGTTCAAATTTCTAAATGGAAAGGATGTTGAAATCATTATTAACCCTTCACATCCACCTGCTCTAGATATTTCTTCTTCATTTTTCCTTTAGTAGTTTTATAAAAATAGAAATACTCCTCATTTATATTTGAAGGAAGCCCTACCAGTAACAGTGATTTTCTTAAGCAGAAGCAAGCTAACATCTGCCACCTACTATGGTTTTCAGTTGCCAGAGAAACAGCATTTGAAGTGTGAAGTGCTCCATCAAGTACTGCTAAGCCAAGGCAGGAGAATAAGAACCTGACATCCTCCAGTCCAGTCTGTTTTCCAGCCTTTCCAGATGTCAGTTTACTATTTGCTGATCCTGTTTGCTGAATTGAAACTCAATTCAATAGCTTTCACAGGCTTATGCAATTCTCAGCATTACATAGAACTTTGAGGAATAATACACAAATGAAAGTTTAGAGGATAAGCTCTGGAATACAGTCATGATAAGAGAATGCAGGGGTGTTACTTTTATAAATCTCAAACTTGCCAAGAACTTTAGCCATACACAACAATAAACTATGCATTCCTGGTAGGTAATGTCATTAATTGCATCACAAAGATCAAAGATTCAGAAAGAAGTCAGTCTCTTTCTGTTCATCAAAACAATGACAACTGCAACAGCAATATATTAAAGGGGCATAAAGCTTGATTTATTTTATCATTTTTATAACTGAAATGGGATGGCTCATGCAGTCACATGCAGTGCTGCCACAAGTGTACATATTTCACAATCAAAAACAACCTCTGTTTTCTAAGCCTGATTGCATTAAAGTGAGTGCTCCTTTGTGAGAAATTACTGGCTGATTTTCTGCCACTTCGTTCGGTTCTAAACAAGGCAATTATTTTTCTTGAAGAAGAAATAAAAGTTTATTTATGGTCTTTAGAACCATGATATTCTCCCTAGTGGTATATTAAGTGACAGCCTGAAAGATTTTAGCACAGTCATTTTGAGATTTCATTCTCTGTCTATTTGTGATAAAGGTGCTCTTGAAACAGATTTCTGACTGCATCTTTTGAGTCTTTGAAAGTATTATATCACTGAGGGTGCATAAAAAGAATTCAGAGTATTTAATATGAACAAATGCCTAGCAAACTCTTACATAACACAAGCACAATATGCAAATCCATTAAAGGATGAAATGGAAATAGATACAAGTCAAAGCACTTGGATAAATCACAGTTAATCAAATACAAATAAGTGCTGAAGTTTTAAACAAGATTAGGTTAATTAGAATGGGATCATTCCACATCATTCAGCAGTAGCAATTTTATGCAAGGTAAGCGAAGATCAGTAACTTTCATTGTTCTGTGGGGTTTTTTAAAGTTTACTTGCATGGGGGTTCAAGTTTTTCTTTCTTTTATTATTGCTGCATTAAAGACATAAAATATTACAAACTGGAAAACATTGATTACACTAAAATAATTTAAAATATAGCTTTCAGTGTAGAAATGAAGAGTTTTTATTAGATACCAGGCTGGAAGCAGCCATTCATGACAGAACAATATTCAGTCATTTTTGCTTTCTGATTGGATTAAGTTTCCCCATCTTTCTTGCTAAATCCTCTATTTGACATCATTCCATTAGTGGAAAACCAGAGCAAGAACAATTTGCTCTATGGAAGTTAGCCTGCCTTTCAGACATCTCTTCAAGCTCCTGACTGAATGCTCTGCTTACAGAAGGAGCTCTCAGCACACTCTCTAAGATGTAGAAAGCCTTTAACTTCGCTGCACATGACAGAAAATTTCAGTTTGAATACAGGGTTAGCCTTCACAATTTTTGGAAGTAAAGTAATTTCATATTGTGTTTGCCTAATCCCAAATATATTAGAAGCCAGTGACTTGCCTTGGTCAACACACCTATGGATGGTGCAATAAGTACAATTTAATAAACCAAAATGCAACACAGTTGAAACAAAGTTTTTGTTTCCAAAAGTGTATGTGCTCCCATTTGTAAGTACTTTGTAACTCTGGTTGTTAAAACAAAGCTGTTAGAAAATATTTGTCAAAAATACCACTGGGAGATGATACTTATTCCTAGATTGCGCAGTCAGTTGGGAAAATGGCTCAGCAGGCCCTACTGTACCTGAGTTATCTTCTTTTTCTGTTATTTCCACAATTCATGCTACTGTTAGACTCCTGTTTGGACATTGGGATTTTTTTTCTCCACCTAAACTAAAAGATGACAGGGTTTCTTGGCTTGTGAGTGCAAATGGAGCACATTCTTGGACTTAGCTCCTCAGGGGTAATCCTAGATACTGTGTGTTGTGTATGGCCTTTCAGACAAGGATAATGTGACACTTTTTAACTTCTTAGCAATGTGGATCATCCCTCATTAGTCTAGATCTAAAAGACATATCTCAGTTGAAAGGGAAAAAGTTCTCCTCTTCAAAGAGATGCCTTTTGGGTAGATGCTATTAACATCCTCAGCTGTAACCAGAAAGGATGTTACACAAATGCTTAGAACTATGCATTTTGAAGCATAGCAATATGAGTAAAAAATACAGTCAGGCCTCCAATCCCTATTTTTAAAGCCTAGACAAAGACTGAGCTTGGTCCTTTGGCCTGAGTGACTGAATGGGTCATGAGGGACAAGTGTTGGCAATAAACAAAAGGCACTGGAGTTTCCCAGGACCCCTAAACATCTCAAACACCAATTTTAATGTATTTGTCAAATCTTTGCCATTGTGGAAGTGTCAAATAAGATGAAAAATATATATTTGATAACTACTTTGTCATCTCTTCTTCTAACTGTCACTTACCAGCCTATAAAAAATTGCTGCTCATTTTAAGGGTCCTTCCATGAGCTGGTACATTTTGTGTTCTGAATAGCTGGTGAATATCTTGGGCATGAGAAGTGTTTGATCATTACGAATTCACATGCCATTAATTGCAATATACTGATGAAAGAAACTAATCCTATGTTCATGCAGCTGTCATGTGTACTGCCAGGGCTGTTATGTTCTAATTTAGTGCTAGTCAATGGGCATAATAAAGGTGCTACTCATCAAATCTTGAGCATGCTATCTTTTTATATCCTGTACTGCAACCAAAGCATAGGGTAGATGTAAATAACTTCATGCTGACACTGATATGCTATAATTTCTTGGCATTTCCAATGTCTATGCATCATGAAGATAAACTGGTAGATCAGCTAGAATAACTAATTAAATTTCATTCTGTTTTTAAGAGAAACTGAGCTTGGCTTACACTTTCACCTGAGCTGAATCCACCTGTTTATTGTTATAGAATTAATGTGTCTATAAGATGAATTGGTTTTGTATCTTTACTTTCTTCAAGCTTCTAATATCTGCAAATTCTGTTGTACTGCAAAGATATTCTGCCATCTTTCAAACTGCAGTACACACAAAGATTGCTGAACTGTTTTTAATACAATAGCGAAGCAAGATAGATAATAATGAATAAAAGAATGTTGCACGATTTTCAAAATCCTGTATTTCAGGTCCACCACAAAAGATGAGATTTGTGGCATGCCTATAATGCACTAAATTCAAACTGTTTAATATTCAGGGGAAGCAAAAGAAATTAATTTCAGGAGTCAGTAAGTCCCTGAAGTGTGCTACCTCTGTTCTGAACCTCTGGTTCTGCTATACCACCATGTTGTGACTGATCATGAACAAAAGAGCTTTTCAAGGGCTGACAGTCCATATGTGACTTGTAAAGTGAAGATGTGGTGGAGCTCAAGAAATTAAGATTAATTAAGATACTGACTAAATTAATGAGCAATACAGAGTCATCAGTTCCAAAGAGAATATCAGATAAATTTCAGCATGCCTTATGTTTATTATAGATATTTAAATTCTGTATAAATCAAATGGATGCACTATTTGTATTATCTATGAAAAATAAATCATGTACTGTCATGAACTGTAAATCTTGAACAGAAACCAGCTGTAGATCGCTAGACTGAAATGTAAAAATTCTTCATTAAAAAATTGTGGACATTTCTGTCATAGGGAAACAAAGCATCCCGCATAGACTAGTTTTATTTGTTAATTTTGATGGAAAAAGCCTCTGAGGGAAACATATTATCACATTTATGTGATTGTAAAGCATTAAATATTTAAATGCAGTTTGGTATGCATGGATACTGGGAAGAACTTGTCTCTACACCCATAGGAGCAATCAAAACATTCAAAAAAGATTGTTTTTTTCCCCTAGCACTGTCCAACTGCTGAAGTATCTGTTGAAACTCACTGGGTACCTCCTTGCACAACATGAAAGTTTCTGCTAGGAACCAGTCTACAAGCTGCCTGCTCTGGATTGGGCACCAGCCACTGGTGATGCCTGCTTCCCCAGGAATCCCTTTTCCAGGTACACCCATGGCTGTCTCAGGCCAGGAACAGTGAAACAGCAAAATGCACACGAGGCAAAAAGCTAACTGAGAATAATGGACTGGGCCCTGCTTCTGGTAGATCTTGCCAGAGCTATGAGCGGAAGAGCTGGGCTTTGTTTCCATGTTAGCTTGTAGCTGAAGTTAGAAGGGAATAACTTCCAAATCTGTTCACAGATTACTGCTTGAACAACTAGGCTAACACCCACAGAGAGCTCTTGAAATTGTGCTACTATGCAGCTAAAAATTGAATTCTTGAGCCAAATTCAAACAATCAAATAGCAGTAGAGCTCCATAACCTAAAAGGTATTATGTTTTGCTCTGTGAGATTGTTGCTGTCATTGTTTGCCCATGTGGAAAACAGTAAGTCAAAATTAAATAGAAAGAAACCCTCCTAATTTCTCCTGTTCACCTTTATTTTTTAGTTGTGGTTTGTGGGGGGGAGGGAAGGGTGGTTTGTTTGCTTGTTTTTTAAATAATAATGCTAAGGCACAGAGAGATTTATATGGAATTGCTGAGACCAGAATCCTTTGTACATAGGAAGTTCTGAACGCTCTCCAAATATAAATAATGGTATACAACATCAGACACATACTCCTTTTCTGAAACCATTTATTTTCCTCCAGAGATAGCAAAGATAGTTTCTAATAGTGCAGTCTGAATGCAAAACAAAAAGCTAGTGCCCTCTGACCAGTGGAGATAGGAAAAAGGCCATCCTAATTAATGGTGTTACTCATTTGCCTAAAAGCAGCAGGGAATTTAATTAGTTTTGTAACTTGTTAGTTTTGATGGATATGTGCCCTCTGCCATGGAGCAGCTGTTATCTCACCTCCAGCTGCTTCTTGCAGATCAGCATCTCCCAAGCTTTTCAGAGCCAGTGTCTCTGCTGCCTGCCTGGTGTTGCACCTCTGGCCAAGCCCTGCGTCCTTAGCAGACTTCACTGGTGCTGGATGCTGCTCCCTTCGTCCCTGTAACCTCCTTGCTTGCTGCAGATGTGTGCTGGTGATTTGGTCTCACCCAAGATGGTTCTCCCCCCCGCCTTTTTCCCTGATAATGCCATGATGTTAACGCAGAGAGCCATGCCAAAAAGACCAGCAGAACTTAACAATGGGGTTGATCCTGTTTTTTGCTCATCTCAAAAGTAACCCCTCCTCAACAGCCCTACAGGTGCTGTTGCAAGAGTGGACACAGTAGATCTAAAGAGTTCAGTGTTACCAGCTCAGGCAAAGCAACTTTCCTTGTGAAAAGAAGGGGGGAGGAAGTATAGTTAAATAAATATATATTTGAAATAAAAAATTAATATGAGAAAGTGAATTTCTGGTTATTCTGAAACAGAAAATGTGTTTTATCTCATGAGCAGGAAATAAGAAACCCTTCAATTAAAGTGCTTAATTTTGTCCAAGGCAAAGTTTTAGCTTTTTTTGCCTGTGCAATCTTTTTAAATGTATTTGACTAAATTCAAAACTAACTATATTTAGGTTGTTCTATTTTCCAAAATTTTTTATCTTTCGCATTTTTGGATCTATCAAATCTTCTAATTTTCTAATAGTTTTGATACTCTTTAAAGCACAGTTTTGAGAAAATAAACCATTCAGCATAAGTTTTTCCCAAGTATGTCATTAACCTTAACCTTACGTCATTAAGATAATTTTACCTCCTTCTTTATCTCTTAGAGGACTTGTAAAGTAGATGGTCTTGTGAAAGAAACCTTGTTTTCTAACTGAATGCCCTAACCTGAGGCATTGCTTTAAGTTTGCATTGTGTCTTTCTCTATGAGAAAGGGGTGGAAATATAACAGAAGCGTTATAATAATATTTATATTTCTGTAAATTTAAAAAATCTCCAAGATATTTAATCCACTATTAAATAACTCATTCTTTCTGATCTAGCACTGGATATAATAATTGTTATTATATTATTTGTTATTATGAATAGCATTACATTTGGGGTTAATATGGCTACAACCTCAATATTGTCATACAATGCTCTTGGGCATAGCAAAATTTGTTTAAGAATAAAAGAGAAAAAGAGAATCTTCTCTAAGGACTATTTTAAATGCAAACAGATTTTTCCTTCTTGGATTTTTTTAATGATTCCAAACTTGCCCTCATCATCCACAAAAGAGAGAAAAAAAGCATTTTTAGATGTTTTACTGGATGGACTCCTTGGTGACTGTGCTCACAAAGTCATTTTTCACAGATTATACCAGACCACATACTAATAACATATGCATACTCACTACCAGCTTGTCTGGAACAAATGATAATTTTGACACTCTCTCATGCATCAATTTCACTGTGTTTAAGGATTTATTATCCTGAAAATGGGCACGGGCACTGTAGGGCGATCAGATTTTAGAGACTTCCAGTAATTTTCTGAAATCTCTTACTTGATCAGCATTTCTGTTCTTTAGCAGTTAGAGTGATTCTCAAAGATAAATATACAGAAATGCCAACCAGTTATACCTGGCCTTTTTGGTTCACATTTTTTCTGACTCTCTTTTTAGGCAATTTCTTTGCAGGCTTGAGTGCATTTCTACATCTCACCTTCAAAAAAGTATAAATTCATGAAAATCCAGAAGTTGATAGCATGGCCACCTGTAACCCAAAAATTTTGTTTTTGTAATGAAAATGAATTAGTGACTTCAAGTGGCAAAGGTGTTGTTATTCATTCATTTAAACATTTTATATTTAGCTTCAGCCAATTTTTATTGACTATACTAATTGCTACTCAACTTCTTCTAAGTCAAAGTAAGTTTCATGTTGGTCAAATCTAAAAGTTGTTTTAATCATCAGAAACAAAATATTATTTTTCCCCTGTATTTTTGGTGCTTTATTTAAAATGTACAATTTACAGGGTAATGTTTCAGGCTGGATCAAACCTCTCTGAAACAGATAGGTTGGGATATTTTCACACAGTATTTCACACATAGATATTTCACACAGCTCCTCAGTGCTTTTGGACAAATGTCTCTGTGCAGGTGCAGTTTGAGCAGGAACACACAGAGCACAGTCAGAGGGGCCAGAAGAGGCCAGCAGGATTGCAGGGCACACAGAGGTACTGCTTCTGCCCAGAAATGTACCCACAACAAACATTTTGAGTATCTCACTCCCCTCTTTAGTTAACTGGTTTTAGTTATTGAGCCCAGGATTATGCCAAGATGATTTACTACAAAAGACCAGGAAGACTCAGTTCAGTCTGACCAAGAATATGACTTACAGAGAAATAATCTAGAGGGAGGACTCTCAGTTTAAGAGATTATTGAAGATAGTTATAAGAAGACAGAGACTGTCTTTTTGGCTGATTACCTTGAAGAACATGAAAATATTTTTTTCATTCATACAACCATAGAACTCTCTTAGAGGTATCAGAATGATTGTTTTTCTTCTTCCCTTCCTCTGCCCCCAAATTTATAAGCACTGAAATAACCTTCAGAACCCTAATTGTAACTTTTTACCAGCTTCAAATAGTCTAACACTATTTCTTCTTATAACTTTCAGAATTAGGTTTCACCAAGTAAAAAGAATTTTGGACACTGAAAATATAGGTCTTGGACTAAAATTTGTTCTCAGACAAAATGTCAAACATAGTCAAGAACTGGAGATCTGTCATTAAGTCTCACAGATTGCAAAAGCCTCTGAGTAGGTTTAATGTTTTTCACTAAAACAGTTACATGGCAGTCAACTTTGCAAGTGTGAGGATCTTGTAAATGGATGCTATGGCACTAGCAACAGGTTAAAAAAAACTCCTGTGAGACCTGGCATAAGACTGTGAAACAAAGTATGATGTAGTTATACACATGTGTAATGATTTCAAACCTAAAACCTGAAATGCAGTAGTTTGAAAACTTTCTGGAATTATTTTAGATCTTTGAGATTTCTTTCCCTGCTCCCAGTTCTCTCTCTCTGTTCTGGTACTTGGTCCTGATCTCAAATGGAAGCAGCAATAATAGGAAAGTAACTTTCTGCTTATACAGAAAATGAGAAAAGCAAGGGTGGCATTTTTACTTGCTCCATTTTAGGAAAAACCCTTGGGACAAGTTTGACACTGTCCACATGTCAATGTAACATGACAGAAAGGAATTGGCAAGTTCTATATGTGTAATAGAAAATAGAAGTACTCCCATATTTAAATTCCTTTAGGCCTTTTGTGGCTACCTCCACTGTGTCAAACCAGCTCACAAATTTTATGTATCAAAGCCTTCTATGTTCCCTTCTGGACTTAAAACATCACAAATACAAAGCTCTGATACTTTTATAATTTGTAAAGTACAGATATTAATGGAATCTTTTTCAGTCAAATTCTTTCCACATCTCTCATGTAAATACGTATTATTAAAAAGTAGCCACATCACTAACAATCAGTTAACAAAATGAATACTCTGCTTAAAGGAAAAGCCAAACCTTTCAAGAAACTGAAATATGAAAACAGAATTTAAAAAACCACAAAGGATAAGAAAACTAGGTCTCAAAACTATAGGGTTTTTCAGAATGAATTTCTTTGTGTGCACGTTAGCAATATTTATCATGCATCCTATACTTTTAATTAAAAAAGCATTAGCAAGCCCACAGAAATTGTTATTCTGAGTAAACATCAACATGGTTATCTTTCATTTCTCTTTTCCTGTCACTGCTGCTTCATATGTATGTCCATCATAAACTCGCCTGCAATATTTGACACTTATGATTTCAAATTATTTTATAAGAATCATTTTATATTATTGTATAAGAGCAAATACACATCTTAAAAATCATTAAATATATCTGTTCTGAGAATTCAAAAGTTAGGACAGAGGTAGAAGGAACTAAGGGTATCTTCCATACTTTGATATCAATGCATTTTTACATGAATGGATTGAGGTTTGTGAGTAATCTTGAGGCTTCCCACATTTTCAAAGTTTCCCTCACTGAAATGTGGAATGCTTTGCAATTTCAAATACGAAGTCTCACCTCACTTCCAATTTAACATGCCACTTATCTAAGCATATGGAACGATTGTTGTTGAATGTGTGGTAATGTTGGAGTACGTTTTTTTTTAGGTGAACATCATGACAATGTAGTTATTCTCCACTAACAGCAGTAGATTTCACTCTGAAGAACTTCCTTTTGTATATATATATTACTTCCAGATGTAAGAAAACACATGGAGTGTAACAGCCTAGTCTAACATAATGGTTTATATAAATGAAGATCCCTCACATCCAACTGAAAAAACATGGCATTCATTTAGCTGTGTATGATGACACTTAATGTGTACTGATGCTGAAATTGTAGTGAGAAATGACATTTCTTACATGATACAGTGACAATTTTGAAAGTAAAGAAATAAAATGCTAAATAGTGAAAATATAATCACTTTTGTAAAGAAACAACAGTCCTAACTATGCAAAATCTTCAGTGTAATGACAGCAATTGCTCTGTGGGTTTCCCTCATTTTCATTTGGAACACTAGTACATTGTGACTTTTTTAAAAATTTCATTAAAAATTGTCATTCTTTGTCTACACAAAGTTTCTACAAGAGTACAAAAATGTTTCTTCTAGACAACATCTACCTGCAAAAGGATAAAAGTAATAATCAGCAACATTGTTCAAAATCACCATTCTGGGAAGCTGGACTGGAGGAATTTGGAAAGGTTATCTTTTCCCTTACACAAGTGTGTTAGCCTCAAATAAATTAGACAGAGACAATTAGGCAACAGAAAGGGTATAAAAGCCCTTAGGAAAGGAGCAATAAATTAATGTCTAAATTTTTGAATACTTAGCTTATCTTAAAGCATGTGAGAAGAGCACTCACTTTTTTCTTTATTTTCTCTGTTCTCAAATCAATAGACTACTCTGCATAGGACTACAAATATACATGGCATGCCCATTTTTTTAGTTATATTGGATTATGAATATTCCTTTTAATAAATATGGTAGAGTGTATGTCTTCAGAATCACCTATTTTCTGACTATGTGATGCTTCCTGTTGGATACATATACACTGACTTTTGGTTTCACATTTAAGGTTACAAATGAAATGAAAGGTGAACATCGACAGTGATCTCACCAAGTACCACCTTATGATTTTGTACCACTTTTAAATTTTTGTTCGTGACAATCACATCTGAGCTTTAGAAAGGCATATGGACTTGACAGGATCATTTTGACTGTAAGAATGAGCCAGTTCTGTTTATGGAAATTTAAAAAAAACACCTTACTCACTGCAGTCTGAGTTCTATTTTATTTAACATGTCAAAGGGCTGAAAGAAGAATGTCAAGCTTGACACTGAAACGTGTGCTTTGCTTAACATAAAGAATGTCCTTCCTGCAAATATAGAAATCATTCATAATAAAATTTCAGGAAACTAGCTAATGTGCTAAACTGGGCTTTCATGGAGTTTTGATTTCCAAAGCAAATAAATGGAGGGGAAAAAACCTTTCTCTGAAATAACATGTGCAGGAAATATTGTATTTGTTGATTCCTTTATATATCGGGTATTCTGATACTTGATATCAAGAGCACTACTGAGAGTTATAGAACACTTCTGTAAAGTTTAGATGTAGACATGGCATTTACATTCAAGTAGCATGAGCTATGTGTTGTATTTAATGAATTGTTTGACAATCAGCATTCATCGGTATCTGACAGTAAAATTCGTACTATATGAGACTTTAATGTAGCCTTAGTTCATATAGAATGAATACTGACTGCACTGTAATAGCTAGGAAAAGAAGATCATAACAGAATAGTGTCAAAAATAGTGATGTTAGAAACTTAAAACACTGTAACTATTGCAATTATGAAAGCTACACTGGCAAAATAAATGCTAAAATATACATGGAAAATATTACATTGGCAAGTATACTATTTTTTATCTTAAATTTCTAAAAACATGTGTTCTTGTGACAACACTGTCTGTTAGAAGAGACTCTCTGCTTATTTGTGAGATATTTATACAAAGCAGTAATTTTGTCTCTTAGCTCTCATTTTATACTTGTTGCATAAAAACAGAATTAAGTTATTATTTGTTATATGGTAACAGCATCAGCTAAAAATGCACCTGCCACTGAAAGTTTCATCTCCTTTTCATTTGTGACTGGATAAATTTATCATACATAGGTGATTACTTGACCTAAGCAATAAACAACTGGAAGGAAGGAAGCTTAAATTGGCCAGACTCTAGAAAAAATATGCAGGTATTTTACTGTAATTGACTGTGCTACTGAGATTAGAATTGTTGAAACCAGAATTTAAGCCTTCATTTTTCAGACAAAAAGTTAGTGAGATGGAAAGGAACTAGGTAATTACTTCAGCAATTCATCTGTCAAACCTTTCACAATTCTTCAACAAAGGTTTACTGAACAGAGACTCCAACGCACAGCAAAGAATTTGAAGAATTGATGCTCATTTTGGTGGACTTGCATTTAACAGGACTGTGTTTTTTAAACTGTCATTCCATATTTAGTTTTCCCCTTTATCCTGTATTGTGCCCAAGCATCTAATCAAAATAGACTTAGATAGTAAATGAATTAGAAGTCACTCTAAAACCACTGATATTATCACTAGTAATCAATGCTAGTATATATAATATACTAGCATAGTATATTTAGTATATATAATATACTGTATAGTATATATAATATACTATTATATATATATATAAAATCAATGCAGTATAATAACAGCTTAGCACATGTCTGACCTGCATTTATTTTATGCAATTCGAAACTATAACTGAGAAGCAAAAATCAAAGGAAACTAGGGTAAAAGATACAGGAACTTCGTAAAAATAATTCTTCAAAGGAGTCTCAAATTTAACTAACATATTTTTTAAATATTTAATATTTCATTAGATGGAATCAGAATCCATGCTAATCACAAATTTACCTCTGAAATAGAAAGACTACTTGAGTAGACATTGAAAAGTTCATTTTGCAGATTGCTAAAAGATTACTAAAGATTTAGTGAGGAACTTGGTTCTTCAAATGAAATGCCAAATATCAAAGCACCCAAGTCCCAAATTGTGACCTATAAATCCAATTATTTGAATATTGCCATAAAACTATTACAATTACAGCAAGTAAACTGATATACTGCACGCATCAGTCTTTTGAATCTATCTTCACCTTGTGAGCTGAAGTGCTATAAAAAAAATTATTTTTGGTGATACCATAATTTATAGCAACATTTACATGTGAAATTGCCATGCACAAGTGTTTTATTGTTCTTCTGAATTAATACCAAGCAGGTCAGAAAATTTGCTGGCAACTAGATTAAAACATCAGTGGCTTTGAAACCAAAAGTTTTAAAATGACAGTAACTCAGTGAAGTCTGATAGAATGTAATGCAGCAAAGAGACAGGATAGAGATTTGGTCAGAATTGAGTTTTGCCAGCCAGCCATTAAAATATAAGTCACTATCCCAAGTACTGGACACTCCCTATGTCACATTAGTATACAATGCCTCAGCAGCTGGCCATTACTTCCTATCAACTAACCTTTCAAGTAAGGAAAATAAAATTGATTTTTAGTATCCATCTTTACAATGTCACCTGAAAAATTCAGGGCTCTTTGAAACCTCCTTTTTTGATTTTTCTGTTTTTGTTTTTTTTTTAAGTATATATATGTATGTATGTATATATGTATATATGTATATATGTATATACATATATATGTACATGTGTATATATGTGTATATGTATATATGTGTATGTATGTATGTATGTAAGTATGTATGTGTGTGTGTATGTGTGTGTGTATAAAGCAATGAAAGTGATAGATGTAAGGCTCCCAGCAGATGGACTGGATCATGACTATACAGCCTAAGATTAGAAGAGCATTTATGCTCCAGTGCTTTCCAACATTTTTATCTTAGCATTTACAGAGATCAGACTCTGGGGAAACCAATTTGTCTGTCTTGGAGGTCTCAGACAGATTGCCTTTTGAAAATCAATCTTATCCTTTACCTCTTTTGCTTATTCCCACACGACATGCTGTCACACCTCTCTACACAGCCAAGCAAGCAAGGAAAGGCTATAACAAAGTCTGTTTTTCTGGAGCTGAGGAAGATAGACAGAATGACCTACCTGCAGACCAAACAGAGTACCAAAAAGTGATTTATGGTTAGACTGAAACAAAATAACAATGTCTGTGTGTGTTCTCTAATTGTTCAGGTCCATAATACAGAGGGCTTTCTCCTGTGGTGACAGAGGGTTAGCCTGACTGTTGGAACAACAGCAGAAAAATATTACATGTTTATAATTTTGGAGATAAAAGAGTTATACATGAATACAGAATAGCACACTTGTAGTACTTTGCTACTGTATTTCACAGCAGAGGACAGCGAAAACAGTTCTATATAAACATTTAACTTGTGTATTTAAACAACTTTATATATTTAATCATAGGCATTTTAAGTCTTAAGGTATGAAATATACGTAAGTTGTTCTGGACAAAGCATTGAATCATCATAAATGGGGGCCAAAGATATTACTGGACTTTGAACAACTTGTAACAGTAACTCAAGATAAAATTTTAATTCAGTACATATTTTTAATAGCTATCTGTTAATTTTGTTTTAACCATAAAAGAGTTGCGTTATAGTTGTAAAGAATATTAATTAATTTTATTATTTATTCTATTATGACAATCCATTTTTGTTTACCCCGAAACTACATTGGTAAAGCTGGTATATGAGTGTTAAGAATTTCTACACCTAATAATCAGTATAAATACATGATCCTCTTTTCCAGACTTGAATTCATTTCTTTAAATATAATATTCCTTTTTGCAGTTCCACGTAACATGTAAGCCTACTCATATTTTGGTGGAAAAAAAACAAGTTATTTCTGTGCATGGTAAATGTGTAAAAAATACATCTCTCCACTCATTGTAGGAAATCACTGGCCTGTTGTGTTAACATCCTCTATAAGATAAATTTTGAATCCTTCCACTGTTACCACTTTCAAACAAAAAGTAAGATGTGCTATACTGAGGTAATTCCTGAAACACACAGTGTTTACTAAGTGATTTGGAATCAGACCTGTGTACACAACAGACAGATTTTTCTTTAGCTGTAGGAAAATGTAGTTCAGCCTGAAACTCTCATGCTCCAGAACACACATCTCTTGAGGAGGATTCTCCTCAACATCTCTCTGGTCTCTCTGTGTCTCTCTTCACAACTCTTACCTCAGACTGACAGCACAGAAACTCCTCTGCACTGCCTTCACTAGGTGTTTTACTTGTGTATATGATGTAAGGGCATGCAGGTTTCTACAGCTGAGCTGCAATCACCTCCTACATTAGTAATAATTTACTAACTTCAGTAGTTTCTTTTTACAATAAAGGTTTTTTTTCCAATAGCATTATTACTCCTGGTTCTAATGACCTCATGTCTAAGAGCTCATCACATATTGCCCTAGGAAGTTCTTCTGTAGAAGTTATTTGTTTCTTTTCTGTTGACTAGTGAGATTTTTCTAATATTTTCCTACAAATATGGCTAAGATCTGACCAAGTCTTCATAACAAGCAAAACTCTAATTTAAGAGCATTATTCTCAATGTATCTGGTCCAGAAAAGCTCCGGAAATATGAAGGTAAAATAAAGAGTAAGAGCAATAAGAGTACTAAGAGTAATTTTCTATCTGGGATAATACAAGAGGATTCTGCTATGCTCAAAGATTGACAATCCTTCTGTCAGATCTTTTGGAGGGGAAAAAAAAAGTCACTGAGAAAAGCATTTACGTACTCTCTATAAAATACTTCTATCTAAAGAGGATTTTCTCCGAAAGTAGAAAAGATTAATCCTCAAGGAAATTTTAGTTCTATTACAAAGAAAACATTTTATTTAGTTCTTAATTTTGGAAATAATGATAGCAGTAATTAAGGTAATAATTTCATGCCTTTTTTTTCAAATAAAATTATGATGTTTACTCTCCTAGCTAATTTTTCTTTTGAGACAAAAAAAATGGTGTTGAGTGTTTCTTCCTACAGAACAACAACTTAATTTTAGTTGTATGTAAGAGAAGACCTGGGCACATGGACCTTCCAGCTTGTGAGGGGCTGCAGATATAAATATTTTCTGCAAAGAATTGCAAGAAATCCTGATGCTGTTGAGTTCAGGGTCCCAACTCATGCATACTCTGTGGTGGCATTCACAGGCAAGATATTTCCCATGGCTCACTACATGAGTAATTTTCCAAGAATTCAAAGTGTGAATACAGTAGAAGGATAAGGCCTTAGGATCTTCTGCCCAGCTACTATGAATATTGCTGTAATAGGAACCCTACTGGATACATACACTCAAAATATTGCACCAAATCCACCTGTTCTCCTCAAAATATTCTTATTCTGGTTCAGCTGACTACCAAAGAGGCTATGAGGTTTTACTTTCCCTTCAAGGATTTAATTAGGTACTTAATTCCTGTGTCTGATACACCTTATCTTCTACTGGAACAGGCTTTATTGCCAGCATCACTTCATGAAACACTTTGTGGAGAACATAGCTCCCTCACTTGTCTCACCACTTCTCCTCACTTGAAGGAAAAAGCCTTTGGTCTCTATGAGACTCATTTGTACACTCTCAAAAAAGTCTGAATGGTTATCTCTTTTTAAAAATGCTTACCCTTCTCATATAAAAAATTATCTGTGTTTCTTTCAGAGCTTGTGGAGGCCAAGTAAGAAGTTTGAGGAAATGTGAATTGTGATAAATTGCTCCTTTTTTTTGCTCCAAACACTTAGAGTAAGCAGTATGTAATTCAAACTGATTGGGGTACTGAAACTGAAGTTTAACCATGATGTAATTGAGATCAAAACTGGGATCATCACATCCAAGAAAGCTCCACTTTTTTACCTAAAGTATCTGCAGAAAAGCTGACATCAGTTCTCTGCAGCAAAATGAAATGTGATGAGTTGACTATTATTGCCTCTACCTTTACCCATTTCATTGTTTTCTTTTCTTGGGTTTGGTTTTCTCCATATTATGGGTTATTCCTTGAACATATCTGTAAGAAAAATTAAATAGACTTAAATGGTCTTTATATATCAGATAGGTGCCATATTGTTAATTTCTTTTGTTCAGGGAAACACACAGAGTAATTTATACAATGTCATATTTAATTAATAGAAACTAGTGAAACTTGGTACTACTAAGTACTAGTACTACTACTACTACTAGTAGTACTACTATTTAGTTGTAGCATAAGTACTACTAAGAGTTATTGCTGATGAACAATTAGTTGGCCACAGATGGTTACTCTACAATTACTTGTTACTCTTTACCCCCAGCTGCACCACAGAAACATATTTAGAAATAAAATTAAAAAAATTTTTAGAGATTTAAACCCTCATTACATTACTTCCTTTGAAATTTAGCTCTTTTCCTATGAGCTTTGATTTTCAGACAGTTTAAGAATCTTTTATTTGCAGACCCCAAAGATTTTAATGAAGAAAATCTTTGGAGAAATACTAGGTGAAAAAAACAAACTCTGCAGGCAGTGACAGGAGAGGATAGACACTGCCTAGTATGGCAGCTCTGTGTCTCCACCACCTCCTTCTGCATGGCCATGGTGCATGGGTGTTTGCTGTGGAGATAGGAGCAGGCTGAAATTGGGGGTGCTGGGAGAAGAGATGGGCTTCAGCTGCGGGGGGGAACACCCAAATCAGGGAAAAATGCACTGAGTGCTTCTCTCAGCCACCTTTTACTTTCAAGATTTTTCAAACAGAATATAGCCAATTTAAGAGTGCAGTGCAGTTATTTATTGGCTGATAGAGATGATATATCTAGGAATAATGAGTTACAGAAGTAGGTGTTAATATTCTCACAGCCTTAATGAGTCATTCAATGCATCTTCACTGGCCTGGCAGCCATCGGTCATGTCAGAGAGGACTGGTCTCCATTGCTCCTTCAATTGGGATGATCATCACAGTGGCTGAGTTTTCAATGAGTTTTATACTCTATTCCTGGAATTTTATATACTTCAGGGAAGTGTTTTCCTCATTTAATCACTTCCTGCTAGCTACTGCAGTTGCAAAAATGTAACTTCTGTGTGTTTCTTTTCTTATCATGAGCAGTTTCAGCTTACCCACTCAAGTCAAAGTTTGACAGCTGTGCTGCACCAAACTAGCCCTGGCAACACAAGAAAACTGAATGAACCCACTGTCCAATTAGCCTACTGTTTTCCAGGTTGAAAAATACCACTTACCCCTAAATTTTGACTTGTTAATGCTCCTACTGGGCAAGTAGATTTTTTTCTCATTCTATATTCAAACCCTTTTTACTCAAAGGCAAAATTTGCAGGGGTCGAGGAATGGGAGGATGGTGTGTGGAAAAGATCACAGCTGGCAAGATTTCTCCTTATTTTTATACAGCTTGTGAACTCTGTGTTCCAGGGCCCAGGTAATGGATCTGACCCCCTTAAAATTACTTTATGGTTTCATCATATTCTGAGGTAGGCCAGGAAGAATAATCAAGTGACCTGATCAGCTTTGTCCTACTGAATCATGAGGAGAGCTGCTTCTATCCAAAGTGTTTAAATTTTTGGTTTTCCATGATTGAAGGGTATACTGCTTCCCACACCTTTCTTGTAAGCACTTTCAGGAGTGACCTGGGGCAGTCACTCCCTGCCAGGGAACCCAGACACTCTCTCAGAAAAAGGAGAAACCCTCTTGAACAAAAAGTGGCGAAGAATAAAAGGGAGTAAAGAAAATGGTGATGGAATACAAAAGACTACCTTCTCCTTAAAGAAAAAGGAGAAGGTAGTCTTTTGTATTCCATCACCATTACACCCAACCATGCAATTATATAAATTACTCCATCTCAGAACTAAACCAACTCTGCCTGTTAACAAAAAGTTAATTTTCCTTAGAATCTTTCACTTAGGGTTATTCTTTTTCCATGACTACTTCAAGAAAGTCACTGAAGTTATTTAAATTTTGAAAAGGTAATTAATTGGTACATAGATGTGGATAGGATCAAAAACCAAAAGCTAGTCTATCTTTTGTCAATTTTATATCATTATTTTGCTTTCTTTCATATGCAGTAGGGGTGTGTTTTGTTTTTGATATAATCTCAGCTTTCTTTTTCTGGCTGGCACATAAATAAAGAACATAAGGTATTATATAAGTCTCTATGGTACCTAGTTCACTCTTTATTCACTAAGAAAAAACAGTATTGAGAACTGACTTTGGCCTCTAGTTTTTAACACAGATTGTTTGAAAGAAACAAAAATTAACTTCCCAAAATCTCATATACAAACTTTTATATTGAGGGACCTGTAGCACTTAGACTTGTAAGTAATCTGTTCTCAACAAATGTATAGTTTTACTTAATTTCTTTCAGTTTTGCATCATGTACATATGGATGGAGAAAAAGAAAAAAACTTGTGGCAGGTTCAATGTTGAAAACATGTATTTTCTCATAAATTTTGCATAGGTTATTAAGGAAATTCAGTTTTTATCACAATATATTTTTCCAATGAATTCTGTTAGGATAGCTTCTTCAATATAAAGTGGGAAAAATTTCAGTTATTGTCTTCAAATACTATTCCTGAATATGTATCTTCCCATAAGTCTGAAATTGGATTAAATTAATCCATCTTAAATAGATGTTATGATAATTCAGAATCTGTCACTGTGGTTTGTGACTGCCTGTTTGAGCTCTAGTGCTGCTCTCTTAAGTCATATAACTCTAATTTCCTGTTTTCTACTTTGTTTATCTTGCATTAAGAAGGCAAGACTATCACAGGCTGATATCAAAAACAATTAAGCACTGAAAAGATCTGACTGTAGAGTGTGCATCTTACCTTCAAGATAGAACCTATTTTCATCCTTCAAGGAAATTGAAGAAGAGAACAGCTGCTTTAGAAAAATGCAGGATCTGAAAAACAAAGTAGTTTTGGATAACTTTAAACAAACAGCAGCTCACACAGACTTGTGCAAGCTGATGACTGATAACAAGAGAGTGATCAGAACAAGCACATCTCACCCTGGGTCAGCCGCTCACAACTTTACACAGACTGCTGAGATATGCTGCTATTACATCCATATGACTAGTGGCATCCAAGTTAGCTAGCCCAAAATTACATCATGTGTATTTCTGTGAGCTGAAGTCATAAGAATTAAAATAGATCAAAGAAGCCTACAGATTTTTGTAGGAAAAGGCCCTTTCTAACTGAGGAATGATAGAAAGCTGGGTGTTTTCAAAGTATGTCTATTCCAAAATCCCCTACACCAGCTGAAGGTGCTGCTTAGGGGAAGCACTGGGAGATGGCAGCCACTGATAGTGACGCTTGCCTAGAATATTTTCTCAGATTGAACAAACTTTAGCTTAGGGACTTTATGAAGAAATAAGCAAACTGATGGAACTGTTTTAGGACAAGAACTGGTAAAAGAAATGGAGAGAGACTACAGATACATGAAGAAGATCCTGGGCTTTTGTGAAATGAGCTGCTGTCTGGGGAAGGTTCAGGCAAGAAGAGTGACGTGTTGTGAAAGCAAGTTTGACCCTTTTCTGTTCCTAAGCAAGGACCAAATTATGTAACTGCGGAGCATTTGGGCCAATGTTTCGAGTTGGTGTGGCAAAGTTTTGTAGCAGGGGACAGCTGCAGGGGTAGCTTCTGTGAAAAGAGCTCAGGAGCTGCCTCTTTGTCAGACATAGACAGTTTCAGCTGGTTCCAAGATAGACCCACCACTGGCCAAAACTGAGTCAGTTGGAGGTAGCAGTTTTGTGATAACGCATTTAAGAAAGGGTACAAATTCCAGAGAGTAGCTGCAGGAGAAACAGCCCTGAAGACACTCTGTTCCAGCACAGGAACACGTTTCTGTGCACGGCAGCATGTGAAGACCTTGTTGGCTATCTGAATCCTACAGAGGACCACAGTGGAGCAGATACCCACACTGCAGGCCCTGGAGAACTGCGTGCTGGAGCAGGACATGCCCAGCAGGAAGCTGCAGCCTGCAGACAACAACCAGAGCATTGTCCTGGTGGGAGCTGCAGTTCATGGGTGACCTGCTGGAGCAGGCTGTTCCTGAAGCACCCTGTAGAGAGGACCTGACTGGAGCAGTTCTTGAAGAAGTGCAGCCTTTGGGAAGGATCTGTACTGGAGAAGCTTGTCAAGGACCTCACACTGAAGTAGGAGAACAGTGTGAAGAGTAAGGAGCAGCAGAGAAGCAGCACTATGAACTGACTACAATGATCATTCCTGAGCCACTCAGAGAGGAGGAAGTAGAACTGGAAACGAAGTTGACCTTGGAAAAAAGGGAAATATTTTTAATCTTTTTTTTTCTCTCTCTATTTTTTTAAAATATCCTAGTCTATTATTAAGAGGCAATATGCTAAATTAATGTTCCTCAAGTTGAGATGTTTTTGCTCATGATGGAGACTGGTGAGTGATCTCCCTGTCTTTATCTGACCCATGAGCTATTATTTTGGTCTCATTCTCTCCCCCATCTTGCTGAAGAGGAGGAGGAGGAATGAGGGCAGTGTGGATATCTGGCAGCTGGCTGTGGTTAACACAGCACAACGATTCACTTTCCAAACCAGATGTTCATCACCACAGAAGCAATGTTTTGGGACCAAAGATTAGCCAGACTTCATGGCATTAAGTTCTTACTAAAAGGTCCAAAACACTGCTTGTCACAAAAGTGGTGAATAGGGTGCTTTCCCCATGCATCCTGCAGGTGACATTGCAAAGGGGTCAGTTGCTGAATCCACTGGACATCAGATAATACCAGAGATGAACTTCAGCCTCCATACACAACCTCCAAGAGTCTACCAACAAATAAGAAATGGTTAGATACAAGACTATGCCACGGGGAACAGGCAACCTCTTACCATCTGCTGTCACCTTTGGTGTTCTTCTGACAGAAAAATCTTATTTTCAGTTTCTTTCTCCCTTCGAGTGCTTTTAGATCCATATCTGCAAGGAACAGCTCTTACCTACCTGTTTACAGAGGCATCTGAGGGCATAGGAAAGTGCTGTCAGCTCTACCTCTTGACATTGTTTCACAGTGCACGAAAACAAACCAAGGCATCAATCTTCAAACATTAGGCATTTTGTCCAGTCCTTAGAACATAGAATATAAGAGTTTCAAATGCCTTAAGCCACCACTTTATTTTCCTTTTCTGACCTATTGAATCCTGTATGTATCCTTTCCTGCTGGACAGCAAGAAGAGTGGAAATTATCTTCTCCCTCAGCAAAACACGCAAAAAGTTGGCAGCTGATACACGCTCCTGAGCACTGGGAGTCAAATATCTTCGTCAGGGGTGGAAGTAACAAAAGCTTATCTGTTCTCAGCACAGAAAGGATTCCTCAAAGTTTAGACATGTGATAAAAAAAAATCTTCTGCTGCTCTAATTCTCAATTTGGTAAAGCTCTGGTGGGAGCTGCACATCCACAGGGACACAGAAAAATCCCTAACTTTGGAGACAAGGGCCAGTCTGGCACTGTATTGCTGTATGCTGTAGAAACCAAGCTGAAGCCTCTTCTCAGTCCTGGCTTGTATTGGTAGCAGATAAAGGAGACACCAGGAGCTGCAGTAGTGTCCAGAATCGTGAGGCAGTAGCACCTCAGGACCACCCCAATCATATAAATGTACTACACATCACTGCTCCTTGAAATGAAATAGTAACTACTCTAGAAAAAACTGTTACAGAAATATTGTAAGGTAAGCAAATTCATTGGAAGAATTCAGAAAAATCTGAAAGTTTTTTGAAATTTTTTGACGATATACTTATTTTTTTATCATAAAATTATATCTGCACTTCTGGCATCCTATAGTTACCACATAGGCAAGAATAGCATATGTTCCCCTATGATTAGCTCTTCAAATATTTGCTCTCAATTTTGTATTCATAGTATAGTATTAAATATATGATTGCATGCATTGTGGAAATTTCCTCTCACATTCTGCCACTCAGGCAATATGTTTTGTAATTTCTGTAGTCACATAGAATGCATCATAGCCTAAAACAATACAAATAAAGTTGAGTATTTTCATTAAATTTTAGGGCTTCCCATCATACAAAAAACCAAGCATTTTCTGTACCTTTTTTTTTTTTTACCACAAGAATAAACAACTAACTTTCCTGCAAATCACCATTACACCACATTTCTTAAGACATATCTATTTGCAAGCGTAATGTCAGTTGTTGAATGGTCTTAATTCCAAATGACACTTGGAAGCTTTGCACTTGTAAATGCAGACACTATATCTGTGTAATAAAGCTCAACAGCAATAAAGATGTTAGTTGGTTGAGAGAAGAATAAAGTGTCCTACCCACAGGAATGTCATCAATATGTTTGCAGTATTTGATCCATGGCAGATTAAACTGTTCATATGATCTTTCAAACTGTTATTCTGAAAAGCATAACGCCAAAAAAAGGAAACTTGATAGTCACCACGCTACCTTGCAATTCTAAGTTGACCCATATTTCACACACAGGTTTGTGTTAGTTGATAACATTTAAGTGGAGGGAAAGTCCTGTGTGGAATAGGGAAAACTGATTTTTGGGAAAACTCACAGTAACTCCACTGGACAAAGAGAGGGGAGGTCCTAAACTACCAGGGTTACAACCTAGGAATCAGCTGCTTATTTTCTGTCATATTTTAATATTATACTTGCAATATAACTCAGGCTGCTACTATTTTTTTTAATTGTCTGGCAAATTATGAAATTATATGCAAGCTGCCAAATGCTATGCTCCAAAATCCTTATTGACTTATTAATAGTTGACCCCTACTCTTCATTTGAGGGGCATCTGGATGATGAGACAGAGATTTTGCAAAGTCTCTACACATAGATAGTAGGATTGTGGCATGGTGGATGGAATTTTAATGCAATGATACAGCATCATTCAGCTGGTTGCCATTCCTTAGAGAGTGCTGTAAAAAACTCAGACCGAAAGAGGATGCAAAGTAAAGCTAATTTCCCTGTGATGTCTTTTTCACAACATTATTTCCTTTAATGCTTATATTTGTTGTCACTGGGAGCCTTAGAATCCTACTGATGGTCAAAACCCTAGGAGGTCAAGGATTTGAGCTCTGAAGTCTTAGTCTGAGAGTCTGAGTCTGAAGCTTATATTTCCTCCAGAGGTGATTTCATTAGTGATGTCATGACATAAAGCATTTAAGACTGCTTCAACTAATTAAATATATCATTGGTGGATGCTCTGAGATAAGCTGACCCAAAGCAGCTCAGCTCACACATACATCTTCTACAGATATCTCTTAGATTTCTAGCATCCAGGAAGGAAGAGAAAACATTATGTCATTTATTAAATTAAAAGTATAATATAATTTTCACTAAATGTCAGACATACCTCAGGAAACAATCCTCTTATGGAGTCTATGCTTTTTGGGGGGATGTTTATTCACTTGTCCTGTTGCTAATCTAATTTCATTAGATCTTCTTAATCTAATCTTGTTGATTTATATTAGAGCTGATTTAAGAAATTTAAAAGTAAGAGTAAATATAAGAAATTTAAAACAATCAATTGCATCACATTTCTTGATGTTAATTTAGAAACAATTCTTCTATTATATCAAATTTTATTGATCCAGAATTATTCTTTGTATCATAAAAGAAAATGACCAACACAAACATTTGATAAAACTACCAATCACAGCGTAAGTTTCCACATAGTAAAAAAAATTGTCATTTATTTGTTGCTTGCTGTTATTTCTGAGACCAAATTCTAATTTCAGGTAAGATGAAAGTAACCACTGTGGAGGGACTCTATTTTGCCAGCTGAAAAAAATCACCATTCATATTTATAGACAGGAAAATGGAATTTGGCCACTATTGGTTAAAATGCAATTACGGTGCCACAGGACAGGGAGAAAGGAAGATGGATCCACCTTGCATGGTATACTGCTCTTTCCATCCTCCTGAACCACAAATTTCCATACATGTACATTTCCTATTTTCACTCCCTCCAGCTGAGAAAGGATTGAGTTGCTGGATGATTTAAGCAGTTGGTGCCTTTTCATACCTGTTGACAGCTCCTCAGTGGCACTGAAAAGTAAGCAGCAACACTGAAAGCTCCAGAGCTTGCCCTGACTTGAAATGCAGCTGACTTTATCTTCTTTATCTGAAATCAGTTTCTGAAAGCATCCTGAAAGACTCAGTAATGAGGTCATTAGTAAATAAATGATCACTGTAATTTTTTTAAAATCCAGTTTAAATCCAATTAGTTTTAGATCTTTCTTAAACAACAAAGCTAACAAAAAACTTTTGAAATAGAGTCTGGTGTTATATTTCTGACCATGTCTAATTTTAAAATAATTTTTCCTAGCTGCCTTTATTGACATGCTATATAACCAGTTTTTTTCTCTTACAAATGTCACTGTACAAAATGAATTGTCAGCTTGTCACAGTGAATCAGAAAGTTCATTCCTGTATCCCTCACCTTTGACATAGCATCATGATAGCAACATGCATTATCTTGAATATTTTGTGGCCCTTTTCAAAAGGGGAAATCCCACCACCATGAACCCAAAGTGAAGGTCTACATCATCTAGAAGAATTTACTCTTCACATGCTTTTTTTTTTTTTTTAGGGGGGGGGGTGGGTGGGGGGGTGGTGGGGGAAGGGTGTGTGGAGATGGTTCTTCAACGTGTTTATTTAGTTTCTCTTCATTTCCAGAAACATCCCTCTTCACCTAATGGCCAGCCGCTTCCTACACGCCTTTTCCTGTCAGGGGAAGCCCCATCCAGCCCTGATCGATGGCACTGGGCAGCTCCGGCTCCTCCCGTGCTCAGATGCCGTGTCACCTCTGGTGGATCCGTGGTCCCCGGTGCAGGTCCCGGCTGCCATCCCCACCTGCGGGGACAGCGGCTGGGCAGGGACAGCTGCTGCGAGCCCGCCACCGACAGGGGCCCCTAGGACTGAGATCAAAGGTTAAATGGCTTTTTGCTGCCATCTCTTGATAAGCCGGGGGAAAAGGCAACAGAAGCTGACTGCGTGGCCGGGCAGCATCCCCCGGGCTGGGGCAGCGCCAGCGCTGCTGCTGAGGATGGATTTACCTCGAGGGTGCGCGGAGCGCCAAGGACGAGTCGCGGCTGGTGATGGATGAGCATCAGGGATGCACGGGGAGAGAGGCTCACTGTAAATACACTTCATCCTCACTCCCCTGACTCGGCTGCAGGAGGCTGGGAGAGAAAAGTGAGTGGTTTCTGCCTTGGAAGGAATGAGTAATCTCCTAATGGCGCAGTCTCTGTGTACCGTACAGGGGTTTTTTTATTTACAGTTGAAAAAGAGATTTAAACTGTAAAAACAGGCTTGAAATGTAGGCTCTGTCATTGTAAGAGATGGTAGGTGTGGACCTGAAGTGGCTGCAGAGCTCGTAAGAACCTGAGTCCCTGTCAAATTTCAGTGATGGGGACATTCTGTGGCCAGATTATTCAACTGGCTCCCCAATATTTCACGTCTCTCAAATCCCATTTTGTTGGCTAGCTAAATCTTCTGTGTTGATACATTTCGATCATCCACCACTGCATATCAAGTAAATCATAGATCAGCAATGAATTCTAATGAAATCTAAGTAAGCACACTTTCCCTTTTGAAATTCATGAAGAGATAGAATTGAAACGAAGATTAAAGAACAAGAAGAGTTAATTCTCAGTTAAATTCTCAGTCTTTCAAGTAGGCTACCTTGAAAACTTTGGCCCACAAATACTCTTTTTATGAGCTCCAAGACTGCCATCATGTCTGCTTAGCCAATGTTAAGACTGTGCTTCTCTATGACATGGAAGGAAGTGAGAGCAGGACAAATTCAAACCAGCAGAGAATTTGCTGAGTAATTCCTTTAAACAGGCATTGCATAAAATACAGCTGTGGTCCCTGAATAGAACCCAGAATCCCTACAGAAAGCTCAGAGTCCTGAGAGAGCAAGTCACATTCCTCTTTGCCTCCTCTGCCTCCAAGTAAAGAGACTGTCCTAATGCTTTGGTACTCTCCTGGGTGAAGTGGGATTGAGGAGGCAACTAAATGAATCCTCATTAACTGGTGGGTTCTGAAAAGTGTTAGTCACACAAGTACTCCATAAAATAATTTTCTAATGGAAAGTCTTCCAGTGAGACCTTGAGTGAATAATGCCCCCATCATTAGGTGGCGGCTGAGCAAAGGGGTATTTCAGAAAGTTTTTGTCTTAGATAGCTTCATCTTATCTAAGATGAAGAGATGCAGGAGTTTTATTGAACCTGACCCTGACAGAAAAAGCGGCAGGGAGGAATTAGACATAAATTAGCAGAACAGCAAACGGATTAAGGTTGTGATAAACTTAAAACAGTCAACAAACAATAGAGGAATTTTCTTTTTTACTTAAATTATTTGTCCTTAACTTTTCTCTGGAACTCATTTCCCATTATTGAAGATTATTTGGAAAGTTTGAATTACTTTAAATATTTTTATTGTCATCAAAGGTATAAAAGATAGACAACAAGAATCAATGGTCCCTTAATATTTAAGATGTGAAATGGGTATCACCACGAACATGCACCCATCATATATATGCTTTTCATTTAGACTAACATTCCTATACAACATTTGCATTATCCAGCAAATGGAGGATGAATGTAACACTATGCTTTAAACCCATCAGTAAAGCAAAGACAGTCACAGTTTGAAAAATAAGAACCAGAACACTAAAATACTTGTTAACTTTTTTGGTGGTAGCCTAGGTATATTCCTGACTGCTAATTGAACAACCTTTACAATTAAATGTGGAATTTACCTTGTTAAGCCTGTAAACATCTATGATGATCTCTTTTTTAGCAGAACTCTGCACCTTAAAAATAATGTTTATTTTGATGAATAGGAGAAAGTTTCAGTCCCTTCTTTCAAAAAATAGCTAATCAAAATACAGTAAATGGGCAGTGCACACTTACTAAGAATAGGACAGGACTGGAAGAGCCAAGAGGTTCTCTCTTCTATTAATTACATATTGTATATGAAACAAATCAGTCTTAATAATGTTAGAAAATTATCTCTCTTTCCCAATTTTAAATTTTAAATGTCATGTCCATAATATTTCAAAATTGTGGTCTCAACCAAAATGACTTTCAATTGTCCTAGACCACCTAGTAACACTCCTAGTTGCACAGGGATCTTTCTGGTAAGAATTGCTTAATCTCTGCAGGACACTTGGAGAAAAGAATCCTTTCAAAGAGGAACATGTTTCCTGTACATGTATTTGAAGCCATATTCCAATGCCCTGCTATATCCTCTAGGAAATTCTAATTGCGTTTAACTGTCATCTTAAGTTCTTACGTGATTTAATGATACGGGATAAGAAGATTATTCTGATAGGATATTAAGGGGAAATATAAAATTGATTTAATCCCATGTTTCTGCATCAGCATCCTCAAATGACCTGTGCTGCTGAGCCACTGTAATTCCTAATGAGAACTAAGCTTTCTGTCATCATGGTTCCTGTAAAACTTCCAACTGAGAACACCAATTCAAGAACTGTATTTCAACCTAATTGAGGTCTGAGACAGACAGGGAGATAAATGCCCAAATACAAAAGCTTCCATTAAAAATAAAAAAACACCAAAACAAAACCTAAAATCTTGCTAAGAGATTCAAGACAAAAATTAGTTTTGATAGCAAGCTGTCAAAGCTCAAGACCCACAAATAATTTTAACAGAAGTAATCATATTGATGATCAGACAGTACAAGCTTTCTAAGGTATGAATTATGTTGTCTCCATATGGTGCAGACATTGCAAAATGATGCTATGTTACTGTTTAGCTGTTCCCCATTTTCTTCAACAGTCACCAGGAAATGAGTGCAGTTGAACCTTGGGAAGTTATGCACAGCTAAAAAGAAGTCTAACAATGGAAGAACTAACAGGAACTCCTACCTCCTGCTCCCAATTGTCTAGATGACCTCAGTCAAAATACTTTATTATAGGCTAAAGTAATTTGTGTGTCAATACCAAACACTCACATTTTCTTTACTTTTAGTCACATCATGCTATTGATAACTCAGGATAATTTCATAGGCTTGTAAATATATGCTTACTGGATATGATAAAAGCAAAGGCCAGTCCTCTAATTCTGACATGCTTGTCCTCCCCATACACATTTCCAAAGACCATCTTTGGTTTAGGACAGACATAAAAAAAAGTGAAAATATCTTTCAGAGTGCATCTAGTCTCCTACAAATCTACAGGTTACTTTTCCTTGTCCAATTAAAGAGGCAACTAGCTTTGTATACAAAAATACCTTATCAGGGTCCATTAAGATCCGTATCTGAAGTGGTAGTAGGTTTCGGTATAAATTTGTTCATACTGTTAGCCATTATTAGCTTTTATGTGCTAGATTATTCCAATGTTGTGATCATATTGCACGATAGCTTGCTGCAATGCCAAAGGGCAATAAATCTTTCTCATGAACCCTGTAAAAAGATGGATTAGAGAGAGGAAAGAACTATTACTCTTTCATTCCAGGGTTCATCCAACACAGACTGGATTTTCTGCAGCATTTAATGCCAATGCAGATGGAGCTATTTTGAGGCATTTTACATTGCTATACTGATACTCACATATTTAAAGACGTGTTAGAGAATTCTAATATAGCCATTATTTTGCTATAATAAAGGAGTTTAAAAGATAAGCTATTTTTAAACAGGTTTTTCTCTGTTTAATCCATTCATTTGCCATCTAGGAGACAGCATGATCAGAGTAGGAACTAGAAGTCACTGACACAACAAAGCCTCTGCTGAATGTGATTGTCCATCAGAAGCTTATGGAACTCACAGGCTGACTTTTCCTCTACACAAAATACATAAAAACAAGAGCTATGTAGCCTCAAAAAGTTAATATCTGTGGATTAAAATAAGGATTCCTTAAAAAAAACCCCAAACATTTCAGTATCTAGAACAAAATTATGTCCAATATCTCATGAAATTTTAAATCTTCAGGACTAAAATACACTGAAAAATAATCAAACATGCTACTGGTACATGTTTTGGAAGAAGGGACAATTACATAATTATGAACAATCCATTAACACCTAAAAGATAACATCTAAAAATTTTAGGCCTGGCTGCAATTATTCTACTACCCTAAAAACTCACAACATGAAGAGTTCACCAATCAGCAGAATTATGAACAATATAGAGGATTGTGGAATTCTTTAGTCAGAAAGCAATTCTTCCTTTCTACTTTTGTTGATTTCAATAACTTTCCACTAAATCCTTTTTATTATATGAATATCAATGTATCCTACCAAAGATTTGCCTGATGTACAATCTTCACTAACCTAAGTCTTGCCTATTGAACTTGCATGCTGAACTTCTTCATTGTTCTAGTGTTTCACTCTTTCTTGCTTTTGATGTATGCATAATCCCCTTGAAAACCTCTGTTTATTCCACTGAGACATTTCTACTCCATCCCAACACAGATCCTAGCATAATACAAAAGCCAAAGCATAGAAACCTGCTGATGGATTCACATCCCTAATTCAATAAAAATAACACAAGGCATACAACTAAGATTTGATTCATTGCAAAGTTTAACTGAAGTCCAAATGTGTTTCCAGTGAAAATTCAGATAATTTAATCCTTTAAATTGAAGAAAAAGTATCAGATATTTGTAAATTAATGCCTACAGATGCAAGGTAATGCACGATTAAGTAATGGAGTGTAGCATATGTCCTACATACTTAGGTGCAGTGGGGGGCAGCCATAGTATTAGAGCACCAATCTATGTATTGCAGACCATATGGCACATTTGTAGACCACTTGGATGCTGCAGCTGCTGCAAAATGAAGTTCCCATTTGCTTAGCAGATCTGGCAGTAGGAGAATACCTTATGCTAGTGTTATGTTCCCGGAGTACTTTACACTTTCTAAAGTGTGCTAAGTGTGCACAAGATTGCTAAACCTGTGTATGCTTTTGATGTTTATTACCTGAAAAGCTCCTTTTTCTTCATGGTAAATCTCTTTTGATTTACCATGAAGTAAGTCAGCATTTACTTCAGTAAATACTGAAGGATTGCCTCTGGTTTTCTTTATATCTTACCTCTCTTAATTTTAGGACAATTATGGTGCTAAAATCTTTCTTCACCTTGTTGCTTTTCACTTTCATTCTTTATAGCAATTTTTTCAAATATCTTTTCTCATCTCATCAAGTATTTCATTAAAAAAACCCACTACATTTTCCCAGGAAATGCTTCTCCAAGACTTGCCATCTAGAATGCCATTAATTTCTGGAAGATTGGGAAATATTGATGATTTATGTTTGTCAGTTACTAAGAGCTAGGTCTAAAATTAAACAAATTGCTACATCACTCTCTATAGCCAAGAGAAAAAGTCTTCTTTTAAATATTTTTCCTCTCTATAGTCCATTTTTTTTTTGTCCTATGGGGCTATTTTTTTCATTTTTCACTAGATGATGTGTGACAAGGTTCCCCAGTACACCACCAAACACAGTACACCAAAACTTCCTAATATGCTCAGGTCAGTAATTAATTTCTTTCACCCATCTCCATCACAGTACACCCTGTGATCGATCAATCTTATTGTGACATGGTATCACAGCTATACAGGCTTGATCAATTACCCAGTTTTTCAGGGGTATCATTTACTACTAGGGGAAAAGAAAAGTTTCCTCCTCCAGCAAATCCCTCTAGAATGCACAAAGCATTTAGTTATTTCAGTTTTAGAGGAAGAGTGATGAGCTGGGGTGATGAGAACTGACAGTACTGATCCATATTCCTCAAGACACCAAGCTCCTTCTTTAGTTTGTGTAAGCCCACTGAATGTGTCTAACTCTTGACCTGCATCAAATGAATATCTGGTTCATTCTCCAGTTCTCCTCCCTTGATTCTGATATATGTCTTATAAAACAGAAGATTCTTTTTATGTTTTCAGAAAAATGGGATGATCCTGAATACCTGTCAGAACTGCATCTAACAACAATTTTTCATAGAAAATTCATTTAAGAAAGCTGCGATTTTTTCACCCTGCCTCTATTAGAACCAACCTACATAATTACATAATGATCACAACACTAAAATGTATTAAAGATACATTTTATTCTTTCTGAGATGAAGTAGGGAATCTTGGATTCTCCCGGAATCTTTCTTTCTCATATTGAAAACTGTCCCACTAACATTTTGAATGTTGGGAAAAAAACTTTCCTTTCACTTATGGTGTTACCGTCATAGATCCATGGTGAAACCTATAGGATGTGCATTTATGCAGTCATTCAGGGCTTGTATTTGGTGTGTGAAACGCTGAACTCAGTTCACTCCTCTCAGGACCAAAACTTGTCAAGATGGAGATGCAAGGCCAGGCCTGACATTTCTGTGCTTCCTGCTCTGCAACACAGCAGAGTTGGTACAGACATATTTAGCTTTAAACATCTGTTTAAGCCCCTCCTGTTTCTGGAAAGCATTGAAGCTTTTCCTTTAACACTTTGCTGATTCAGACTTCTGGTTAGATGCCAGCTTCTATCTGAGATGTTAAATTAAAACCCCTTCTGGCTCGTTCCTTTGATGTGCAACTGGGAAAAAACCAGTCCATGTAACACAAATAAATAAATAAATAAATAAATAAATAAATAGTGTTTGGGAGGGATGTGCTTGCCATGTAGGCCTTTTTTTTGGTGTTGGTGTTTTCCTGATAATAGTTCCGACATGGAATTATATGAAGAGGTTTTTGTTTAAGTTAGTTACTGTTCTGAGTGTGCCTTTGCAAGAAGATGTGAAGGTTTTCAGATGCTTAAAGGAAAAAAAAAATCAACATCACATGGAGTTCTATTACATCACTCTGCAAGTGCATCACTCATTGTTTCCTTTAACATGTGGCTTTCAAATTCCAAGAAAAGCCCTGCCAGTGATTGACGCCCCAATCCCACGTGTGCCTTATCTAGAGAGAGACTGCAGCTTTGTTCGGGACGACTTTCACCACCGATTTGACACATTCTTAACACTTTTTTAAGCGTAGAAAACAGCCAGGGAGGTGTCTCTCTGCTGGAATTTCACCCAAGGAGGTCAGGGCTGCTGCCACCTCAAGCCCGATGGGTCGCACAAGCACGTTCGGTGCCGCAGAGCATCGTGCGAGCCGCGGGCGGTGAGAAGGGGACAGGAGCCATGGAGCTGGGGGGGAACCAAGGAGTCAGAGGGGAACCATGGAGCCAGGGGGCCAAGGAAACCAGCGGGTCATGGAGCCGGGAGCAGGGTATGGAGCCAGTGGGGAGAGCCGGGTGGAGAGACCACCGGGAATGGCAGCGAGCTGCCAATGGTGGGCGGCAGCCGCTGAGGATGGGAAGGAGCAGGATGGGAATGGACTGCTAGTGATGGCAGGGAGCAGGAGGGATGGGAGGGAGCAGGGTGGGATTGGATTGGGAGGAGCCGGGCGGGATGGGATGGGATGGGATGGGATTGGATTGGATGGGATTGGATTGGATTGGATTGGATTGGATTGGATTGGATTGGATTGGATTGGATTGGATTGGATTGGATTGGATTGGATTGGATTGGATTGGATTGGATTGGATTGGATTGGAGGAGCCGGGCGGGAGCGCTGCGCGGTCGCTGCCGGCGCTGAGGCTGTGTTGCGGCGCCCTCTGGTGGTCGCGGCGCTCGGTCGCAGCCGGGCGCGGGCAGGGGCTGCGGTGCGAGCATTCCCGGGATCCACAGCAGCTCCCAGCTCTTTCCCAGCGCCAGATGCTCGTTATTGGAAAGGCTCTACCCCTCTCTTAGAAATAATCAAACTCTACCTAAAGCGCTACTCGAAAGGAACAGATCACATTCAGTTAATTTGTCTCTATGTATGCAGATGTTACTTTATGGCTCTGTATTGCAAAGCTGTTGTTTTGCTTTGTTTGTACTAAAAATATGCAATATACCATTATTATGATATCGCTGCAACTCTAAGGAAGAGTGACACTGACAGTATTGAAATCAAAGATGCCAATACCACCACGGTATCTGCAACAATGTGGGCTGCTTTGGCCCTCTTCACCTAACCCCTTCAAACTTGTACAATTTTTACTCCCTAATCGTTCTCTTAGACTGACATGGTGATATTTAGAGGGTATCTGTAATAATGGGAAAAAAACAGAGGGGAAGGAAGATAAGGTTTAATCTCTGGTGAAACTTTGTTTTAATAAATGTTGGATAAGATATGGGGTAAAGGAGCATCACGGAGTTCCATAGGGAAAAGAATGAATCAGGGAGCAATGAAGATGCAGATCTCCCATGGGGAGATTACCAGGGAGAGATTCTGACATTCTACACTGTGGGAAGTTAGTAAAGGGAGAAATTCTCACATTAACCCCCTTGATATCCCTTTGGCTAATGGTTAGAGCCAGGGATAATCAAGGAAATGTCAGTGAAGTTTCTTCCTCTGACTCTCCATCAGTGCGTCTGCTTAACTGCTTTATCAGGTTATTGATAGCCTGCAATCACAACTATCAGTCCTCTCAACTTAGAATAAAGAAACATTAACCCAGAGCACGGTACATAATGCAGACCAGTTTATTACAAACTAAAGACTGAATTCAGACAGTTCTACTTTTGTGAGCACTAGAATCTATTTGTTTCCCAATAGACAACAAGCTGCTACTTGCTTAGCAGCTGTTACTTTCATCAAATAGATGTACAAAACAAACCCATGGTAGGTTGTAAATCTTTGCCTTAGAGAAGTATTAGGTTGTTGAACATTCACCATTTTTTAGGCCAGTTTTGTTTATTGAATGCATTTGAACTGCACTGTTTTGCTCCGGCACATCAAGTGCATAGAACTTGAACAGACAGGAGAGAAGGCTGTGGGGGGAGGGAGAAACTAAATACAGCAAGGCAGCAAGCTGATCTCCCTGTATGCTTGCTTATGTTTCTTCTGTTTTCCTGCTCTCCACTGACAGCCAGTCCCACATGATGCATGGTGATTGCTGGAAACTGCTACCTGCTGTGCGAGTCTGATACTTTCCAAAGGTTCATTGTAGCTGAGAAATGGATGACCCTTGCTCTCACATATCCACACACAATACAAATAATATTTCTTGGGCAGGAACAAGATGAGGGTTTTTTCCCCTCTTCTTCTTCACTCCACATGGGAAAGGCACTGCGTATTATTGATTTACCTCAGTTATGGGCTCAGGACTAGTTTTATATAACATAAAGCATTTTGTGGTCTGTCACATCTGTTTTTATCTTCCTTGTTTTTCCCTTGATAGGGCTGCCTGACATGGTAATGCCTGTAAACACAATTAATGAAAGCAGTTCTACTCACAGTAGCATCTCAAGTGGTACTTTCATTGGCTTCACGTTTACCTTCTGTAATATGATTTATTTTGTTGGCAGTTGGAATAGTTCCTGCTGTGAAGCTCATGTGCTCTTTCTCTGGAGCTTATGTTCCCTTTCTGTTATATGCCCTCAACAGATGTGGGAAAGAACAAGGAGACATGTGATGCAAATATCTTACAGAGGGCATGAACTCAACATGCTTCACAGACTGCTCAGGTAAAATATGGACTGTCATTAGGTGTTACAAATCATGCTGTGGGGCAAGATATTTAATAAATTATGAAAGACAAACATTTATGAACTGCAAACAGACTAGGATTAATGAATGAAAGTTCACTTTCAGCAGCAGGTGTGATTTAAGTGTTTCCCCCTCACCTTGGAGGTGCTCATTTCTCATATATTGCAAGAGATCACTATTCTTTTGTTGTGCTCTTTGATGGCATGACTGCACCATCTACCAGATCTTTGCATGGCTCTTTTCCAAGAAATAACAAGAAGCTCTATTTTTTGAAAAAGAGTTTCCCAGATCATAAAAACTGTGCAAATGGCACAAAGAAGGGGTGTGTGTGATAGTCACTTCCAGCAGAACCAGAAATAATCACCAGTGAGTGGGAAATTGATTAAGACATCTTAAGTCAGATATGCTGCAAGCAGAATAATAATAATAATAATAATAGCAGTAGTATTGAAACATATTCTTATACTGTGGTAATGCCCAAAATACATTGTGTGCTAAGAAAGCATAATCCTGTAAGAGACATACAAAATCCCATCCAGAACATACAATCTAAGGAGAACAAAAGATGATGAGAAAAGACATTCTGTTGGCAATTAATCAAGACATTGATGATACTTTGTTTTATAAGATGCAAAAATTATTTCAATTCTATCTTAAATATATGTAAAGGATGCACTACAGATCATCTTCTTGCCTACCTTCTTCAGCACTATTCCCAGAAATTCTAAAATAATATTCCATAAGTTGCAAAGATTCACAGTTTTTCTTCGAAACTAAATGTATCTAAGACTAAGGAATTTTGTAAAATTATCAACACAGACTAGGGAAATTAAGGAAATTATGTAATTGCTGCCTGTTCCACAGTCTCTAATGATTTGATTACATGGTTGAGTGGAGAAGAAATCTATCAAACATTTATACAGGTTTAAAATCTGGATGGTTCTAGTTAGCATTTTGAGGCAAGTCAATTTTTGGGTTTATAAAATGATGAAAATTTCAACAAGAAAGTATATATTTGCATAAACTAAACTATGTATAAATTAAAGGTTCATAAAATTTTACTTGCAATGTTTCCAAACACACAGGGAGCAAACCACAGCTCTCTGATCTTGGCATTAGCCCTGCTGTTTTCACAAATCATAACTCAAGAGTTATTTTTGCCTTGCTGTGAGAGAAGGAGCCATCTAATTCAGGCCACAGGAGGCCCCCACAGAGCAGGCAAAACAGCAAACTTCCACAGCCTCCCTGGATTTTTGTATTAATAGATGTGCAGAATGTCTGCTCTCTGGTCTTAGCATTCAGAGGAGACTCACAGCTGACAAGAGGAGCAGAGCATTAGCAGTTCTGTCACCAAGTAGACACAGAGTCTATACTTTTGATACTGATGAACAACAAAGCTCAGTGAAATAGAGATAGTCACTTTAGATTAGTTATTAGAACACCAAGTGCAGCACCTTTCACACTTCAAAATAATTTCTATAGTAATAAAAGTCTCTGTGACAGTGTAGTGCTATTGTGGCAAATTTCATCTATTCCCCTCGTTTATAAGCTCCTCTGTAATAACACTTTACCCATCTGAATTCATTGAAATGCATTTCATTATCCCAATCAGCCCCCTGAGTCACAGCTTTATTGTATTGCATTTCCTTTCTACTGTATTTGAACTTTCTTCTAATACTAAAGCTGATTTCAAGCCCTTTACAACCAGCTGGAAATTAGCTTTTATTCTGCTCTGACTGCTGAAATGTGTTTTAATAAATTAATGCAAAAATTTTAAAACATAATATTAATACACTTTATCTTTTACTTATTTTATTCCAAATTAATGTAGTTATTTCTAACTTATTTCATACTTTTTATTTGTCCCAGGATGGGCTAGCATCTTGCCCACTCTCATGAGCATGGGTCCTTGTAGTACTATGTTCCTCCTGATTTTAGGATTAGAAATTAGCATAATGTACCAACATTTTATAAAGAGAAGGGAATGCACCATATTTTATGTGCATGTTTTCCTTGGAGCACACTTTTGGAATAACCTGAAAAATCTATGCAAGTGTGAGATATATGTAGATAGGTAGGTAGATAGATAGATAGATAGATAGATAGATAGATAGATAGATAGA